>NW_027397063.1:21102666-21604083 GCF_003265705.2 Callorhinus ursinus
TCACCCAGCCACCCCATCCTTCCCACCCCCCTCCACTCCAGCAACCCTCAGTTTCTTTCCTGGGATTAAGAATCTCTTATGGTTTGTCTCCCTCTCTGGTTTCGTCTTGTTTTCATTTTCCCTCCCTTCCCCTATGATCCTTTGTCTTGTTTCTCAAATTCCTCATATCAGTGAGATCATATGATACTTGTCTTTCTCTGATTGACTTATTTCGCTCAGCATAATACCCTCTAGTTCCATCCACGTCATTGAAAATGGCAAGATTTCATTTTTTTGTTGGCTGCATAATATTCTATTGTGTATATATACCACATCTTCCTTATCCATTCATCTGCTGATGCACATCTAGGCTCTTTCCATAGTTTGGCTATTGTGGACATTGCTGCTATAAACATTGGGGTGCACATGCCCCTTCGGATCACTACCTTTTATCTTTGGGGTAAATACCCAGTAGTGCAATTGCTGGGTCGTAGGGTAGCTCTATTTTCAACTTTTTGAGGAACCTCCTTTTCCAGAGTGGCTGCACCAGCTTGCATTCCCACCAACAGTGTAGGAGGGTTTCCCTTTCTCCGCATCCTTGCCAACATCTGTCATTTCCTGACTTGTTAATTTTAGCCATTCTGACTGGTGTGAGGTGGTATCTCATTGAGGTTTTGATTTGGATTTCCCTGATGCCAGCTGATGTTGAGCACTTTTTCATGTGTCTGTTGGCCATTAGGGTCTTCTTTGGAGAAATGTCTGTTCATGTCTTCTGCCCATTTTTTGATTGGATTATTTGTTCTTTGGGTGTTGAGTTTGATAAGTTCTTTATAGATTTTGCATACTAGCCCTTTATCTGATATGTCATTTGCAAATATCTTCTCCCATTCTGTCAGTTGTCTTTTGGTTTTGTTGACTGTTTCCTTTGCTGTGCAAAAGATATTTATCTTGATGAAGTCCCAATAGTTCATTTTTACCCTTGCTTCCCTTGCCTTTGGCAATGTTTCTAGGAAGAATTTGCTGTGGCTGAGGTCGAAGAGGTTGCTGCCTGTATTCTCCTCAAGGATTTTGATGGATTCCAGTCTCACATTTAGGTCTTTCATCAATTTTGAGTTTATTTTTGTGTGTGGTATAAGGAAATGGTCCAGTTTCTTTCTTCTGCATGTGGCTGTCCATTTTTTCCAACACCACTTGTTGAAGAGACTGTCTTTTTCCCATTGGACATTCTTTCCTGCTTTGCTGAAGATTAGTTGACCATAGAATTAAGGGTCAATTTCTGGGCTATTTTGTTCCATTGATCTATGAGTCTGTTTTTCTGCCAGTACCATACTGTCTTGATGATTACAGCTTTGTAATAGAACTTGAAGCCTGGAATTCTGATGCCACCAACTCTGCTTTTCTTTTTCAACATTCCTTTGGTGATTCGGGGTCTTTTCTGGTTCCATTATTTGTTCCATTTCTTTGAAAAAAAGTTGATGGTATTTTGATAGGGATTGAATTGAATGTGTAGATTGCTTTGGGTAGCATAGACATTTTAACAATATTTGGTCTTCCAATCCATGAGCATGGAAGGCTTTTCCATTTCTTTGTGTCTTCCTCAATTTCTTTTATGAGTATGCTATCGTTTTCTGAGTACAGATCCTTTGCCTCTTTGGTTAGATTTATTCCTAGGTATCTTATGGTTTTGGGTGCAATTGTAAATGGGATCGACTCCTTAATTTCTCTTTCTTCTGTCTTGTTGTTGGTATATAGAAATGCAGCTGATTTCTGTGCACTGATTTTATATCCTGCCACTTTACTGATTTCCTGTATGAGTTCTAGCAGTTTTGAGGTGGAGTCTTTTGGGTTTTCCACATAAAGTATCATATCACCTGCAAAGAGTGAGAGTTTGACTTCTTCTTTGCTGATTTGGATGCCTTTTATTTCTTTTTGTTGTCTGATTGCTCTGGCTAGGACTTCTAATACTATGTTGAATAGCAGTGGTGATAGTGGACATCCCTCCCGTGTTCCTGATCTTAGGGGAAAAGCTCTCAGTTTTTCCCCATTGAGAATGATACTCTCTGTGGGTTTTTCAAGGATGGCTTTTATGATATTGAGGTATGTACCCTCTATCCCTACACTCTGAAGAGTTTTAATCAAGAAAGAATGCTGTACTTTGTCAAATGCTTTTTCTGCATCTATTGAGAGGATCATATGGTTCTTCTTCTTTCTTTTATTAGTGTATTGTATCACACTGATTGATTTGCAGATGTTGAACCAACCTTGCAGCCCAGGAATAAATCCCACTTGGTCGTGGTGAATAATCCTTTTAATGTACTGTTGGATTCTATTGGCCAGTATTTTGGTGAGAATTTTTGCATCCATGTTCATCAGGGATATTGGTTTGTAGTTCTCCTTTTTGATGGCGTCTTTGTCTGGTTTTGGGATCAAGGTAATGCTGTCCTTATAAAATGAGTTTGGAAGTTTTCCTTCCATTTCTATTTTTTGGAACAGTTTCAGAAGAATAGGTATTAATTCTTCTTTATATGTTTGGTAGAATTCCCCTGGGAAGCCATCTGGCCCTGGGCTCTTGTTTGTTGGGAGATTTTTCATGACTGCTTCAATTTCCTTAGTGGTTATGGGTCTGTTCAGGTTTTCTATTTCTTCCTGGTTCAGTTTTGGTAGTTTATACATCTCTAGGAATGCATTCATTTCTTACAGATTATCTAATTTGCTGGCATATATTTGCTCATAATATGTTCTTATAATTTTTTGTATTTCTTTGGTATTGGTTCTGATCTCCCCTCTTTCACTCATGATTTTATTTATGTGGGTCCTTTCTCTTCTTTTTGATAAGTCTGGCCAGGGGTTTTTCAATCTTAATTCTTTCAAAGAACCAGCTCCTAGTGTTGCTGATCTGTTCTACTGTTCTTTTGGTTTCTATTTCATAGATTTCTGCTCTAATCTTTATTATTTCTCTTCTGCTGGGCTTAGGCTTTATTTGCTGTTCTTTCTCCAGCTCCTTTAGGTGTAGGGTTAGGTTGTGTATTTGAGACCTTTCTTGTTTCTTGAGGAAGGCTTGTATTGCTATATACTTTCCTCTTAGGACTGCCTTTGCCGCATCCCAAAGATTTTGAACACGTGTTTTCATTTTCATTTGTTTCCATGAATTTTTAAAATTCTTCTTTAATTTCTTGGTCGACCCATTCATTCGTTAGTAGGATGCTCTTTAGCCTCCATGTATTTGTGTTCTTTCCAACTTTCCTTGTGTGATTGAGTTCTAGTTTCAAAGCATTGTGGTTCCAAAATATGCAGGGAATGATCCCAATCTTTTGGTACTGATTGAGACCTGATTTGTGACCTAGGATGTGATCTATTATGGAGAATGTTCCATGTGCACTAGAGAAGAATGTGTGCTTTGGGATGGAATGTCCTGAATATATCTGTGAAGTCCATCTTATCCAGTGTCTCATTTAAAACCTTTATTCCCTTGTTGATATTTTGCTTAGATGATCTGTCCATTTCAGTGAGGAGGGCGTTAAAGTCCCCTACTATTATTGTATTATTGTCCATGTGTTTATTTGATTTTGCTATTAATTGGCTTACATAATTGGCTGCTCCCATGTTAGGGGCATAGATATTTACAATTGTTAGATCTTCTTGTTGAATTGACTCTTTAAGTATGATGTAGTGTCCTTCCTCATCTCTTATTATAGTCCTTGGCTTAAAATCTAATTTGTCTGATATAAGGATTGCCACCCCAGGTTTCTTTTGATGTCCATTAGCATGGTAAATTGTTTTCCACACACTCACTTTAAATCTGGAGGTGTCTTTGGGTCTAAAATGAATCTCTAGCAGGCAGCATATCGATGGGTCTTGTTTTTTTTAATCCAATCTGATACCCTGTGTCTTTTGATTGGGGCATTTAGCCCATTTGCATTCAGGGTAACTATTGAAGTATATGAATTTAGTGCCATTGTATTGCCTGTAAGGTGACTGTTACTGTATATTGTCTCAGCTCCTTTCTGGTCTATGTTACTTTTAAGCTTTGCTTAGAGGACCCCTTTCAGTATTCCTTGTAGGACTGGTTTGGTGTTTGCAAATTCTTTTACTTTTTGTTTGTCTTGGAAGCTTTTTATCTCTCCTTCTATTTTCAATGACAGCCTAGCTGGATATAGTATTCTTGGCTGCATATTTTTTTCGTTTAGTGCTCTGAATGTATCATGCCAGTCCCTCTGGCCTGCCAGGGTTCGGTGGATAAGTCTGCTGCCAGTCTAATGTTTCTACTGTTGTAAGTTATAGACCTCTTGTCCCAAGCTGCTTTCAGGATTTTCTCTTTGTCTCTGAGACTTGTGAGTTTTACTATTAGATGTTGGGGTGTTGACCTATTTTTATTGATATTAAGGGGGGGTTCTCTGTGCCTCCTGGAGTTTGATGCCTGTTTCCTTCCGCAATTTAGGGAAGTTCTCTGCTATAATTTGCTCCAATATACTTCTGCCCCTCTCTCTTTCTTTTTTCTTCTGGGATCCTAATTATTCTAATGTTTTGCTTTATGGTATCACTTATCTCTTGAATTCTGCCCTTATGATCCAGTAGTTGTTTATCTCTTTTTTTCTCAGCTTCTTTATTCTCCATCATTTGGTCTTCTATATCACTAATTTTCTCTTCTGCCTCATTTATCCTAGCAGTTAGAGCCTCCATTTTTTTTTTTTAAGATTTTATTTATTTATTTGACAGAGACAGCGAGAGAGGGAACACAAGCAGGTGGAGTGAGAGAGGGAGAAGCAGGCTTCCCGACGAACAGGGAGCCTGATGTGGGGCTCCATCCCAGGACCCGGGGATCATGACCTGAGCCGAAGGCAGACGCTTAATGACTGAGCCACCAAGGTGCCCCTAGAGCCTCCATTTTTGATTACACCTCATTAATAGCCTTTTTAAAAAAAGATATTATTTATTTATTTGACAGAGAGAGACACAGTGAGAGAGGCAACAGAAGCAGGTGGAGTGGAAAAGGGAGAAGCAGGCTTCCCATTGAGCAGGGAGCCCGATGCAGGGCTGACCCTGGGATCATGACCTGAGCCGAAGGCAGATGCTTAATGACTTAGCCACCCAGGCACCCCATTAATAGCCTTTTTTATTTCAACTTGGTTAGATTTTAGTTCCTTTATTTTTCCAGAAAGGGATTCTCTAGTATCTTCTATGCTTTTTTCAAGCCCAGCTTGTATATTTATAATCGTCATTCTAAACTCTAGTTCCGACATCTTACTAACGTCTATATTGATTAGGTCCCTGGCAGTCGGTACTGCCCGTTGTTCTTTTTTTGAGGTGAGTTTTTCCATCTTGTCATTTTGTCCAGAGAAGAATAGATGAATGAGAAAACAAAATGCTAAAAGGGTAACAACAACCCCAGAAAAATATACACTAAACAAATCAGAAGAGACCCAAAACTGGGGGGGTGGGGGCAAGAAAGGAAAAAATAAAAAGAATATGATCAGGCTGGTGAATAGAACAGAGCCACACCCTAGATTTTGGGTATATTTTGGTCTGTTAGAAGAAATTGCCTCCCAAAATTTTAAAGAAAGAAAAAAATATATAGAAAAATTAGGGTAAATACGATGTAGGGGTGAAATATGACCATAAGGATGAAAATTAAAAAAGATTTTCAAAAAAGGAATTGATAAGAAGATTGAAAAAGAACGAAAAAAATTTTAAAAAAAGAGAGAATGTAATCAGGCAGGAGACTAGGACAAAGTCATACACTAGATTTAGGGTACATTTTGGTCTGTTAGAAGTAACTGTATCCCAAAATTTTAAAGAAAGAAAAACTTATATATAAATATACAAAAAAATAAGGTTAAATAAAATGAAGGGACAGACTATGTAAAAATGAAAATTAAGAAAGATTTTAAAAAAGGAATTGATAAGATGTTGGTTGAAAAGGAAAGAAGAAAAATTCAACTAAAAAAATAGAAAAAGAAAAAATTAAGAATATTTAAAAAATTAACTTTGAAAGACTAAAGAATCATGGGAAAAAAGCCATGAATTCTATGTACTGTATTCCCCTAGCCCTGGGGTTTTGCCGTTCTCATTGATTGGTAAACTTGGTCTTGGCTGGATGTTCTTGCTGATCTTCTGAGGGCGGGGCCTGTTGCAGTGATTCTCAAATGTCTTTGCCTGAGGCTGAATTGCACCACCCTTGCCAGGGGCCAGGCTAAGTAATCTGCTTGGGTTTGCTCTCAGTATCTTTTGTTCCTTGAAAGCTTTCTGTACAGCTTTGGAGGCCAAGTGAAAATGGTGGCCTCCCAATCTCTGGTTCCGGAGGAGCCGAGAGCTTGGGGCCCCAATCCTCAGTGAGCCCTCAGAGAAAAGCGGCCAATCACTCCTCTCTCCCCAGTCTCTGGCCGCACTCCGTGCTCACCTGGCCTGTGACTGAGCGTTTCTGTCTCTGGCACACTACCCCGTTTGGAGTCTCCAAACCCAGCAGATTCCTGCAGCGGTCTCCCCCTGCTGCTTCTCCTGAGGGAGAGGAAGGGGAGTCTCCCCGGATCTGCCACCTGTTGGGTCCCTGCTCGAAGAGCAGTGGCCCGACTGTGCTGAGGATCACGGTTCATGGCACCCCCAAGCTGAGAGCCCACTCCTCGGCTCCGTCTTTGCAGCCAGTTTCCCCACTCCTATATCTGGGAGCTCTGCCCCACTCAGGCACCCCCAGTCTTTCTTTGACCCCAAGGGTCCTGAGACCATACTGTCCCAGCGAGGGTTCCACTCCCCACTTAACCACTGGAGCAACGTCCCTCAGCAGAGCAGACTTCTAAAAGTTCCGATTTTGTGCTCTGCTGCTCTATCGCTTGCCGGTAGCCGGCTGATGGAAGCTCCCTCCCCCCGTGGTCTATTTTCCCAAATATTACCTTGGATTCACTTTTCTGCATGTCCTACCTTCCAGAAAGTGGTTGCTTTTCTGTTCATAGAGTTGCTGCTAGTCTTTTCTTTGGTCTCCTGTTGAGTTTGTAGGTTTTCTGAATGGTTTGATAACTAGCTGAATTTCTGGGACCAGACGAAATTGAGGTCTCCTACTCCTCCACCGTCTTGCTCCTCCCCTGCTAACTTCCAGATTTTTATTCCCAACTTTCATTGCTCTGCTGAACTCCAGAATTGTATATTCCACTGCTTGGTTGATAATTTCACTTAAAATCTAATAAGTAACTCAACATTATTTATAAAATTGACCCTTGACCTTTCTCCCTTCAAAACTTTGTACTCCTAAAATCTTGCCCATTTTGATAAATGAATTCCATTGTTTAATTATTTAAACCAAATCCCACGGAGTCATTCTTAACAGTTAGTTTTCTTTTGTTCCATACTCTATCCATCAGGAAGTCCTGCAAGTCTACTTTTAAATTGAATATAGATAGATTTGAGATATTTTACACTCATACTACACTTGTCCAAGCCATGATCGTTCTCAATGGAACATTGTCATGGTCTCCTATCACTTGAGTTTCTTAATCATGAGCAGATGAAACTAGATAGTGGGTTTATTGCCAGTTCTTTCTTTCTGAAATTATTATCATTATTATCATTATTATTATTAGGTGGTTCTTACATAATTGACTTATAAATTAAGCTATCTCATCAAAAGTATCTGCACTATGTCCTTTATGATCATTATAAACATCCTAAACTGCCTTTATTAAAATCTTGAGAGAGATTTCTTCCCATGGTTGATTTTCAATGGTGAGCTCTTGCGCAACAACAAGGGACAAATTTGAAGGTATTAGCTAAGAGTAAGTCTAAACTGAATTAAAAAAGAAGAAGGTTGTTGCTTTCTTAGGATCTGAAATTCTTTGGGAGTCTTACTGTCATAGGAATGAGTAGATTTTGTATAAAGGGCACCTTATAAGTATCTCATTAGCCATCCAGTTTTTATGATACATCCAATTGAGTGTCACATTCTTTGAGTCAAAGTTAGCATTTTATGGTTCATAATTTCTACATTGGTAAAAATTTTAATTTGGACATAACATTTGACTGGTTTTCAATCATAATTGCATTTTTAAGACATGTAGTTTACCTGAGTTGATAATTTAACCCATTGAAAATATTCAGATAAATACCAACTGGTTCTCATAATTCTCTCTTTTTGTTTATCTGAAGTTGCTTTATCATGAAGACTTCCCTAAAATCTCATGTTTGTCAAAGTTGTTCTTTAGGTTATCATAAAACACTTTCATAATTGGAAATACCCCATCATTTCACAGATAAATGGAAGAACACAGAAATGAATTTGACCTCTTTGCTGCTTTGGCATCTTACTGAATTACTACCAACTTTCCTGTAAAAGCCATTAGCTCATCAGTAACTATATCATTTATAATATATTATATTAAATATAAAATATTATGAACTAGTTAGGTTATCTGGCTTCATGCTATGTAATTGCCCTTTTGAACTTATATCTCAGCTGGGTTTATGTGCTTTGTAACATTTAGGATATATTCATATTTTTAAAGTATTTCTTATTTTAGTCAAGATTTGATTGTCTTCAAAAATAAGTTCCTGCCTTGATTTATATCAGTCTTGTGAGCAGTTTGCTCATTTTCTAATGGAATTTTTGAGATCATAGATAAATTAAGGAATGATGTTGCCATTTAAATTCACTAAGAGAGTTGGAAGACACTGATAGTGATACTAGTAATGATTTACAAGTTTAGGAAAGAAAAAGTGCTTAATAAAAATGGAACAAAATTCATTTTTAATGAGTATAACTTTTTTATTAATGAAAAGCTGATTTTTAAAAATAGAAATAAATGTGAATTTGTAAATTTGTAATTTCAAACATACCTCTCTCTGGTAGTTGAGTCTGGCTTTTTGTCCATTTTCTTCTTTGTGCAGGAAAAAAAGCCACAAAAACCAAAAATAAAACTATTTTGGAAAATGTAATTCATTGTCAAAGGAAGCCTGTTAATAGATGTTTCTATGATATATGTTCTCAAACCCGTGTTATAACACATCCTTTCGTACTTTATAAGCCAGTGGTTTAGGACATTAAAAAAAAAAAAAACCCAAAACAAAATTGATGTTTCTCAAATCACTTGTGATTTGTTCACACACATTGTGTTTTAGCATTCTAGTAGTGTTTTGGTGGATTTAAAGATGGGTTTGCTCTATAACACTATAATCTAAAGAAGTTTATCTTGGATTTTAAATCTGATCTCTAAGTCTTTCTCCCCCCCCAAAAAAATCTTTCTTCAGTTTTTTTTCTTGAAGCGTATCAAATTCTTAGTTCCTTTAGTATATATAGGAAGAGTTTTAAAATATTGTGTAGAAACATTTTCATCTTTTCCCTCTATTTTGTAGAGCAGTGTTTCAAAGTGTAGCTAATACTGCATCTCTCAGTTGATTTTTTTTTTTTTTGGCTAAGATAAATATTATACAAAACTTAGACATATAATAACCAGTTAATTTAATAAGATGTTTCCTTTATTTATGCTCCTAGGTAATCTTTACTAATAAAGACAGAACGACAACTTAGAAACTTGGTGCATAATCAGGAATTCCATAGAATTCATATAAAACATATACATATAATTCTAGATGAGGTCAAAGTTTGGTTTTGTTTAAGACCCTTTGTCCTACCAACTCCCCTAGTATTTGAACACCTCATATTATGGCTTAAACTCCTATTCAGGAATAATGCTCCCCATATCATACACTATTCTTAAAATAAAAGCAATATATTTAGCAATACGACTAAAAAAAGGGAGCAAAATTCTACTGAATATTTTTAAGACCCTCACCGGTAAAGAGCTAAGGAAATATAAAAGATGACTGGTATATGGCCAATGGTTACAGTGTTTCAAGGAGCTTTGGTGAAGGAATGTGGGCAAGCCTCAGAGGCAACTAGAACTGAGAAGTAAAGAATTGACAGTTGGCTCCTTACCTATTCAGACCTCAGTTTCCTCATTTTTTAGGTGAAATCAGTAATAGAATCTATATCCCAGGACTGATGATGTGATGTATATTAAACATATTTATACTTTGATACAGTCATTTTTCAACATTCTACTGTAGACCATTATTTTTGTAATTTGTTTTGTTTTGTTTTCCTTATTCTTTTTCCAGCCACTTGAATTAGTTAACTGTTTGGGCCAGGATGATAAGACTGATCTGCTTATTGTTCCAATACCTTTGCTTAAATGTAGAGGAGGTTGTTCTCCCTAATTAAATCTAGTATCTTTGTTTCAGATGCATGCCTTTAATATTTTCAAAACATCTCAGATGTTTTAAAAACTAAACCTATCATTTATTTGTGAAATTTTTAGTATGAGCACTTTTTTCATTAAAATGTTAAATTAACTGAAAAATTAAGCACATTAAAAAGAGGACAATTATACACAAACTGAATAATATTCAGTTAGTTTGGAGCATAGTCAAAGGTACCTGAGCTATTAATCATTATAGGTGAAACTTGAATTAACACCAGTTCAAGAAAATTAAGAATACTTGTAAGCTATTATTTTATAAAAATAAATCACATAGGTGCAACTAGAGAGGTAAACAATGTCCTGACTGATGTGAATAAAGTTTCATTTTTCAAAACGTTTCTATTTGGTAAATTGCCTTGAACTTGTACTCCAGTATGGTTTCTCTCTTGAAGCCAGATAGATAGGCAAAGTTGATGTTTAAGGCCCATGCATAGGACGTTACTATCCTTCTAAGTCATCAGATTATATATCATGAGTTGTTAAAGTAAAGCCCTGCCTCAACATTTTGACTCTGCTGCATTGAGAAAGAAAATGCACCAAGGAGAGAGCTTCTTAATGCACAATGTCAGGGAACAGAAGAAAAGGAGGGCCCTGTGGCTGCCCATGATTTTTTAATATGCAGTGAGCCTGCACTAGTTAATGGAGCCTATGTATTGGTCAAATGTTAACCAATCAGATTAGTATTTCTTCTTTTAAGGGGCACCTGGGTGGCTCAGTCATTAAGCGTCCGCCTTCAGCTCAGGTCATGATCCCAGGGTCCTAGGATCGAGCCCTGCATCGGGCTTCCTGCTCAGCAGGAAGCCTGCTTCTCCCTCTCCCACTCCCCCTGCTTGTGTTCCCTCTCTCACTGTGTCTCTCTCTGTCAAATAAATAAATAAATAATCTTAAAAAAAAAAAAGAAACTGGAAAAGACAAATAGAGACACAGGAGCATATCTTTTTCCTTAATTTATTATTAGAAAAAATAGATGATTATGAGTAAGAAATGAGAGAATAAAGTTTAATTTAGATGTACTAAGATATTAGATTAAATATTCTTTATAAAACTGGAGGAATTTGTGTAAAGTAAAAAATGAGACTGTTTCAAATAAAATAACCAACATAAATAATACACAAAAGGAAATAGCCCAAATTTGCTACTTTTTTTAAGTGGAAAAAAAAATGCTCCATTTCAGGCATGGCCCTTTAAGGCATATGTAGAAGGAATACAAAAATAAGTTGGAGATCAACAAAATGGTAAAATAGCAGCTGTAATAAGTGAAATGGCATGTCTTCCCTCTGCATTATTTTGCCTCCATCCTGCTGGAATCAGGCTCTGTTGGTGTGGAACTCTGTCATGCATCTTTCTGTGCCAGTGCCATTTCCTGGTGGATCATCTAGTACCCAAAATGAGTAGCTTCAGTGGCTCAGAATGACCAGGGCAGAAAGACGAATGTGGGTTTGTTATCAGAGGATCAGGGGAGTGTGGTTATATCTGCGGACTGAATGTGATGAGATTGAGGGTAGAAAATATCTGAGCATTGTTTGCATGACTAGCAGCTTCTGAATGCTGTCCCTTTGCTCGTAATTCCTGTCCAAAGTTAAGTGAGGGGAACAGTAAAAATAGATCTCTTAAGGACACTTCCTATCTTCTTGGTAGGGTTGCTTCCTTAGGTGTAACACATATCAAAGAGCCTCAACATGCTACTTGGAAAACAAATGTATAATTTATTAGTAAGAATGAATTTAATGTAATATTTTATATAATGTGATGACATTTGTAGCCAAGTATCACTTCCTTGCCTCAGTGATTCTTTACATGAGCCTGATAATGTTGACAAAAGAGCATCTAAACTCTGATAACTTTTCTACCCTCAGTGGCTCCTCCATCGGCCTCTGGAAAGGGAGTAAAATCAGAAGGAAAAGTACATTCATTTCATACTGCTAAAGGCCAGCCTTAATGCCAAGAACTCTGTATTGTTGTTGTGTTTAAGTGTGATAATAGCCCTATGAGACAACTGTTCTTATCCCTATTTAAAAATGAATGCCCAAACAGGATCAGAAAGGTTAAATAACTTGCATTGGATCTTACATGATTAGTTGGGTAGAAGAGCTGGAGATTCAAATTCAAAGCTGTCCAATTTTAAATTCTGTTCCAGTCCTAAATCCTTTACCAGTTAGGAAATACCTCATATTGAAAACTTTTCACAAAGCAAGGAGGTTATTAAATTAATGTTTATATGTTTATATGTACATTTTACCAATAATATGTTGCCCTTTCTGACCATTTTACCCACATTGAGATGTTTTTTCAGTATTGGTTATACGTGTGGTTTATATCTCCTTTACTGTCATTCAGCTTCCATTTGAGATTAAATGTGTTCATTTGCTGGATGATTAGCTTGGAGTTAATAAGTTGATACCCATGTATCAGATTTTTTTGTGCCAGAATTGCTGTACAGAAATAGCTGTAAGGAGCTGTGGTGAATTCCCTATAAGGGAATTGTGCAGGGTTTTCACTGGTATAACTGTTTTTAGTCTTGAAGCACCAGCAAATAAATTCTCTGTTCCTGTGGCCAGAAAAGGCCGTATCAGCCTGCAGTTGACACGAGCCAGCGTTTTAGAATCACATAAAGAATTGAGGTCATAAAGAATTGTACTGACATTTTACGGTATATGCATTCTTTTTATGGGGGTGGAGGTGCTTCATTTATGCATTCTAAGGAACAGAATTTAGCTACTAATTAAAAGTATTTAACCCACATAAAGTCTTTTATACAGGCTATAAAATTAATTTTATTACAGAAATTGCATTACACTTAACAGCTGATGACCTTATCTTATAGCAGTAATGTATCTTTTATTAAAATGAAACGTTGTGTTTCAGAAGCAGGAGCCAAGAATCATGCCTTGAATCAGAAAGGGCCACATGTATCATGTACAGTAGCTGTCTCCCAAAAGAGCATATAACCTGGTGTTTCTTGGTTTATTATTGCATCAAGATGAGCAGATTTAAACTCTAATTAAAGAGATGCCATACATTTTCTTTTTACAACTTGGGTGACTTTATCTGTTGTACTGTCAAACCAGACTCAGTAAATATTAACTGTTATTTTGGTCTTTTATGTAAGCTCCGATGTGTAGGTTGAATTTATCATGAAGTCAGAGTATTAACTATCTTTCCACTAGCCAATACTTTTGTTTAATTCCAGCCATACCTAGGTACTGCAATGTTTTATTTATTGGCAGTGCAAAGTGAATTTTATTTGCTTTTATTTACTGCAGATCATCCAAAAGACATAATTTTCTGTGGTATGTGACAGACACAGTATGGATGGCAACTTAAATATTAATTATGTTCATGAATGGAGTAATGGTATTTTAAATATTTTGCATTATGTATAGAAAAGCAAAACATGCTAATAGGGATTAGGGTACTTTTTTTTTTTTTGAGCCTCATTCTTTTTTTTTTTTATGTTATGTTAATCACCGTACATCATTCGTTTTTGACATAGTGTTCCATGATTCATTGTTTGCGTATAACACCCAGTGCTCCATGCAGTACGTGCCCTCCTTAATATCCATCACCAGGCTAACCCATCCCCCCACACCCCTCCCCTCTAGAACCCTCAGTTTGTTTCTCAGAGTTCATAGTCTTTCATGGTTCATTTCCCCCTCCGATTCCCCCCCTTCATTTTTCCTTTCCTACTATCTTCTTCTTCTTTTCTTTTTTTTTTTAACATAGAACTTATTATTTGTTTCAGAGGTACAGGTCTATGATTCAACAGTCTTACACAATTCACAGTGCTCACCATAGCACATACCCTCCCCAATGTCTATCATCCAGCCACCCCATCCCTCCCACCCCCCACCACGCCAGCAACCCTCAGTTTGTTCCCTGAGGTTAAGAATTCCTCGTATCAGTGAGATCATATGATACTTGTCTTTCTCTGGCTGACTTATTTCGCTCAGCATAATACCCTCCAGTTCCATCCACGTCATTGCAAATGGCAAGATCTCATTCCTTTTGATGGCTGCATAATATTCCATTATATATATATATACCACATCTTTATCCATTCATCTGTTGATGGACATCTTGGCTCTTTCCACAGTTTGGCTATTGTGGACATTGCTGCTATAAACATTGGGGTGCACGTACCCCTTCGGATCCCTCCATTTGTATCTTTGGGGTAAATACCCAGTAGTGCAGTTGCTGGATTGTACGGTAGCTCTATTTTCAACTTTTTGAGGAACCTCCATACTGTTTTCCAGAGTGGTTGCACCAGCTTGCATTTCCCACCAACAGTGTAGGAGGGTTCCCCTTTCTCCGCATCCCCGCCAACATCTGTCATTTCCTGACTTGTGAATTTTAGCCATTCTGACAGGGTGTGAGGTGGTATCTCATTGAGGTTTTGATTTGGATTTCCCTGATGCTGAGTGATGTTGAGCATTTTTTCATGTGTCTGTTGGCCATTTGGATGTCCTCTTTGGAAAAATGTCTGTTCATGTCTTCTGCCCACTTTTCAACCATTTGGAGTCTATTTTTGTGTGTGGTGTAAGGAAATGGTCCAGTTTCATTCTTCTGCATGTGGCTGTCCAATTTTCCCAACACCATTTGTGGAAGAGACTGTCTTTTTTCCATTGGACATTCTTTCCTGCTTTGTCAAAGATGAGTTGACCATAGAGTTGAGGGTCCACTTCTGGGCTCTCGATTCTGTTCCATTGATCTATGTGTCTGTTTTTGTGCCAGTCCCATACTGTCTTGATGATGGCAGCTTTGTAAGAAGAAAGAGAAATTAAGGAGGGAGTAGGGTACTTTGAAGTCTTACATAGGTTTAATAATCTGTTTTAAAAGCTTAATGAATTTTTAATATTGGGATCCTTCTTGAAAGAGTAAATTGCATCACTTCATATGGTTTGGGTAGTATTTTTCCTGAATTATTATTATCATAAAATAGAAGTATTATACAGGTGACTGACTAGAAAACTCAAATGTCATGAAACACTAAAATCTAAAGACATTGTAAATATAAGGACAAAAAATGGGTAAATACTAGAATAACTTTAGATTTTGAGTCATAATGAAAAAAAAAGTAGGATAAAATAATCAAGAAAGTGGATTGGTAGGAGAGAGAATAAATTTAAAGAGAGATTCTATTTGAAATTAAAGACAAACACTACTTATGAATTTCCACTGATAAGTATATCATCTCTCCACCAAAATAAAGCAAAAGATTATAATTTCTCCATTTCTTAGAATGAATGACCAGTGCAGATTTACTATCTCTACATATAAATGTGACATCTGATCTCTATCTCTACTCCCCTTTCTGGGAGTACGATTTTTTTCTGGAAAATAATTTTCCTTAGCAGTGATGAGAAAAGAGTAGAAAGAAATACAGTATTCATATTATAGAGTTTAGTAGATACAGTGTCATAATAACCTATATTTTCATTATAGGTTGTGAGTTGGGTCATTTTCTTTTGTTAATGAGTCTGAGTTGATATTTGAAAATTGTCCCATTACTTAAATTATAAAGTTATTTTATAGAAATAAATTTGGATGTACTTGGAGGATTTGAGGCACTTTTTGGTAGAATCGTAGTGTTGATTCAGTGTCAATATTATTGGTTTATTTAATACCTGAACTGGTATAATATAATATTAAAAGATTAGAAAAGCAAAGGGTTAAAAAATAGTAAAAGGTTAGAAAAAATTACACATCTGGGAAATGTAAATAGAGTAGGCAATATATTCTGAAATAACTTTTAGTGTTCTATTTTTGAGATAAGTAAACTATTTACATATTTAATATCCAAATTGGAGACTTATTCACTATTTAAAATAATTGTATCCTAGAAATAAACGTTTTTCCTTAAAATCAGTATTTAGTGAAGTACTGTAATTAGAAATTTAGTTTTGGGAATCATGTTCAATGAAATGAAACCATGAGGAGTTTATGGTAGAATATAAATTGATCTGAATTCAGTGGTAGAGTAAGGTTTGACCAAGAGTGCTTAAATTATAAAGAAAGGACTAACATAAAAGACAGTACCTACAAAAAGTCCTGAAAATTGTCCTGACCAAAAACATTGTCATCAGGAAAATGAGAGGATGTAAAATGGGACTAATATATGCCTGGTTGTTGCCCTCGAATATTTCACTGCAGGAATGTACTAGAATGCTGTAACATAACTCGATCTTCATATTAACATCATGTTCAAATGGTTTCTCTATGGTATAGAAACATGACACATTTTAATTTCTCATGTGTAGGGTGAGATAAAATCTAGCCAGAGGAGAGCAAGTGACCAAAGTCAGTTCATAAGCAATTTACTGGAGATCAGTCATTCTAATTGGGGTGTGCAGGCCTTGGCCAGGATGATGACAGAAACACCCTTTTCTAGCCAATAGGCCAATTTCCAGTGTATACCTAACATCAGAAAACAGGATCTGTTTTTGTATCAACACTTACTTTTCATGGTTGCTATTAAATATCCTAACATAGCAAGACATCCAAGGTGTTTACCACTCAGTACTGATCTAAAATTCAAGCACGGTTATTTTATTTTTTTTTTTTTGGTTTCTTTTTTTTTTTTTTTTTTCTTTCTTTTTTTTTTAATTTTTTATTGTTATGTTAATCACCATATATTACATCATTAGTTTTTGGTGCAGTGTTCCATGATTCATTGTTTGTTCATAACACCCAGTGCTCCATGCAGAACGTGCCCTCCTCAATACCCATCACTAGGATAACCCATCCCCCTCCCCCCCTCCCCTCTAGAACCCTCAGTTTGTTTTTCAGAGTCAAGCACGGTTATTTTTAATGCTCTCTGAAACTAACTGGTTCAAGGTCTGGCGGTGGGAAGGAGTCTGGATTATATCGCAAAAACCATTATCTTAGCCTTTGTGGTAGGGCGTGTTTTCCTTAAAAATATATCACATTCTTTTTATTTCTGCAAAAGTTGCTAATTTTGGCCAGTGTTGGATTTTAGATCTACCCTGTTTGCTAATTGAATTATCCTAAAACTGCTCTGTGTAGTTGCTTATAGTCACTGTCTATTCAGCTGTCACATTTATAAGTGAAAGTGTTTGAAGATGGAATGTCAGTCTTTATTTTCATCATTTCCCCCTATTTGAGGGGCAAATTATCTTTTAAATTTTGGTTTAACCATCTAGAATAGATCTAAGTATGCCAAGGATATGTAGGTAAGACGTATAACTCTTTATGCAAACAAAGCAGAAAATTGGGCATTTTTTTTTCTTTTGGAGTAATGGAATTGCCATATTTAAAGCATCCATAGAGAATATTTCAAATCCCTTGCTTTTGCCAATGTCACATGCAATTATACTATAGTTTTTCTTCTTGATATTCCTATTAAAAAATATTTTCTAGTGCCGGAGAGACTGATTTGTTTATGGACAAAAAGTAGCAATTGATTGAAATTTATAGCTTCTCTTTAAAAAAGAAAGTCTTTTTAGGATTCTGTAGCAGAACAATGTGCATTAGCAGTCCATTCAAACCACTTTAAGTGCAAATTCATGAGAACTATTAAAAACTTGTTTTAAACTTTTTATGAAATTGAAATATATATGTATGATATATACTCTATGACATGTACAAACTGCATCCTTTCTTAAGATACATTACTCAGATACTTGCTTGATGGAAATTAACAATCTCTGTTTCCAAAGCGTAATGTAGATACTTAAATTTTATCCTGGCTTTGTTTCTTAATAAATATATGAATGGCCATGTAACTGAACCTATATGAACCTTTTTTCTCTGTAAATGGGGAAAATTGTACCTCAATAAAGAGATATTGGAAAGAATAATATTTTATACTGGGAGCTTAGTTCAGCCTCACAAAGTGATCAGTAAATGGTGGTAATAATGATAAGAATAATAGATAATTCATTGTTTTAGTACTTCCTTATGCTTGAAGATCTACCACAGAATTGGATAAAAATGAGAAATTCATCTATATTACAGATGCATAAATGAATTCACATAAACCTCCCTCCACTCAGCCCCTATACAGAAATTTGCCATTAGGAAACAACCAAAATCTGAGGCTGCTAGAGCTTTAGGTCCCCTTTTACATAGTTCTTTTTCTCATTCTCTCCTAACTTTGCTACCACAGAATAGAAAATGGTGCGTACACACACACACACACACACACACACACACACACACACACCAGAAACACTGAAAGTAAAGATAAAAGAGAACTTCAAGAACAAAACTCTCAAATGCAGAGGAATGCACAGCCATATAGACCATACTTTCTTTTCATAATAAAATTAGAATCAAGCCACAGATTTTTGTGGCTGGCAAAGATAGCTGGCCCCACCACAGCCAATAGTTTTCTTCCTGTACCCAAGCTAACTGATTCAGTCAACAAACCTATAGCAACTTAATCTGTCAAACACTGTTTTTATATGCTCAAATAAGTAGAAGTCAACTCTATTCTAAAAGTAGACTGATTAAAAAGATAAAGAATTACAATCCATTGTGTTAACATGCCATGACAAAGTAGGTATATGAGATGGTGTGGCTATTGTTGCTACCAGAAGTTAGGGAAGGCTGACCCCAGAAGATGAGTCCTTCAATGTTAAGCAGAAATTAATAGAGAAGTGGGAAGCTCCTTTTCACATAAAAACAGCACAAAAAACAAAGCAACTTATGTAAAGGCATAAAAGGGCATCATGTGTTCAGAGAGCAATGTGAAGTTTAGAGTATGGGAGTATGGGAAGGATAGTGGGGAATGAGGAGCAGGGACAAAAGGTAAATAGCCATGAGTTCAATGCCACAGGTAGGAGAGTTTTTAAGTAGAAGAGCTGCCTGGTTGAATCTTACCCTTATAAAATATAGCCCCTTTGTTAACTGTGAGGTTGTTCAGGAGGAAGTGACAAGTTAGTAGAAACTGAGTAGAGTGGGAGGGAGTGTCGAGGCTTTTGTCCTTACTTCCTACAGGTGTCTATACAAATATTGCCTCTTTATATAAACAGACCTTATTTGTGTAACAGCCTCTGCCACCATTTATTCCCATTTCTACTTTATTTTTCTTTTTAAAAAATATTTCATGAACAGTTGAATTATGATGTTCCCGCTAGAATGTAAGCTTGATATTTGTTGGGTTCATTACCATAGCCTCTGTGACTAGAATATTGCCTAGGATATAGTAGCTACTCAGCAAATACTTTTTTTTTTAATTAAATGAGTGATTTTTCCAAATATGAATATACGAGGACCTGAACTAGCAATCACCATGGGCATGGAGTAGCGGACACAATAGACTCAAGAAGCTTTTCTAAATTAAAATCAATAAAACATATTTGGTGATATGGTAGATAAGGAAAAAAATAGAAGAGGGAGCTCCTTCATTCCAAGCATGAGAAACAGGATGAATTATGATGATGAATTATGATCACCATGATAGAATGTAATAGGGAGAAGTTTGGGATGGAGATAATAAAGTCAGTATCAGACATACTGAACAACATTTATCTGTGGGCCAATAGAATTATAGATGTAGAACTTGGGAGAAAGATCTGAGTTTAAAGTAGAGATTTATAAATGATCAAAAAAATGATGGCAGTAGAAGACATTAAGTACAAAAGTCAAATAGCATAGGAAGAGAGTAGAAATACTGTAAAGTTTAGAACATTGGGGAAAATCTTAAAACCAGGAAAGAAACTGAGAATTTTTAAATGAATATTAAGGATAGCAAAAATTCCACTGTTTCATTCCAACGTTTTTATAGATTTGGAATTGAAGAAACCGTTAGGAGTCTTTGAGATTGACCACCATTCATCATGGGGTTAAAGCACATTTTTTTTTTTTTTTTTTTTAGTAAAGGATGGAGATGAAAAAATAACACTTTTTTTTTGGTCAGCATATTTTGTGGATTTTTTTTTTTTGCATTTTAAAGTGGAGACATTATTAAGGTTTTAGATATCAAAATTGTGTAGGCTGACAACTGAACTCAGTCTCTTTGGTGACCATAAGGCCATGGTGATATCTCTATAGTGATGGCCTGTCCCTCACCAGTTGACTGACAGGGCCAGCATCTGAAGGGGGTCCCTCCTGTTTCTAAAGCCTATACTTTCCATGGTTTGCTCTCTATGACTTATTTCCTGGTTGAAAGACTGCCTGTGGTTCTATATGTTACAAAGCAGCAGTAATTGAATCTTTAGTATCTCTTTAACTCATGTTAGCATGTAGCCTTTCTCTGGTGCATATCCTTTCTCTCTTCTTTAAATAGACCACAAAAATTCCATTAACAGCAATCTCTACAATGACGACCATATGATAGTACTTCTGAATTGCTTAGTAAAGTAGACTTTTGAAGCCACCATATATTGGTAAGCTTATTCTAACTTATACCTGGAAAACTGTCCCTTCCCCACTCCCAGCCTGTTGTTTATAAGGAGATCGGGAGTGATTACTATCTTCATGGAAAAAAATCCAAAGAGTCAATGATATGCAAGATTTTGTTGGGGTTTTTGAGAAAAAGGCAGACACTTTTTTATTCTTTGCTGAGAGAATGTGAAAAACAGCTGCTGCCATCTTATAATCATAAAGGTAAGAACCTTAGTATGAAGCTAAATAGAAGACTATGAACCTAAGGAACAACAAGAGAAAAAATAGTTGCTAATAAGTTCATAAAACTACATATAGACTTTTCAGGTATATGAATTAAAAATGGCTATGTTACTTTGGCCGTCTTGTTTGGTCTTTCTTTTCTCAGAGTCCTACTTAATACATAAATCACATGCCATTAGTTGTGTTACACATTTTATAAACATTATATCATATAATCCCCACTGTAATTCTGTGAGGCAGTTATCACCGTTTTATAGATGCAGAAGATGAAGAACAGAGAGATTAAGAAATTTATCCAAAATTACATTGTTAATCGAGGTGCAGATGCAGAATTTGAACCCCAACCCTATTCTAAATCCTATAGTTAATTACATACCATATTACTCATCTGTCTTGACCAGAATTTGGCTACACATTAGAATCTCTACTATAATATCTGGTTTGAATTTCCCTCCAAGCTCTACCTCATTCTAGTCCATCTCATTGTCATGTCCACAGAATAGTTTAAAAGTACAGGGTTTATATTTCTATCTATATCTATGTAAAGAGACTGAAGAATTTCCATCTTACAGAAAAGAATCTCATTAATAATAGTCCTTGCTGCTCAAGAGGCAATTAGGATATTCTCCATGGACTCATCCAATCCCCAGTCCACATCTTATTCAGTGAAACATATGGAAACCTAGCTTAATTAAATTAATACAATAAAATTAAGTACTTAAGAATTCAGAATGTTTCCAAGTTAGTACCAGCTATATTACTTAGGTGATCTTTAGACGTTTTTCTGTTAGAAAAGCTCATATAACACCTGTGTGCTTGGAAATGCTGAGTGTGCACTTAAAACTTACCCATGATCTGCTTCAATGTTTGTGTAACACAAAGTCCCTAAATATATACATATATATTTGAGTATATATATAAATATATATTTAAGGATATTTTTAAAATTCTTAAGATTCATCAACTATAAAAATAGATCTAACTATATTGAGTCATTTGGAGAATAATTTTTAAGTTCGCTCTGATATTTGATCTGGCTAATAGTCTAGTGAGTTGCACATACAAAAGATGGGAGAATAAACATGCGATAATGTTAGCTGATATATATACATGTGTATATATATGTGTACATGTATAATATTATATATATTACATGCATGAGTCTGTGTGTGTGTAATTCATTCTCAAAGATACCTCAGAAAATGTCCTACTTTAGTCAAGTGTTATAGAAATGCCATGCAACTTTGTGTTCTTTCCTAAATCTGATTTACAAAAAACTAAAGTTCTCCATCAAAGAATCCCAATTTTTGTTATCAGTTTTAAAACGTGAATTAAAAAAATCACAAACATTGCATATTGTAATTTTTTAGTAGAAGTAAATTAAGAAGGGATTTTTTAAAATAAAAAACACATTTTGGACTTCTGGTTTCTGGTTCAACTTGTTAAGGAGCTTGAAAATCACCACTTTATCCTAATGATAAGGAAAAAAACATAACGAATAGAAAAATTAACAGTTCTTCTTAGATCCATCAGAGAAGTGAGGTCACAGGAAAAATTTATTTCCCCAAAATTAGAGAGACAGGTAGATAAAGAATCACAACTTAACTGGCATAGAAACCCACTGGCAGCAACCTCCACAGGAACCAGTGCAGGGCAGGAAAATCTGAACTGTAATTGATGAGTTACTGGAGGTTCAGTGTGGACAACTATGCAATTTAAAAACACCAGGGGACCCAGCGATAGGGGGCCCTCATACTTTTGTGAGTTTTACCACCAGGATCTCTTCAGGTCTTCATAGTATATATTGAAGAAAAATTCCCTGATGCTTCTGGCAGAGGGAGGAGAAAAGGAACCATCTGACATTTGCCAGAGCATCCTATGTTTCTCGATAAGGCCTGCTGTCAAGATACACTGTTTTACCAGAGCCTAACCTAACTGGAGGAAGAGAAACACCCAACTCCAACAACCTCTAACCCTCTCAAATGCAGGAGGGGACATACATAAATCTAGCCCCCTCTGGCCATCTTTTCCTATGTAATGGGAGTGGGAGGAAACTGAGAAGGACTAAGAAAGTTCACAGAAGCAGGGACATGAGCTCCCCAAAACTCTTGGACCTACTTATAGGACTATAGCATGCTATTTCTTCCCCCATCCCTTACCACTTTATTATTAAACACCTATTTAGTGCAGTATATCATGGTTGCCTTTTTTTTTTTTTTAAAGATTTTATTTATTTATTTGAGAGAGAGAGAATGAGAGATAGAGAGCACGAGAGGGAAGAGGGTCAGAGGGAGAAGCAGACTCCCTGCCGAGCAGGGAGCCCGATGTGGGACTCGATCCCGGGACTCCAGGATCATGACCTGAGCCGAAGGCAGTCGCTTAACCAACTGAGCCGCCCAGGCGCCCCTCATGGTTGCCTTTTAACAAAAAATTAGAAGGAATACTAAAAGGCAGAAACACACTTTGAAGACAACTGAACACACATCAGAACCAGAGTTAGATATGGCAGAAATGTTGCAATTATCAGAATGAGAATTTTTAAAAATTATGATTAATATGCTCAGGGATTTAAAGGGAAAGGGGAAAGGCACACAACATGCAAGAACACATGGGAAATGTAACCATAGAGATGGAAATTGAGAAAGATTCAAAAAGAAAAGCTAGAGATCTAAAACACTGTACCAGAAATGAATGCCTTTGATGAACTGTGGGACAACTACAAAAAGTAAAACATACACATAATTGGAATACCAGGAGAAGAAAGAAAGGAACAGAAGCAATATTCAAAGTGATAATGACTGATAATTTCTTCAAATTAATATCAGATAACAAACCACAGATCCAGGATTCTCAGAAAGTATTAAGCATCAAAAAATGAAGAAGTAAAGAAAGAAAAAAGAAAAAAAAACCCTCACACACCCTATACCTAAGCAAATCATTCAAACTTCAGAAAAGCAAAGATTAGAAAAAAAAAAAGAAAGACACTAGAAGGGGGGAAAAACACCTATAGAGACATAAAGAATTACATCTGACTTCTCTTCAGAAACCATGCAAGCAAGAAGAGAGTGAAATGAAACATAAGTGATGAGAGATAAAACCCACCAACCCAGCATTCTGTACCATGTGAAATTATGCTTCAAAGTAAAGGAGAAATAAACATTTTCTCAAAAAAAAAAAAGGATCTATCTTGTGAGAAATGTTAAAATAAGTTCTTTAGAGAGAAGAAATATGACATAGGTCAGAAACTTGGAACTACATAAGAGCATTTGAAAAAGAGTAAGTGAAGGTAAAATAAAAACATTTACTTTTCTTATTCTTAATCTATCAGATAACAGATTGTTCAAAATAATAATAACAATGAAATATTTGAATAATAGCAATGAAGTATTCTAATGTGTAAGTATTCTTATATATAAATGAAATGAATAATGGCAATGATACAAGGGATGAGAGGAAGGAATTGGAAATATTTTTTGTTGTAAGTACTCTTACTACACATGAAGTGTATAGTGTTATTTGAAAGTGAGCTTAGATTAGATGCAAATATATATGGCAAACTCTAAGGCAACCACCAAAAAACAGTACAAAAAGTATAATTGATATGTTGGGAGAGGAGGGAAAATGGAATCATATAAATGTTTGATTAAAACCATGAACGACAGAGAAAGTGTGGAAGACAAAAATGGGGACAAAGAACAAAGGCAACAAATACAAAACAGTAATAAATA
Organism: Callorhinus ursinus; assembly: GCF_003265705.2. Lineage (NCBI taxonomy): Eukaryota > Metazoa > Chordata > Mammalia > Carnivora > Otariidae > Callorhinus > Callorhinus ursinus. The sequence goes on from NW_027397063.1 coordinate 21,127,205, forward strand.
TGGTAGGTATTAATTCAATAATTTTAATAATCACCTTAAATATCAATGAACTAAAAACAGTAATATTCAGAGTGTATCAAAAAACAAGATCCAATTATATGTTATTTGCAAGAAACCCATTTTAAATGTTCACACATATGGATTAAAGATAAAGGGATAGAGACAAGAACTACACCATGCTAACACTAATCAAAAGAAAGCAGGGCTTTGTGACCTGTGTGGTCTTCGGTGCAGACATGGCCAAGTCCAAGAACCACACTACGCACAACCAGTCATGAAAATGGCACAGAAATGGCATCAAGAAACCCTGGTCACAAAGATACGGATCTCTTAAGGGGGTAGACCCCAAGTTCTTGAGGAACATGCCCTTTGCCAAGAAGCACAACAAGAAGGGCCTGAAGAAGATGCAGGCCAACAATGCCAAGGCCATGACTGCATGTGCTGAGGCTGTCAAGGCCCTTGTCAAGCCCAAGGAGGTCAAGCCCAAGATCCCAAAGGGCGACAGCTGCAAGCTAAATCGACTTGCCTACATCGCTCACCCCAAGCTCGGGAAACGTGCTCATGCCCGCATTGCCAAGGGTCTCAGGCTCTGCTGACCAAAGTCCAAGGCAAGGCTCAAACCAAGGCCCAGACTGCAGCTCCCTGGCTCTGGCTCCAGCTCCAGCTCCAGCCCAAGCTCCCAAAGTTGCCCAGGCCCCCACAAAGGCTCCAGTGTAGAGGCTTGTGTCTGTCAGTGTGAGGGTGGAAGGACTGGTGTGACCCTTGGGCTTCTATCTGCATGGGCCTGGTGTCCTCCTTTGCTCTTTGTACAAATAAACCTGCGGCAGGCTCTGTCAAAAAAAAAAAAAAAAAAGAAAGCAGGAGTAGCTATTTTAATTTCAGATAGAGCAGACTTCAGAGCAAGGCAAATTATCTGGGATAAAGAGGGGCATTATATAGGATAAAGAAGTCAATAATCCGTACTGCATGGAGCACTGGTTGTTATACACAAGCAATGAATTGTGGAACACTACATCAAAAACTAATGATGTAATGTATGGTGATTAACATAACATAATAATTAAAAAAAGAACAAAAACGAAACAAAAAAACACAAAACAAACAAAAAAATCCTTAATGTGTGTGTGCTTAACAAAGAGGGTCAAAGTGGATAAGGCAAAAACTGATAGAACTGCAAGGAGAAATACATGAATCCACTATTATAGTTGGAGTCTTTAAGACCCCCTTTATCAGAAATGGACATATACAATAGGCAAAAATTCAGTAAGAACATAGCTGAACTCAACAGCACTATCAATCAACTGGCTATAATTGATCTCTTGCTATATATCTATGTCATGTAGAATACTTCATCCAACAACTTCAGATTACACATTTTTCTCAAGCTCACATGGAACATTCACCAAGCTATACCACACTCTGAGTCACACACCATAAGAAATTCAAAATAAGTATCATACAATGTCTGCTTTCAGCCCACAATGGAATTAAAATAGAAATCTAACAGAAAAATAGCTGGAAAATCCAAAATACTTTGAGATTAAACTACATATTTCTAAACACATATATCAAAGAACAAATCGTGAGAGAAACTAATAAATGTTTTTAAATAATGAAAATGAAAATACAAATTACCAAAATTTGTGAAATGCAGTGAAAGCAATGCTTAGAGGGAAATTTATAGCATTGAATGCATATATGAGATGAAGAAAGATCTAAAATCAGTAAGCTTTTACCTTAGTAAACTTGAAAAAGAGGTACAAATTCAATCCAAAAGTAGAAAGAAGTAAAGAAATTATAAAAATTAGAGCAGAAATCAATGGAATTGAAAATAGAAAATCAGTAAGAGACAATTAACAATCAAAAGCTGGTTCTTTGAAAAGATCAATAAAAACTCCTAGGTAGGTTACCTACAGAGAGGGTGGGGGGAGACATGGATTACTAATATCAGAAATAAAAAATGCATCACCACAGATCTCATGAACATTAAAATGATAATAAAGGAATACTGTGAACAGCTCTATGTCTACAAATTTGATAACCTAGATTATATAGACCAATTCCTTGGGAGACATGAGTTGCTATAATTCATACAAAAAGAAATAGACAATCTGAATAAGACTATAGCTATTAAAGAAATTACATCAGTAATTAGTAACTATCCAAGCCACAGACTGGAAGAAAATATTTGCAAAAGCACCAGACCCAGATGTGCTGGTAAATTCTACCAAACAGGTAAGGAAGAAATTATATCAGTTCTCCAAGTCTTACTAGGAAGATCAAAACACACACAGGTAATATTTTGTTACTCATCCTATGAAGCCAGTATTACCCTAATAGCAAATTTAGACAAAGACATTATAAGAAAACTATAGACCAATATGTTTCATTAATATGGATGCAAAAACTCTCAACGAAACTTAACAAATGAATTCAGCAATCCATAAAAAGAATTATACAACACGACCAATGAAATTTATCTGAGGTCTGCAAGGTTGGTTAAACATTCTAAGTCAATTAGTATAATCCATCATATTAACAGATTTAGATTTTTTTAAAAAAATCATCTGATTGTATCAATATATGCAGAAAAAGCTTTTGACAAAATTCAACACACAGCCATGAAAAAAACTCTTAGTAAACTAGGAATAGAGGGAAATTTCCTTAACTTTGATAATGAGTATCTACAAGAATCTACTGCTAACATCATACTGGTGAAAAACTCAAAGCTTTTCCACCAAGATCAAGAATAAGTACAGGACTATGTGAAAAAACTGAAAAAAATCAGTAACAACCAAAATCCTCTCCTGGAACTAATAAGTGATTATGGCAAAGTTGCAGGATAAAAGGTTAACATACAAAAGTCAATTGCTTTCCTATATACCAGAAATGCACAAGTGGGATTTGAAATTAAAAGCACATTATCATTTAAGTTAGCACCCCAAAAAAGACAGAATATTTTACAATATGTTTAGGAAGAATAAAATTGGAGGATTGACACTACCTGCCTTCAAGACTTAATACAGACCTATGGTAATCAAAAAGGTATGGTATTGGTATTAGTGAAAGAATAGACAGATAAATCAATGGAACAGAATAGAGAACCCAGATATAGACCTCCATGATTATAGACAACATTATAGATCTTTATCAAAGAAGTCAGGGTAATACAATGGAGCACAAATAGCCTTTACAACAAATCATGTTTCAAGAACTGGCCAAAAAATCTTGACACAGACCTAATGTCCTTCCCAAAAATCAACTCAAATGGATAATAGACCTAAATGTGAAACATAAAATTCCTATTAGAATAAAACCTAGATGACCTTGGGTATGGTGAGGACTTTTTAGCTACAACACCAAAGGTATGATACATGGAAGAAATAATTGATTAGCTAGACTTCATTAAAATTAAAAACTTTGGAAAAGATAATGACATGAGAATGATAAGCCACAGACTGGAAGAAAATATTTGCAAAAGACACATATGACAAAGGACTTTTGGTCAAAATACACAAAGAAGTCTTAAAACTCAACAGTAAGGAAATGAACCCCCTGATTTAAAAACAGGCAAAAGACCCGAGCAGATAACACACAAAGAAGATGTCAAGTAAGCATAGGAAAAGATAATTCAAAAGATATTCAACATCACATATTATTGGGGAATTGCAAATTAAAACAACAGTAAGAAACTACGTACTGATAAGAATGATCCAAATCTGGAATGCTAACATTGCAAAATGCTGATAAGGATGTGGAGCAGCAGGAACTCTCATTCCTTGCTGGTGGCAATGCAAAATGGTATAGCCACTTTGGAAGAGTTTGGCAGTTTCTTACAAAAGTAAACCTTTTCCTACCATACAATCCAGCAATCATGTTCCTTGATATTTATCCAAAGGAGTTGAAAAATTATATCTATGCAAAAATTTTCACAGATGTTTATAGTACTTTTATTTATGGTTGCAGAACCTTGGAAGCAACCAAGATGTCCTTCAGTAGATGAATGCATTAATAAATGGTGGTATTTACAAACAATGAGATATTATTCAACACAAAAAAGAAATGGGCTATCAAGCCATTAAAAGACATGGGGGAACCTTAAATGCATATTATTAAGTGAAATAAGCCAACCTGAAAAGGCTGTATACTATATGATTCCAACTTTATGAATTCTGGAAAAGGCAAAACTACAGAGACAGTAAAAAGATTGGTGATCATCAGAGTGGGCAGGGAAGAGATGAATAGGTGGAACACAGGATTTTTTCAGCAGTTAAACTATTCTATATATCCTACAAAGTGGATAAATGCCATTATACATTTGTCAAAACCCATAGAGTATACAATACCTAGAGTGAATCATAATATAAACTATGAATTTTGAGTAATAGTGATGTGTCCATGTAGGTTCATCAACTGTAACAAATGTACCACTTGTGGGAGATGTTGATATTGATGGAACTAATGTACATGTGTGGACAGGAGGTATGTGGGAACTCTGTACTTTCCACTCAATTTTACTGTGAACCTAAAACTTCTCCAAAAAATACAATTTTTTAATTAAAATGTGTATGTGTGTATAAATTTACTTTGAGTTGTCCAAACTCTCAATTCATTTCACTGCTAGTTTGATGATAGAAGTGAGTAAGAAAATCCAGCTCTCCCTTTATCTTTCTGTCATTGATTCTAAATAGCTATCTAATCATTATGGAATCTGATAAACTCTTTTCTCTTTAATAGCTGTGTGATTTGATTTTTCAGATCAAAAGTAATGGCTAGTGCCATAACTGCTTGCCTTAAATTAAAGAATTAGGAAATCTGATTTATATTTTCTTAATGCAGTCATCTCCTCTTTGCTAGAGTTTATCTGGGTACCCCTAGGTAAGTGATCAGGTACCCATATGCATACCTTTTGAACTTGATTTCTGTAGGGCAGAAATTTGTGAAGGATTAGCTATCTACTTTATAAAATTTCATTTTAGTGATATATCCTTTGTTTAAGAATACTTACCAGGTTGGGGTGCCTGGGTGGCTCAGTCGGTTGACATCTGCCTTGCACTTGGGTCGTGATCCCAGGGTTCTGGGATCAAGCCCAGCATCGGGCTTCCTGCTCAGCAGAGATTCTGCTTCACCCTCTCCCTCTGTCCCTCCCCCTAGTTGTGCTCTCACTCTCTCTGTTTTCTCTCTCTACTCTCAAATATATAAATAAAATCTTTTTTAAAAAAAAGAAAAAGAATACTTATCAGGTCATATTTAATCTGTGAGATTATTTCCCAAAGAACTGATATTAAGAGTTCTTTGCCCATTTTGAAAATGAGAAAATGCAGACATATTCAGTGACTCAGACAACTTTGACAAAAGAGCAATTTAGAGTATTTTCTAGATAGAAATCACTGAAGACTTTCATTTTTGCATTCTTAAAAACATCTTCCTCAAATCACTTTTTATTTATCATGCTACTTATGAAGGTATTTTGCATTGCAGCCCAAATGTAGAAAACTTATTCCCCCTTTTCTGTTGAGTAAAACATGGTTGATTAAGCCTGTTTTGGGATACTTTTGAGATGTAAATTTGATTTGAACAAAGACAGTTGATTTGAGTTTTCTGGTCTTTATATTTGTCTCCTTGTGTAATCATCATTGTGTTTCTGTTGCCTTTATGTAAATGTTATAAATTCTGTCCATCATAAAATTTAGTGTATGGAAAGTCCCTGATGTCATCAGCTTGCATCCTCATTTGTTTTTATATGTGATCAATCTTGTATTTATGTGCCTTGTGTTCTGGGCGCCCTTTCTTTTCTATAACAAGTAGACATTAAAATAGCATTTTAAAATAAATTATCTTTCCCCCCAAGAAGAGATTTTGGCACTGGTTATTCATAAGATTTCCTTTCTGTCAGACATGCATATGGCAAATATTTATGGAAAGCTCACATAAGCCAGCTTGAAAAATAATATTTATAATGTATTATACACAATATATTATATATAATGATTATAGATGCATATATAACATATAATATAAGACATAATATATTAGGATGTGTATCATTATATAGTTAAATATGTATAAGTTTTTGTAATTTTTTTAAAAAGATAAAGGTCCTCCATTATTCCTCCCAAAAATTCAAATGGGAATTTTTTCAACAGTTAATGTTCTAAAATACCCAGTTGGGGCTTTCTCTCATGGTGGTTTTTCTATTTTAGTTAAGGGGGAAAAGCCATTATATGTATTTTTATTTGTATGAATGTTTACATTAGAGATATAAGTGACTGTATAGGAGAAAAATACAGTACAAAGAGTGATAGTGATAATTTTGGGAAAAAAAACATTTTACACTATTTTGTTTATCAGCTTTTAAGATGAATGTCTCTTTCACAGACTATCTTGGTCAGCTTCATGAGTATAAGAATTTACAACAACATAGAAATATCAGTGGGGCTTTCTGGTTAAGAAACCATCAATCTAAGGTGTCTGATTTTACTGCTCAGATTTGTGAAGAAATTAAAAGTTATTGGTCAAATATATGCCAGATAACAAAAAAAATTCTAATAACCACAGACATGTGGAAGCCCTGAGGAAGAATGGTAGAAATGCACTGAAAAATGTAAACACACACACTCACGGACATATACACACCCACAAATCTAAAGAAAGAAACAAACAAATGGACCCCTCAAAAAAAAAATCTGAAGTCGAGTCCCTCAAAGTTGTCAATTCAGTGTACCTACCTTACAAGGATAAGACTTTCAGTGACCAGATGAATGGAGCAAGGCACTCATAATCCTCAATAGCAAGCAACCCCCATTAATACTTTTTTGGAACAACTCCCCCCCCATCACAATGCCACTAAATAAAAAATACATTGGGGATTTTTGTTTATTTCCAAAGACGTAGAGTCAATAGTGAAAAAAAAATAAGCTGAAAAGATTCTTGGGAGATGGATGCTCTATTTCTATCTAGCAAGAGAATTAAGTCTTCTCCAGACTATCACATTATATCCACGGTACAGTGAAGCCTACAAAATTCCACAAAGGAGAATCCATTTAGCCTCTGTTACCAAACAAGGAGACTGTATAAACATTGCTCATCTAAGGGTAAATAGATAGGTGAGCAAGGGAAACCATAAATCAAACAACATGATTAAAAAATATTGCTTTCAAGATACTGAAGGAAATCCTTCTTCTGAAAATAAAAAGTAAATTATAGATGCTTTGTAATGTCAATAAAATTCAGCTAAGTTGGAATTCATGAAATAAAATAGACGAAATAGAAAACAGACTGATATAAAGTGAGCTGTTAGGTGGCAGTAAAAATTATACGATGTAAACAATAATCACAAGATTAATGCCAACATGAGAAGTAATAAGAAGTGGAATTAAATTGTAGGAAAAAATGATACAGCAGGCACACTCAAGCTCTTCCATAATGTTTAAGAAGTGGGGAGGAGACTAAAATGCAAAATATGCAAAAGGAGAAGCTAATATGGTGGACAGAAAAGAATGATCCAAACATTTAACTTTGTTTCTTAAGTTGACATCAGAACACCTGGGATATAAGTAATAATTAAGACACAATAGAATAAAACTTAATAAGCTGAGACAAATTATGATTTGTGAACAAAAAAAGACTCATTGTATAACAGGGAAAATTAATGAAGTACTGGAGAGAAACAAATTATTTTTATTTTCAATAATAAAAATTTGTTACTAATGAAGAAAAATGAAAGAGTAATTATAAAAGAAAAAAACATTTTTGGGAACATCCCTGCAACACTAAATAAGATAAATAAGTGTATGTTGAGCTGACCCCTAACATTTTGACTCAAATTGTAACCCAAATAATAAAAATGAAAATTCAGTGGTTGTTTATTTGTGAAGGAAGCAATAATCTATTCTTTTTAAAAAGGATTTTATTTAAATTCCAGTTAGTTAATATATAGTGTAATATTAGTTTTGGGTGTACAACATAGTGATTCTACACTTCCATACAACACCTGGTGCTCATCACAAGTACACTCCTTAATCCCCATCACCCATTTAACCCATTCCCCCACCCATTTCTCCACTGGTAACCATGAGTTTGTTCTCTGTAATTAAAAGTCTGTTTCTTGGTTTGTCTCTCTCTCTCTTTTTTTCCCTTTTTGCTTGATTGTTTTGTTTCTTAAATCCCACATATGAGTGAAATCATATGGTATTTGTCTTTCTCTGACTGACTTATTTTGCTTAGCATACTACCCTCTAGCTCCATCCATGTCATTGCAAATGGCAGGATTTCATTCTATTTTATAACTAACATTCCACTGTGTGTGTGTGTGTGTGTGTGTGTGTACATAGCACATCTTCTTTATCCATCCATCAGCAATAATCTATTCTTTGCTATATAGGATCTCAGATAATGGGTTCATTGAGTATCAAAATTTATGGGATAAAAATAAAACTCCATCCAGAGTACAATGTATACTATTTATGCCAAACTGTATGTACGTGTACCACAAATATGCTCTCAGTGATATACAAGACACATAGTGTGCTACACACCACACACATACACACAGACTCACTCATGTATATATATATTTTTATTTTTATTACTTTTAGAGAGAGAGAGCATACTTTTTTTAAAAAAGATTTTACTTATTTATTTGACAGAGAGAGAACACAAGCAGGGAGAGTGGGAAGGGGAGAAGCAGGCTTCCCGCTGAGGAGGGAGGCCGACGGGGCTTGATCCCAGGAGCCTGGGATCATGACCTGAGCTGAAGGCAGATGCTTAACCATCTGAGCCACCAGGTGCCCCGAGGGAGAGAGCACACTTGCATGCAAGTGGGGGGTGGGAGCAAAGGGAGAGGGAGAGAGAGGATCTTAAGCAGGCTCTATGCTCAGTGAGGAGCCCAATGGGGTATTTGATCTTATGACCCTGAGATCATGACCTGAGCTGAAATAAAGAATTGGATGCTTAACCAACTGAGCCACCCAGATGCCCCAAGACTCACTAATGTATAAACAAAGACAAGATAATGATCTGACAAATTTAATGAGAAAAAAACCATAAAAATACACATAAGCAAAATAAAGAATAGAAACTGAAGAAACAAAAATGTAGAATATCAATTTGAAGATATTGATGGCATTAATAATTTTCTAGAACAATAATTTACCAAACATTGAACTGAACATATATCAAATTGTAATACATAACTGAAGTTTACTAGGTGTTAAAGAAATGTCTTCATTCAATATAACAAATTTATCTTTTCCTCCAGGGAGCTAAAATGAACCCTTATTGACTGGTCTCCACAAGTAATTGTTTCCCCATGCATGTAGCACACAACATGGCTGGAGTATTAGTAGACAGTCATAAGGTTCTGAGAATCCTGTGATGTTGAACAATGTTCCATTATAAATCTCAGGTTTACTTAGGCCACCTTTATAATTAATTATACTTTAAGAAAATATTCTGACTCCCACTTGCAGGTTAAATGACTCAATAACTTTGGGATCATAAATTAGCCAACATAAATTGGGTGAAAAGAATATCCAACAGAAAAGCACTTGAAAAATAAAAAGCATCAGGCTAATCTTAAAAAAAAAAGAAAACTACCCGAAATGGATGTATTTTATGGGGAAATTATGTTGTTATTCCAGAAAGAGATAATACTATTTTGTTTAAATTGCCCCCAACAAGAAGTTTACTAATACATATGAGAATTTTCAGCATGGTTTAACAATGGAAACTAATATATTTGGGTATGTTCATTTATTTATTTTTGGTTTCATTGATTTGATTTATTTTAGATTTTTGTCTTTTTGAATTTCTTTAAATTACTGACAGTAATAGTAAAGATAATAACAATTAGCACTTTGTGAGCATTAAAAATATGTTAGGCCCTGTGCTAAGTGTTTCCCAAGTATTGTCTCATTTTATCTTTTTCTATAGAAAAGAAAACTGAGACATTTATTTATATGACAATTCAACTTGTGTCTCAGGTATCATTACAGAGATTAGTTAATCAACATTCAGTAGGAACAAGCATACAAACTTCTGTACCTTCGTCATGCTTACCCTTCAGTGCAAAACACATTAGAAGAAATAGTTGTGGGCAGACACTTAATAAAACTCTTTCTCTGCAACATGAGACTCTGACCTTGGGTTCACACTCAGTAGTGTTGCCCTAGAAACCTAATAAGCATAGATTGTCAATTATAATTCAACAACATTATTTATGATGAAAAATGACCCCCAGTTAGGCAATTGAATCTGGACTGGTAGGACATATACAGGAGCTATATCAGTGCATTAGAAATGCCATATTTTGGGCTTTCCTGAATGTGATGACTCTGGTTCTTTGTGGGATCCCTATGTGCTGTGGTCATAGAACTGTTAAAAGAAATACTGGCTTCTTTCAGATATGAGGCTTTTAGTTAGGAAAACCCTTGTCCCTCATGTCCTTGTACCCAAATGGTCCCTGGACAGTGGAACTGTTCTAAGAATGGTTTCAGGGACTTTTGTGGAGAAAAGTTTGTGGTGCTGCCTTGCTGGCCAGCTGTGGTTCTTCAATACCTTACAGCATAGCTGGGTTTCTGCAATGTCATGTGGTAGTCTAAATATTATTTAAACCTAAGGAGACTCTCTAGTGAGCATTGTAATAGCCGAAAGTGTGCATGTGGCAGGTGGTGATAAGTATTCTGATTAGGAAAGAAAGATAGGACATATCAGAGTGGAGGTTTAACAGTGGGAATTAAAACAAAACAAACAAATAAATAAAAGTGTGTCAAGGAGGATCTCACAAAGAAGGTGACCTTCTATAAGTCCTTGATAAATATTAGCTTAAAAATTAACAAAATTTTCCAAAATCACGTAGCTAATAAAAGGGTAAGCTGGGTTTGGTAACCTAGAAGATGTGAATTAAGCTCATTTTTATTTCCACAAGGACATCTTGGAAATCTGGACAACAACAAAGAAAAATTCTCTAAAGTTCATCTATTGATATGTAGAAGAACATAGCATTATTTGACATGCTGAAAGTTACCCATTAGTTTGCCAAGGTGAGGCAAACTAATGGGTATCTCTTTATATTGAAGAGTATGGTTCACTATCTTCATATATATGTGTCTGGTCCAGTATCATCATATACATATGTATGAATAATATCATAACCTTTGGTTTATTACAATATTCAGGATTAAAAAGAAATAATCTCCAATTTTCTCCACAATTTTACATCAAATATTTTGCAAATTTGAAATTGAATTTCTACTTCTAGGAATTTGAATTGAATTTCAAAATCTGTTTTAAGAAATAGAGTGTATACTTCTATATTATATATAATATAGAAGTATATTATATACTTCTTCTATATATATATTATAATCTATATTATATATAGAAGTATACACTCTATCCTCTATAGAGGATATTATTGATAAGCTAGCTACATTTTCAAAGATACAAATTCATCAGAATGTCAAATATCTGTTTCTAGATTTTTACATGTTATGAGTATGATTTTTGGTATTTAGAACTTGCAATTTTTAAATGCAATTCCTTTGCATTATTTTAAAGTCAGTATTACAGTAACCACTGATAACATAATAAATAAAATAATTATGCAAGCCAACTTCTATAGATCCATCTGTATTTAAAGAGTTGTGCTGGGCCAAATGTAGGTGTCCTATAAAGACTAGTAAAGTCAATAGTTTTGTTGGTAAAATAGAAGTCAAATAAAATATAAACAAATAATTCCTATCATGACCAATTCATTGCTTTCACACTGTTCAATTGGTATGTATTTATAAGAAGTTATCACTTAAGACACATAATCTAGATGAAACAAGGACATAATTTTGATTTGAGAATTACTGACTTTTAACAAAGTAAACCTTATCATCTAAGAGGTAATGACTGCAAATGGCTGCTTTAAATGCCATAGCGGTAGGTTCATTATTTTTTGTGCATTAAATAATGATTTTAATAAAAGTCTTGAGTTCATGTTCTGAAAGCTATTACCTTTCAGCTATTGCATATACCTCTTTGTCTAGAGGGCAAAGTGAACAACATCTCATATTTTTCTTAGGCACGATATGAAAGCATTAATTTCCTTCTGCTGCTTTGATGGAACGCAATGCTTTGGGGCAAGTCAATGCAAAATGATCACATTTTCACTCGTAATCAATATAGCTGGCTGACAGTGGGCATCTATTTTTCATTCCAGCATACAGTAAAGTAAAATGATATGTGGATTTTCTTCAAAAGAGGTGCTTTTAGGAAACACAGATGAAAATAGCATTTTTAGCAAGCCACTGAGAAAGTTGGTTATTACTGCAACTCCTTGGCTGCAGAGACAGATGTGAGTCTGGCCTTTTCTTTTCTCCTCTTCTATCTCTCTCAATGGGATAATTTGAAAATCTGTAACTTTACTTAAGGAGTTGGCTATGAATCATAAATGACAGAATTAGTTTTTAAGGATAATATATTTAGTCCTTGTAGTGTCTCTGTGGACTCCTTGACTTCTAAACACCCATTATGTTTTATGTGAAGAGCATAGATCTGCATTTTGTGCTGAAAAAACATAATTACCAAATTGCTGCAGGTCCATTTTTTTCTGTCATATATTTTCTACTCATGAGATTTTCTAAAATATGAATAAGCTAAATTATAGAAAATGTCTCAAATTACAGTTAGCTGATTTTGACTGAAAAGCGGTGGATATTTGTTGTTGAAGTTGAAACGTTAGAATGCTTGGAGAAAATGGCTAACAATAAAAGAACTAACTTTTATAAACTCTATAGGATCCTTTGAATTTCATAGTCATATCAAAAATGTATGTTTTACTTGTTTAAAATCTATCAAATTTTATTGTCTTTCTATAAATTTTTGCATTTATTCAAATGGTTAGGAAAATGACTCATCAAGAACAGAAGGGAAGAAAAGGAGGGAAAAAGATAAGGAAGGAGAAGGGGGAGGGAGAGAGAAAGGGGTTCTTTAGGACTGGCAGATTCCATGGGCAGAAATTGCTCTGCTTCTGTAGCCTTTTGGTTATGTTGCCATGGATTCTCTCACTGATATATTGGCCAAATTGTCAGCAATCTTGTTAGAGTAGTTTTCAATTGTAGGTGAGGGAGAAGATTAAAGATGATGGTTCTTATTTTGTTTCAAAAGTGTCCAGATTGTATAGGTTTGCAAAAATCACTGGGCTCATGGGGTCATGACTGAACTTTAACAACCAGAAAGAGTATTGAGAAGATCAAGTGGAACAGATTTCTGTGACTGTTCATCATTCAGTTACTTGGAACCATGAATCCTTGGGCAATTCTTTCAGCTTGATTTGTTTTTGTGTCTAGGAACTGACTGATGATATTGTGCATCTTGATTGATTTTAGAATACCAGTTTGGAAGAGAAACATCATGATTGATTTCCAATTCAATGGAATCACCATACTTTAAAGCATTATCTTTTGTTGTTTCAAAATAATACATACACAAATCCATCATGCAGATAAAAGAGTCAACTATTAAATGCCTATATGGAATTAAATGTGAAGACCACTGTTTATCTGCTTCCTGCAACCTCAAGACTATCTAGAGTTAAATATATTTTCAATACTGTGTTTACCTTTCCAGTCCTATTCCTGTACATTTTCAAACATTTTTATGAGCACACAGATACTGAAAAAAAAAAGGGATCGTACTGAATGTTGTATTAATGTTCTATTGCTGCATAATAAATTACCACAAATATAGTGGCTTATAACAGCATACACTTATTAGTTCACACTTACATAGATCTGAGATCTGGCATGGCTCAACTAGTTTCTAACTTTTTGGTTTCACAAGGCTGTAATGAAGATGTTGGCCAGGCTTAGCTCTTACATGGAGACTGAGAGGAAGAAAATGCTTATTTAGACTGTTGGCAGAATTCAGTTCCTTGCAGCTGTGGATTTGCAATCCTTGTTTCCTTGCTGGCCACTGGCCAAGAGCTGTCCTCAGCTACTGGAGGCTGCCATGTCTTTTGATATAGCTCCTCTAACTTCAAAGCAACACCAGTGTGTCAAGTTCTTCTCATGCTTTAAATATCTCTGACTTCCCTTCTACCCTCAGCGAGGAGAAAGTTCTGCTTTTAAGAGTTTTTTACATTGGGCCCACATGGATAAGTCAGAGGAATCCCTTTATTTTAAGGTCAACTGATTCGATGCACTCAACACATCTGCAAAGTCCCCTTTGCCGTGTAAGGAAACATATTTGTGGGAGTAACACCAGGCAGAGGTGAACATGAAGTCCAGAATTCTGCCTCCACACTTCTGTTTGTGTGCAACTTGCTTTATTCACTTAGCAACATGCCTTTGAAATCTTTCTGTGGATCTAATGTTTTTGTGTTCTTCCCATTTGTGTTTCTTTTATATGATGTCACTGTACTTCTTCCATGGCATGGATATAGCATATAATATTTAGTCATTTTCCTGCTTGTGGAAGTTTCAGTTGGAAAATGTTTAATATTATATATGATAAGAGGCAATGTTAGATTAGTGGTTAAAAAAAATTAGGTTTCCGAAATCTAATGGCCTGAGTCAATTAATGGCCCCACTACTTTACTCAGTATGTGAACTGAGTCAGTTATTTAACTTCTTTGGACTGTATTTTTTGTTTATTTGTAAAAGGTGAGTGATAGTATTTATTTCACAGAGTTAGGAAGATTAGGTAACATAATAGAGGTAAAATGGTTATCCTGGCAGAAAATATTCACTGAAGTAATGTGAATAATTTCCATACCTTGCCAACATGAATATTTCTATGGTGTAATTTCCTAGAAGTAGGATTTAGATTGAAGACAAATGCACTTTTAACTTAGATAAGACCAAATTGCTTGATGGTAAATCCATCCCTGTAAAAAAGACATATTTTTCCTGACCCTCTAATACTGGATTAAGTGCTCCTTATTTAACAAGTATTTATTAAGTACTTACGATATACAAGATACCTGCTAAGTATCATGCAATACAACTGTGAGCAAAACAGGCATGGTTCTTGCTTGTTGAATTTACAATTTCATAATTTGTCAGTAAATGAACAAGATAATCAAACATTTTATTTTACTTTTTAAAAGTTCTTTATTTTTTTAAAGATTTTATTTATTTATTTGACAGAGAGAGAGAGGGAGGGCACAGGCAAGGGGAGCAGCAGAAGGAGAGGGAGGAGCAGGCTTTCTGTTGAGTAGGGAGCCCGATGTGGCGCTCAATCCCAGGACCCTAGGATCATAACCTGAGCCGAAGGTGACGCTTAACTGATTGAGCCACCAAGGTGCCCCATTTTACTTTTTTAAAGATTTATTTATTTTAGAGAGAGAGAGAGAGAGTATGGGGAGGGATAGAGGGAGAGGGAAAGAGAAACTCAAGCAGACTCTGCACAGAGCATGGAGCCCGACTCAGGGCTGAATCTCACAACCTGAGACAAAACCAAGAGTCAGACATAACTGACTATGCCACCCAGGCATACATTTTAATTATAAATTGTGATTAGTGCTATGTAAAAAAGGATCAGAGAATTAAGGAAGCATATAACAAGGAACCAGATCTTGTCCAGGGAGTTAAGTTGCCATCCTAGAGATAATGTTAATTTAGGCTAGAATAGAAGAAAGAGGTGATGAGATTGCTTCTCAAAGGAAATAAAATTATCAAAGCTTACTGTTAGGTAATTATCAAGATAGGTAAGTTTCTACCTTGCAAAAAACTATATAGATAATAATGCTATTCATTAAGATAAGGGAAAATGGAGGAAGTTTGAGTCAGGAGGGGAAGACCATGCTTTTGAACATAGGCACATTGAATTTGAGACACCCCAGGCGAGATGTCAAATATACAGTAAAATATATAGAACTTGGGAGAGGTCTGGGGTGGATATAGATATTTTGGAGTTTGGGTTTTGAAGTGGTAATTAAAACCATAGGGAAATATGATATCATGCAGCTCTTTAAAGATCAGCGCTATACCATTCAATACAGGAACCACTAATGGCATGGGACTTCTCAGCACTTGAAATATGGCTAGTCTGAAGCTAAAATTATACCAGATTTTGAAAATTTAGTAGGAAACAAAGTATGTAAAATATCTCATTGATAATTATTTATATTGATTGCATGTTGAGATGATAATATTTTGGCTATATTGTTATTAAAATTAGTCTCCTCTGTTTCTTTTTACACTTTTGATGTAGTTTCTAGAATATTTAAAATTATACATGGGCCATTTATGACTCACATTATATTTCTATTGGATAGTGGTGGTACAGTGACAAAAAAAGGAGTGCCTATATTTGAACTTTAAGAAAATATTTAATGTCTTGGTAGAGAATGCTCAGCTGCAAAGGATGTTGTGAAGAGCAATCAGACTAGGAAGAGAAAAATAATACTTAAAAGCAAAGAAAAAGTATGTTTTGAAAGAAAGTGTGCTTTATTGAATATTGCTCAGAGGTCAAAAAAGATACAGATTGTAAAGTGTGCATTGGATTTATGACTAGGGATTTTTACAAAAGCTGTGACATTTATTTTGGTGGAGGGGGATGAGTTGAAGCCAGCTTTCTGAATGTTGATGAACAAACTGAATGTAAAGAATTGGAAATTGGGAGGGCAGACAAATCTATGAAATTCAGCTATTAAGGGGAAATAGGATAAAGTGACATGTTTTAATACAAAGAGATTTGAACATATTTAAAAAACAAAAGAATTATCCAGAAAAGAAGGAAAGGTCTCAGATACAGGAGAAAGTAGAAATATTGGATAGTATGTAGATTCTTTGAAGTAGAGTCAGAGAGCCCTCCTACCAGAGCACTCATCACATGTTAAATAAGTATATGTTTATCTGTCAATATGTATCATTAAACTATAGCTCCAGGAAGATAGGAGCCATTTCTTCTTCCTTATCTAACTCTCAACACCTGCTATGAAGTATTCTATTCCTAATATAGCTTCAAGGTATGTTTACTAGGGGAAGAAAACATGAATGTTGAATATATATAAGCTTGCTATATAGATCATAATCACAATGAACAGTTCTTAGATACCAGATTGTTGTTGAAGAAAAAAGAATTCTTGATGTTCATAATGCACAATAGGAGGAAAGAAGAGAAGGCATTATATACTGATTATGTTTTCATATTTACAGCTCATACTATAGACTCTGTAGATGGCTAGAACCACTGGAAGCTGGGAAGCTTAATAAAAATATATTAACACCAGGGTGGGACCTGCCACAGGGCCAGTGAAAAATAAATGAATAAAACTCAAGCCACCTTCCCCCGTATGCCTTCAGGTCTAGGCAATTGGTATTCCTGAGTTTCTTGATATCCGTTATAACTTTATTCTAGGCTCCTTGTAATTTTCCACTTTAATATTGTCTTGGTCAAGCTGCTGCTGTTGAAACCATGTATATATACTGAGGTTGTTTGCCAGGACAAGGGTGCCTATAAGCCTGAATGAATATGAGAACAAGCTAATGTTTGGGGATGCCTTAACGGTTGGATTTTTCTTGTTTTCTGCTTCCCTGGTGCATTTGCACTTTTCCTGGTTATATATCTTCTCTGTTGGTCTTAGATACATGTGGTGGGAACATACAAAGTCGAGGGACAGGGCTGTCTGAACAGTGGTCTCATTCTACTATAGATCAGTGTATTTATTATTTTCTAGAAAATGAATTTGGAGGAAATATGAGAAGTTCAAGAGATGCTATATTTTGAGTAGGTAACATTTAATGAGCACTTAAATTTTCCATAGATTGCTGAAGCATTTTAGAGTATTAATTCATTTAATCCTGAAACCAACTTTTGGGGTAGATACTGCCTTATTGTCATTATCAGCATTGTTATCATCTTCATTTCATGAATGAGAAAGGAAGGACACAGACACTTTAGGTAACCAATCTAAACCCACACAGTTAGTAAGTGCAGACACGGGGATTTGAGCCGAGCCGCTCTGACTCTAGGTTCCTAGCTTGGATCTACTAACTTATTTGGATTTGGTAAAGCCAGATGGAAATAAACTCTTAGTAGTTATACTCAAATAATAACAGGAACTTGGTGATCTTATGAAGTAAGTTGAAAGCATTAATTTGTTTGTTTGTTTCGTTTTGTTTTTTAAGCTATAAAGGAAAGATAGGACATTGCCGTGAGATCTGGCCTTATATGCAACTGTGGCTTTATCAACAAGTGAAACCCCCATTAGTCTCAGTGTCCTTCTTTGTAAAGTCAGTTGGTTAGACTAATTATCAATAAAGTCATTTAGAGCCATAAAATGATGGGATTTTTGAATATTCTTGTAATATCCGATTAGTAGATTTCATGTTTAAAATAATCATCTTAGCAAGTAGGCTGCTAGATAGCAAATGATGAATATGTAAGTGGAAAAGGACACTATTACACATTTTCAGTGAAATCTTTATGAGAGAAATCTCTTTTAATTTTTAAAAACATTTTTAGCAAGGGTGATGGATGACTAATTAGATGTTAATTGTTCATGTCTACTGATTAGGAAACTTAGGAAGGGTTTTTATAGCGTTGATTTAATAAGGAATGACACTTGAATCTTACCCATAATTAGCTTATTACATTTGGCTGCTATTTGAATCTGTGCTATGGGAATGATTTAAAGAGATTAATCTTTTTCAAGGACCACGAAAGTGCTGATACCTTACCTTAGAACACCTTCCAAATTTCCTGAAACAATGATAACCCTGATTCTATGTGATATATTGATACACTTGTTAGGTTAAGGGGAAAAGCAAGAGATCTAGATTTTGGGTAAACCCCAACTCTCATATCCGTAATTGAAAGGTTACACAGTTAACAGCATTATGCCTCCTTTAATGGGGGATATTTCACAGTACTGAACAATGCAAAATCCATTTTTCAATGTGTACATCAAAAAAGAAACTATTCTCTTTCTTGCCAAAACTTGTGTATAAACCCTTCTTTCATCCCAGATTGACAGAGAACTGCCAGCAGCAGAGGAAAGAGAATAGAGTGAGAATGCTCAGCTTAGATAAAGAAAACTGCAGAAATACTTCCAAGAATGAATGAACAAACACTTGTATGCCTGATATCCAGCTTAAGAAATGCAACATCATGAACAGTATTGAGGTCGGGGTGTTACCTGAGGTTGGAGTACGTTATTTCCAGGCATATCTTTATATTTTTACTACATATTTATGTATCTCTAAACAATATGCTTGCGTTTTTTCATTGTTGGAATTTTATGGAGCTTAATAAATGGCAGTCTTTTTCTTTGCCTGAGTTCAGAACCAGTTGAGAAATAGAGTAAGTTAGGCAGCTAGAGATCGCTGGATAGCTGGCAAAGAGAGAGAGAGACTTAGCTGTACAACAACCATGAACTCCTGAGATCTGAACTCCAGAATTGGAGTTACCTACTCATTGCTTAGAAAGACAAAACGATCTCAGACCTTCCTATATGGAGGTAAATCATACTACCCATAGGAGCAGATCAGAAGGCATCTCTGTGAGTCCAGCTAACCCCCAATAAGGAAGAAGTGTGGAGCAGAGTATCTGCAGAAACCAAGGAAAGAACACAGAATCACCAGGGAATTCCTTTGTCCATAATTAACAAGGGTTATCACTACCTGCTTCCATAAGGAGGAAGGGAAAGTTTATTTAAAAGCCCCACTGTATAATAATTTTAGTTATTGAGTAAATTTATGTATAACTTAAAGTTCTAGTAGACAGAATTTTATTTCAAGTTACAAGCTTAATCATTATTCTTTCCCATTTTCAGAAAATCCTGAATGAAAAGATCTCTTGAGATAGTGCTATATCACTAGATTAAGCGGACTAAGTGGACCCTGTTTGTAGGGACAAGATTTTTTAACCTGGAGTTGGAAAAGGCAAATGTGTAAGACTGCTCAAAAAATCTGTCCTACCTTACTTTTCTACATGCTCCTGTTGGATGACTCAGAGTCAATCATATTTATTCCTTGCCACAAAGCAATTCCACAAAAATAAAAACAAAATAATCTGTTTGAAAGTACGTATTTGTACATTAATTCACAGTAAGAACATATGTATTTATATAGATAGATTGTACATAATTCAAAATAAAATATACACATTTAAAAATATATGTCTTAAGTTTACAATTACGTATATAGCTTTTGAGTATCCAGACAAATAAAAACTTATCTCTTTTCCACAGTTTCCATGCCATACTCATTGTTATTTTAATGGGGCTGCTAAAGACTTTTGAGTCAGGGCATACTTACCCTCATATAGACAGATAAACTTTCTTCCATGTCCTTAAATAATACCTGAAACTTGAAAATCCATTTCAAAATATAAATTGAATGAGAAAATGCAAGATGATCCAAACAAATCCTAAGCATTTCAGGAAAACGAACAGCATTCACATTTTAGAAAAGATGGTAGGACAATAACAGAATTTTTAACTCTTTGTAATGATTTTTGACTGACTTACAGTAGAAGGATAATAGGACAATTTCTTGTTGTTTGAGAAATGGGGAAAATGCCAAGGGACTAGCTATGTTTCATGTATGGTTCATTCCTTGTTTGCTATCATAGGGGGAAAATGTGATGCTATTAAAGGCTATTCTTGGATATGGTATTTGAGAATCATCCAGTTTGATGTCGCCTCTGTGTGGCTGCAAGTATGCTTGGATATGTATTCAATATTAGAAGACACAATATGTAATGGAAATAATCAAAAATCAAATTCAAATATCAGTCAGTGGAAAAGCTACCACATTATATCTGCGTACTTTCATGTTCATTCTCTCATTTGAAGTTCACAATAAAATGAGTAGATGTTATCCCATTTTATTGAGGAGGGAAGCTGACAGGGATTTATTCAAGTTGAAGCAGCTACTGTTACTGCTCCCATCATAGAGATGAACAAGCTGAGGCACAGAGACTTAAATGACTTATCCAAGCTCACTCAGCTGGGAAGTGAGTTATAAACTCAGCCAGTCTGACTTTGGAGACTATGTGCATAACTACTACACCATATGATAGAGGAAATGAGAAGGCAAACTTCTTCATCTAGGTCAAAATATATTTACCGTTGTATTCAAATACAGTCTCAAGCAACTCTAAAAATACCAAATCTAGTGACTTTTCTCCTCAGGCTTTATTTTATTTAATTCCACTGAAACACTGGATGCCTTTGGACAAATTCTCTTCTTAAAACTCTCTTTCCTTTGGCTTCTACATAGAGAAAAATAATCTTATATTTGCACGGTGTTTTACAGTTACTTTCACAAACATCATTTTATTTTCTGTATATAGAGTTTGGGCTATGTTGGGAAAGTTCTGTGATAATCATTGTATGGATGAGGAAATGAATGTACAACGATGGTCAATGGCTGGTGGTAAGTAGAGAAACCACATCTAAAACTCCTGTCTTTACATGAACTGGTCTCACACAGTTTCCATTAAAGAATGTTGCCTCCTTAAGATTTGTTTTCCAACTGGATGAATTAGATACTCTTTTTTTTTTTAAAGCTATTTATTCATTTACTGAGAGAGAGAGAGAGAGAATGGGTGAAGGTGGGGGAGGGGCAGTGGGCAGGGGGCAGGGGAGAAAATCTCAAGCGGACTCCCCGCTGAGTGTGGAGCCCCAGATAGGGCTTGATCTCACCACCCATGAGATCATGACCTGAGCCGAAATCAAGAGTTGGTTGCTTAACTGACTGAGCCACCCAGGCGCCCCCTAGATACTCTTAAAGTTAATTCTTTACTCATATTGAACCATCTCTAAATTTGTTGATTATGATTAGGTGTTACTGAGATGGGGTTTAGAATAATTGTTGCCATCTTAGCAAAATATTGTGTGTTTGCAGTGTTTAGGAATGTATCAATTACTGCCACGAAACCAAGCTATAGTGTAATGCATCCAGGAGATGTCACATCTGAATTAAAAATAATAGACTAATTTATTCATTAAATTCTCTATGTGCATATGTAATATTGGTAATGTATAATTTATTTCTTAGGCTTCCTGATGTCTTTATAACAGCCTACTGCCACCTACTGGTTTTTGTTCAGAACTGTCCTGTTAATCATCAAATTAGAACTCTAAGTTTTATGAGTTTCAAATCTGAGAGCTTGATATTGAGACTTCAGTGACTTTTAACCTCTTTCTTCCTATTATAGATTATGAAATTTAATGGAAAACTGGTTTAGTTTTTCTTATTTAGTATAATTTACCATTTCACCTCACCTGGCATTTGGAATTCAGATCTTTCTGGTAAATTACCTTGAATATGATTACTATGATTTTGAGGTTCATATCAACTTTTAAATTTTATTGTAGTTAAGCCTTAGATTTCATTCTTTAAAGTTTTGTTAAACTTTCTCATCCTTCTGTATTTTGAATTATATATACCTGTTACTTCTCCTATTTAAACTGGAAAGTAAAATCTTAAGATAGCCCAAATCTCTGAAAATGATTCACAACTAATGAGAAGGTAATAAAATAACATATAATATTACTTTTTGCAGAAATAAATACAATTATAAGTAAACTTTTAGTTTTTGTATATTGAAACAAATTATTCCTTGGATACAAATTATTATGTTTCAAATCATATGCTGCTGATAGAATTTAATTTTAAGGTTGGAATTTTATTTTTATTTATATTTTGTAAGTATTACTTTGTTTTTAAAATAAGATTAGAAGTCTGATTAGGTTTTATAGGTATTAATTTATTCACTGATTTCAGTTATATTAGATAATACAATTACTAAATTGTTACTACTTCACATATTATGTTTTTCAAAGCACTTCTTTGTACCATTTTTTTTTCTAGCATTCTTTCATAAGTAATAACTGATATGGAGAAAATGTTTTCCAAAATCATTAAAAATACTGATACTGATTTTATTTTATTTATTTTATTAAATTTTTAAAAATTTTTTATTGTTATATTAATCACCATACATTACATCATTAGTTTTTGATGTAGTGTTCCATGATTCATTGTTTGTGCATAACACCCAGTGCTCCACGCAGAATGTGCCCTCTTTAATACCCATCACCAGGCTAACCCATCCCCCCGCCCCCCTCCCCTCTAGAACCCTCAGTTTGTTTTTCAGAGTCCATTGTCTCTCATGGTTCGTCTCCCCCTCCAATTTACTCCCCTTCATTCTTCCCCTCTTGCTATCTTTTTCTTCTTTTTTTTTTCTTAACATATATTGCATTTTTTGTTTCAGAGGTACAGATCTATGATTCAACAGTCTTGCACAATTCACAGCACTCACCATAGCACATACCCTCCCCAATGTCTGTCACCCAGCCACCCCATCCCTCCCACCCCCACCACTCCAGCAACCCTCAGTTTGTTTCCTGAGATTAAGAATTCCTCATATCAGTGAGGTCATATGATACATGTCTTTGATTGACTTATTTCACTCAGCATAACACCCTCCAGTTCCATCCACGTCGTTGCAAATGGCAAGATCTCATTCCTTTTGATAGCTGCATAATATTCCATCGTGTATATATACCATATCTTCTTTATCCATTCATCTGTCGATGGACATCTTGGTTCTTTCCACAGTTTGGCTTTGTGGACCTGATACTGATTTTAAATAGTTTAGCAATATTGAAATTACTGCCAGAGGGTTTACTGATACACAATAGAGCCCACAGTACAATAAACAATGATACAGGCAAGTACTTTATAAATGGGTTTTATAATAATATCATCCCAGATGAAAATGCTTTTTTTCAACAGCTACATTAAAATGCTTCTCTGAGGTCGCAGTGAAACCATGACTGTTCAGCAGGAACAAAGCTGGGGGCAGAATGGAATAAAAATAATGAAAAAATTAAAATTATGGCAGTCTGGGTTTGAAGATTGAGAAGGGTAGAGAAATGCAGTATTTCAGATACTACTACTAATACCACATGTGACTTGATTGATAAAATATGCATAACAAAGGGTACCACCCTAAAGAACTTCTT
Organism: Callorhinus ursinus; assembly: GCF_003265705.2. NCBI lineage: Eukaryota > Metazoa > Chordata > Mammalia > Carnivora > Otariidae > Callorhinus > Callorhinus ursinus. The sequence continues at coordinate 21,151,176 of NW_027397063.1, forward strand.
TTGCAGAAGCCTTGCAATTTTCACTCATTTCTCTATGTCTCATTAGCCCCACAGGTAATCATTTACCAAGAATTGACTTGTGCCTCCTACTTTCTCATGGCTAATGGCTCTTTATCTGGCTCCCTTCTCATGTTACTATTGATATCGCAGTAACTTTTTAATTGGTCTCCTATCCTCCAGACTTCTGTTTCTCCAGTTCATGTTCCCCACCTTCCAAAGCTGAAGTAGAAGAAAGGAAGGGGGAAGAAGTTAGGTTTGAAAGCTTGTCATTTGCCAAATACTTCTCTTAGCACTTTACCCCAATTTTTTCAACCCTCATGAGATAGACTAGTCCAAATTTGCAGGACATAAAATTGAGTACTGTAGAATTTCCATAGCTAGTCTAAGTTCACAGAGCTAGTAAGTGTCAGAAACAGGATCCATTTCCAGTTTCCCATTCCATCTATACTAAACCCAGGTACATGAGAAAGCTTTCTAAAGGTAAGAGCATTGCCATCTTTCAATGTCAGGTTATACACTAATAATAACAACAACCAACAGTTTATATTATACAACGCTTTTCATCTTGCCAAGCATTCTTCTTAATGTTTTAAGTGTATTAATCCATTTAATCTTAAAAATAACCCTACCAGATAGTTATTCTTATCCCCTTTTTTATGATGAGAAAGTGGGGCATAGGAAGTTAAATAGTCTTACCAGTATTACAAGCAAGGATATATGAGAGCAAGGATTTGAACCCATGCATTTCAGCTTTAAAGTCCATGTTGTTGTTTTTTTTAAAGATTTATTTATTTTAGAGAGAGCATGGCACAGGGGGAGGGGGAGTGGGAGAGAGAATTCTCCAGCAGACTCCTCACTGAGTGCCAAGCCCCATCCTGGACTCAGTCTCACAACCCTGAGATCATGACCTGAGCCGAAACCACGGGTGGGCCACTTAACCGACTGAGCCACCCAGGCGCCCCCAGAGTCCATGTCCTTAACTATCACATGTGACCTCATTGTTTCTTAGCAAATACTTTTTGACTTGAAACTTCAACTGTCTAATAACTGTGTATGGAAATAGATTTTATGAATTAAATGTAAAATGGAAATAAAAAGGGTATTGTGTTCCTAGAATTCAAAATTAAAGAGAAAAATAAATTTTACCAAGTACCTATTAAGAACTGTGGAAACTTGAGAGCCTAAAGTCCTTGTTGAATCTCTCCTCAGTATGGAATCAGAATAAACAAAAACTTTGAGAACATAGAGGGAAAAGATAAAGATGGGACCAACAAAATGGGGCATGCTTAAGAATAAATAGTGAAATAAAAATCAATGATTGTAAGAACTGATCATTTCTTAGTCTTGATCATAAAAATGCTATGTTTAATCCTTGCCCACTTTGATAAGCATTCAAACTTCACATTGTTTTATGACTTTTCAAACTTATTGAAGAAAAGTATTTAATTTAGTCTGCTATGAACAGATTGTGTCCCCCCAGATTCAAGTGTTGGATCCCTAATCCCCAACATGATAGTATTTAGTGTGGGGCCTTTGGGAAGTGGTTAGGTAATGAAGTCACTAGTGCCCTTTTAAGAAGAGAAGGGAAAGAGCATGCTTCTTTTCTCTCTCCACCAGGAAGAGCCTCCCCTCCCCCCATTAGGGACTGCATCAGCCAGCACCTTGATCTTGAACTTCTTAGCCCCCAGAACTGTGAAAGATAACTTTCATTGTTTAAGCCACCCAGTCTAAGATTGTTTTGTTCTAGCAGTCCTAACTGATGAAGACATAGTCTTCTAGACAAGCAAACTCTGACTGCTTGCAAGGAGACTGTTGGTTTTGCCAAAATTTTTGTTGAACTCTGTATTCCAAAATGATGTGTTGAAGTTTAACCCCTAGTTCCTCAGAATGTGACCTTCTTTGGAAATAAGGTCACTGCAGGTATAATAGTTAAAAGATAAAGTCCTACTGGAGTAGGGTGGGTCCTTAATCTAATATGACTATGTTGTTATAAGAAAAGGAGAGAGGTCAGAGGGCAGACAGCCATGTGAAGACAGGGACACACAGGGAGAACACTGTGACAACAGAGGCAGAGACTGGGGGGTTTCAGCTGCTAGCCAAGGAGTACCGAGCACTGATGGCCACTACCAGAAGTTAGGAAGAGGCAAGGGAGAATTCTACCCTAAATCTCAGTGGAAGCCTGGCCTTGCTGATACTGTGATTCCTGGGCTTCTAGCTTTCAGGACTGCGGGAGAATACATCTTGTTATATTAAGCCACCGGAAGTGTGGCACTTTGTTATGGCAGCCTGAGGAAACCCATATACTCAGCATCATTTCACACTCAGAGGGAGGCTCTTGCTCCCATGCTAGCCAGCCAGCTCCAGACTCTCTTCCATCTGTGGGTTTTCTATTTCTATTCATTACAATTATGTGCAATTTCCCAGAATGGTTATATTCAGAACAGGAAAAGCCCCTTTTGAAAACATGTGGCACTTTTCAACACATAAAAGATTTAAGTCATCCTCTGTCCTGAAAAGAACCACTCCCCCCCCCCCCCCCCCACACACACACGTGATTCACTTTGCAGTTCTTTCCTTTCCCCACCTCAAAAGGAAAAGAGAGGCACCTACTCCCTCTGGAATCTGAGCTACAAAGCTATGGGAAGGAGGCAGCCTACTCTCTCCCTGACTCAATCAATTCATGGATAAATGATCTGTCCAAAAGGAAAGACCTCACTGACTATGCAGTTTTGTAACCAGTCTGAAAACTGTATGCTTCTCAGAACTGACGCTGAGTGGTCTTATTACCCACCACAAACCCATGTATATCCCGAGTCACTTGAGATAGCTCCACCCCACCCTTAAACTGTTATGATGAGCTGAGAACTCGAAATGAGTCTCTCATTCTATACAACTATAACTTTGTAATAGCTCTCTTTACCTTTTCTTTCTTTCTTCATCAATGCTCTCGGAACAGTCCTTAATTTCACAATAAATTTTAACTGTTCTGGACCTTGATCACCAAAGTGCTTTTTTCCCTGATTGGTTTCAGGAATTTGGTAAAATATATTACTATTATCATAGGCATTGCCAAAATTTCTAAATGCACACTGCTTCTCAAAATACAAATAACCTAGGGATATTGTTTCTGTTCCTCTCATCAAATTGTATAGAACTTCAAAAATCATAATATTACCAATTATTCTTGAGTTTGGGGCTTATTTGTCTGTTTTCGTCTTGCATGAGAAATCCCTTTCCATGTCACTTTTCATCAGTGGATAATGTATCTGTTGAATTATAGTGAAACTATTGATATGAAATTTATGTGCAATACTCCTTAATATAATTTGCCTTTCAGAAAAACTCCTCAGTCTAGACAATATTTTGGGTGTTCAATCCCTTCAGAGTTAGGAAAATTCAAATTAGATTATTTTTAGTCCAGAAGCAGAATAAATTATTTTCAAATAATTTTTAAAATATAATATGCATTTGAGCAAGATTTTACAATTTATTTTTGCACATCTATTTTTTCTAGTTTTATAGTAAAATACCACTAAATTTTTATATAATATTTTTCTGACTGTATTTAGCAGACAAAATTATTATATGTCACTGAAAACTCTAAAATGTAAATTGACTTTTTCCTTAATATTATAGTATTTTAAAAATAAATTTTCAGTAGACAATTATTGATTGACTTAGGAAATTTTCTATTGAATAAATGTATGTTCAGCGTGAATCTGTCAACACAATTGACTTGTATTAATATTTAGTAGAATAATGCCCACAAATAAATTCAATGTTATAGTTTTGCTGGATTGCCATACTCATAGACTTAAAGATTAATGAGAGATAAAAAGATAAATAATAAAATGTATTTACTCTTGATGGAAAAAGAGCATTATTAAAGATTTATACAATTATTCTTCATTATGTCCAATTAATAGATGGAAGGAAAGATTTTAATGAAGATTTACTGAGGTCCAAAGCAGTTGAATTCTTTTTTTTAATTCTTTAAATTTTTTATTGTTATGTTAATCACCATACATTACATCATTAGTTTTTGATGTAGTGTTCCATGATTCATTGTTTGTGTATAACACCCAGTGCTCCATGCAGTACGTGCCCTCTTTAATACCCATCACCAGGCTAACCCATCCCCCTACCTCCCTCCCCTCTAGAATCCTCAGTTTGTTTTTCAGAGTCCATCATCTCTCATGGTTCGTCTCTCCCTCCGATTCCCCCCCTTCATTCTTCCCCTCCTGCTATCTTCTTCAAAGCAGTTGAATTCTAAACATAGATCTGAAAATCATCTTTAAGACAGTTGTGAATGGTAATTTCAATTTGTTAAAAATTTCAATTTGTTAACCCCCCAAAAAAAACCCTCCAAAAAGCCCTTAGGTTATGATTTAGGATTAAACCAAGAACAATCATCGAGACTATTATATGGAGATTTCACTGAAGGAAAAGGCTTTTGTGTTTAGGTCCTTGACACTTTTGTTGAAAGAACATGGAAACCTTTACAGAGAGAATTCTTAGAAATAAATGTGTGAGCAGACTTTCAACAATAGCTCCTTTTACATATCTCACCCTCAAAATTATGGCAAACAATGGGAACTAAAAAGAATGAAATACTGAGAATGAGTTGTAGTAGTATCAAAATACTTGAAGTTTTCCCACCATTTGAGCATTATTGTATGCTTCTAGGCTTTTTTCCCCTAGAGAATCATCTTTGTTGTTATTAAAATAGTTTTGTCAACCAAGAAAGACTTTAATTTTTAAATTCTTTTTGTGTTTTTCTCGACCAGTATGACACTTCTGCAGTTATTATAACCAGAGAAGAATCAATGCTTCCGTTAGTTTTTATTATCGGTGAGTCAATGGAAGGTGGCGGCTGGTCGCTCCTACCTCTGCACACTCTACTCCCAACTCTTAACCACACGAGGCAGTAAGCACTTCTATTACTACACTGAAAATCTGAGATAGAGTGCTCACTCCAAAACTGGTCAGTACACAAACCACACACACACACACACACACACACACACACACACACACCACTTGAATAATGAAGACCCCTTCCTTTGGGAGAAATAGGTAGAGTAGGTACTAATAAAGTCACATTCAGTATGTGTTCCACTTTGCCCTGTAATCTCCCACCATGTCTGAAGGTAGGGTTGATACAAAGGTTTATAAATTACTTGCTTTATTTGTTAACACATTACAAAAAATGAATAATCATGAGGATAAAAAAGACTCAAATCCCTAATGCTGCTGTTTTGATGTATTCCCTTATGGTCATTAGTTTTAGGCTTCTTTTTATTTTAGTAATTATGATAATAGTTTTATGCAGTGCTTTATCCTGCAGTTTCCAAATTGCTACTTGATTTTCATTAATTTTTCATTTGTTACAATGAATTGAATAACTGTGTCATAATTTACCTGGATGGATGATAGACCTAGATAGACCATTCATCTACCATGGATTATTTCATAAAATTCTAGAATGATCCTCTCTGTATAGACTTTTAAAGATTATTTGTTTAAACTTGACATTGCTTAATTGATAAATCTAAATCATATAAAGATATTTAAGTCTTTTAATACATATTGCCAAATTGCCATCCACAGTGGTGCTGGTGATTTTTAATAGGCGAGGGGGACTATCTTTTTGTTCATAACTCAATAATCCAACTTCTTTGGCTGAATGTGAGTGGCTCTGAGCAATGGACTGAAGATACCTTATTTGATTAATTGCTTAAAATTAATTTTTCTTCTTATAAAAAGGTATAGTTCTAATTTAAAATGAAGTTTAAAGAAACTCTGTATCCAGATGAAACTATCTTGGAGCATGAGAATTTTGTGAACATCTAAACTTTAAGCATTTGATGGCTTTTCATGAAATTAATACTTTGCATATTACTAGTAGAATGAGTGGATTGTATCCAGGAAAAATGTGTCACATTTTTGTGATCGCTAGTTAAAACCTTTCAATGAAGGAGTTATATTAATAAAAATGATATTATTCATAATAGTATAATAATAATATATATTATATATAAATATACATAATATTATTCATAACCATACCAACATCAAATAATATTTAATGGTTGCTTGTAATAGTCAGAATCTTTATTAAATTTTTTATGTACATGATTTCATGTACTTCACAGGAGCTTTTGAGATAATTATCACTATTTTGAAAGATGAGGAAATTGATCATTAAAATGAACATTAAGTGTTATGACTGAGAGCACCCAACTAGTAAGAGATCAAGTTGAAGTTAAGACCCAGAGAAGTTGGACTCCAGAGTGCATGTTATTTTCACTTTATTACACTACAAATTCATAATTTAGCTTCTGACAAGATTAAAGGGTATGATTAGTGTAATCTTGGAAAAATAATTGCCCCTCTAGTATCAATTTTTGTGAGATGATGTCATGATCATTTGTGAGCGCTACTACAGATATTGGAATATCTGAAGGCAAATTTCTTGGGCACTCAGAGTATGACTTAACATGATTTTGTTGTCATGTGACTAAACAGGATGACTTTCAGTTCAGAGAGGTTATGATCTATGATAGTTCTTAGATTTTATTCAACTAGACTTTAAATGACTTGTTCTCTCAATGTGACACAAGCTTGTGTGGAACTAGTACGCTAATACCTCAGACCTCCAGCAGAATAAGTGTGCATGTTTGGAGACTTTTGTTCCTGAACTGATAAGCAAATCTCCTAACGACGTGTGTGTGTCATAACCCACTTGTGGAACATTCTCTGTCTATGTGTTATGAACAACCATCATATTAAAAGGAGTTTTCTGCTGTGTAATGATGGATTACTATAATTACTAGTATTGGGAGTCTTAAATATGATCTCCACATGCTGTTTTTGTTAGCCAGTATTCCTTAAAAGTAAATTTAGGATTCGAAAGTTTTTAAGAATTTCATATTGAAAGAAAAGATTTCCCTGCAATAACAATAAACTAGATCTTTAATGAAAGTTCTTACTTTCATTAGAAAACTAACTTTAAATATATCACTACAGGATTTAAAGAATAAGTACACAAAGTTTGAATTGTTACTTTCTCTAAAATGACACTAACAGGATAGTTAGAGTCTGTTTTACTCCAACCCCCTGACATTAGCATTTCTACTTCTGATAAATCTACTCCTCTTGCACAATTATAGGCACCAATCAGAAGTTAAAAATGACAACGGCAGATGATAATTCATTTGTGATTTTTTTACATCTTGCATTTTAATTACCTAAAATGTTTTCATCCTCATCACCATGGGGAGTCTCAAGTAGACTTTCCAGGCAAAGATTTGGATTCAAATTCAAGTCCTACTGTTTACTAGCTGCTGAGTTAAAAATCCATATTTTCTTCCCCAGTTGTTTTGTGTGTAAAACTGATATAAAAATAGATCCCTCCATATGATTATTATAAGATGCAAATGCAATCACATATGTAAAATATTTAGCAAAATGAATATGATGATTAGTATCATTAATATTAGTAAATCTAACATTGCTCTGAAAATTTTTAAATAAATAAACAAGTTTTGATTGTTTTCCTGATGGCTCTTTGTAGCATTAGACGTGGGAAGCAGCTCTCATGAAATTCAATGCTTCTGCTCTTGTGTCATCCACATGGACATCTTGTACGTGAGTTTCAGCAGCTATAGATGATGACAGCCAATCTTTTTGACTTGCCCCTGGAACAACAACATTGGATTCAAAGTTTGCTATGCCACATGGATTTCAAATTATGCCATTCCAACTGCCTCCAAATTTGTTGGAAATTCATACACAAAGTTTAACTTAGACTTTTTAAAGATTGTGTACATTGATCCCTCTTAAATAACACTGTTAATTGGTTGTAACCGAGATCCACAAGTAAGTAGAGTCAGAACCAGGTCTAGATTTTAGGGAAGTAGACTAGCATGGGCTCTGGAGCTAGCTGCTTTTGTTCAAATCCTGGCCCTGCCCCTCTCTTACTATATGACCTTGGGTAAGTTACTTAACCTCTTTGTGCCTGTCTTCCTTCAGAGTGTCCCTAGGGTTAAATGAGTGGATTTTTATATTAAATGTGTAGCGCAAGAGTTCCAGGTGCTGTGCAAGTACAATATGCTGTTTTCTGTTATTTCTGATTTTAGTCAAGTATTCCTTCTAGTTTCCTTTCCTTGCAGATGGTCTTAATGGAATCTTCAAACAGTCAGAGGGATAGAATGAATTAACATATGTAGCTGTTGCAGTAACTCTGCTATACCCTTTCTACATATTTATTTCACTGAATATTAGTAAACTGCTTCAGAACTATTAATGTCCATGTTTTCCTTCAACTTAGAGCCAGGAGGCAAACCTAGATCTTTTTCATTTCTAGGTTCATTCTATTTTTATGGCTTTATCTGTCTTGTCATGAAGAAGATTTTAGACCTCACTGTTTTTACAAACATTTCAGTTTTTCAGATCTTAATCCTTTTGTTACTGGATTTGAGCCCTCACGACTAATATGCTAGCATTGATTTGACGTTCAGTTTCTCTTTTTAAAAAATTTATTATTTTCAAGAGAGTGAGAGTGTGAGCGTGAATGGGGGAGGGGCAGAGGGAGAGGGAGAGAGAGAATCTTCAAGCAGACTCCCTGCTGAGTGTGGAGCCCAACTTGGGGCTTGATCCCACGATCCTGAAGTCATGACCTGAGCCACAACCAAGAGTTGGCCACTTAACCGACTGAACCACCCAGGCACTCCTTGACCTTCAGTTTCTTTGATACCATAAACATTTGAGCAACACCCATGAACTCTTTAAAATGGTTGTGCAGATGTCAAAATGTCATCAGCTGGAAGTTTCTACTAAGTTTTTTTTTTTATGTGTATGTGCATGCACATTTGAACATGGCTACTTTCCTCACCCTTAATTTGGCTGCAATTTTTATTTTTTCTTTGATTTGAGTAACCCATGAGTTTAGTGAAAATTTATAAAGCCAAAGCTTTATATTAAGGTTTTACCCTCAAGAAATCATCCTAGCTTGTAAGTTCCTTCTACCAGACTCTGAGGCTTATGTCAGTATTCAAAAAATTGAAAAAAAAAATAGGTTATGAAATATGGGCTAATGAGCTACTTTATTTTTTATTTATTTTTTTTAAAGATTTTATTTGTTTATTTGAGAGAGAGAGCATGAGCGAGAGAGATAGAGAGCATGAGCAGGGGGAGGGGCAGAGGGAGAAGCAGATTCCCCGCTAAGGAAGGAGCCCGATGTGGGGCTCAATCTCAGGACCCTGAGATCATAACCTGAGCTGAAGACAGACGGTCAACTGACTGAGCCACCCAGGTGCTCCATAATGAACTACTTTAAAATGCTGCTTTTAGCACAACTTATTTGAAATGTTTAATAATAATCGGCTATAAACCAAAACTTTTTAAAAAATCTGGAGTAGAGTAGATAATATAGTAAGTGTTTGATGTTGAGATGAATTTTTTTAATGTATGGAGAAGTTCCACAGGTAAGATCTAATGTCACAGTGCATTTTATATATAGTAGAGTCAATTCTGGAAAGCATCTTTTTATTCATTGTTTTATTTGTCATGAGGATAATGGCATACATTTTTCTAGTCCGTTATTATGGCTATTTTAACAAATAATAAAATTGAAGGAACTGCCTAAAAATGTTGGGCTCTTTCATGTCTCACTTTAACTCATTTGAGAATATAGAAAATCTATTGCACTCAGCTGGGTTTAAACTGATATAGAGATTATAGATAGTTTATGGTTATTTTTTTCCAAATAGAAGTTATGAGACACCAAGTTCTACAATAATACCTCTTTAGGCACCATTGAAAATCAACCAGTAATGATAAATATGGTGTGTGTATGTAAACTAGGCTAATAGCTGAGCACTTGATTCAATAGCATGTCTGTTCTTTATATGGAAATTTTTGTATTCTGTGGTTAAGGTTTTTTGTTTTCCTCTTCTAGTAGTTTCATAATAGCCATCATTTCACGAACATAGATATACTAGGTTTTGCAATTCAGTAGTAAGAAAATTCTATGTTCCTTGCTTTCCTGAAGTTTACATTCTAGTAGGGAGAAATCTCCAGCTAGCTTTATGGGGTTTTTCTTTGTACATTAAGGACTTATTTTGTCTTGCTGCTTTTAAGATTTTTTTCTTTTTCACTATATTTTGCAAATTTAATTACAATATGTCTTAGTGTTAGCCTGCTTTTATTGATTTTCATGAGAGTTCTCTGTGCCTCATGGATCTGGATGTCTGTTTCCTTCCCCAGATTAGGGAAGTTTTCTGTTATTATTTCTTGAAATAAATTTTCTACCCCCTTTTCTCTCTCTTTTTTTTCTGGGACTCCTATAATATGAATATTATTATGTTTGATAGAGTCACTGAGTTCCCTAAGTCTATTCTCATGTTGCATAATTCTTCTTTCTCTCTTTTGTTCAGCTTCATTATTTTCCATTATTTTGTCTTCTAGGTCATTAATTCATTCCTCTGTTTCTTCCAGCCTGCTGTTCATTGCATCAAGCCCATTTCCAATATTGTTTATTGCATTCTTCATCTCTGATTGATTCTCTTTTTAATTCTATCTCTGTTGTAAGAGTCTCACTGATGTCTTCTATTCTTTTCTCAAGCCCAGTGAGTATGATCATTGCTTTAAATTCTCCATCGGGCATGCTACTTATATCTGTTTCATTTAGATTTCTGGTTGTGGCCTTATCTTCTTTCATTTGGGATAATTTTCTCTGTCTTTGTATTTTGTCCAAGTCTCTGTCTTCTTCTCTGTGTTAGAAAAGCCAGTTATGTCTCCTGTTCCTGAAAGTAATGGCCTTCTGAAGAAGAGGTTGTGTAGTCAGGGAGTGTCTCAGGTGTGTGCTGTGTGTGTTCTGCTGTTATGTTTTGGGTGCTCTATCTCAGGCCAGTCATCTGCAGGTGCTCTCCTTGCCTGCTTTGAGCGGTGTTTGGTCTCTGTCCTGAATGTGGTGAGTTTTAGCTAGGTGTGCTCTGGTCTGCTTGTGAAATGAGACCTGATACCAACTCCACTAGACCTGAAGCCCTGCAGAACTTTCTGGTCAGGAGATGTGGTGTGGGCAGGGGCTTGTGCTGGTCTTCTGGGGGAGGGGCCTAACACACTGGTACTGAGGCAAGCTTGATGGGGGGCAGTACTGCTAGAGCACAGGGAGTTGGGGCTTTGTGTGAGCAAGCTAGGCAGCCAGTGACAGTGCTTGCTGCCTCCTGCCAGAGGCTGTGTTTATGGCAGGGGTTGGGGGGGAGGGAAGTGGTGCCAGCCAGCTCCTTTGTTCCCAGAGAGGCATCTCCCTGAACACTGCCTCTCAGGGAAGCACTCTTAGAATACTGGATAATCTCCCCACTGTGTGCCCCAGCTGGTTTTCAGATTGTTCTTTCTACACTGTCTGCCCCTGGATTGTTAGTACGGAGAAAGATGTCAAAGAGAAAGGACTCTTAATAAATTTTAAATGAAAACTATAAGCATTTTATAAATTCCATAAATATATTTAATAAATACATTTTATTCTAAAAGACAGAAGTGACATAGTCTCAGTGACCAGAGAAAGTTCCCCTGAGACCTGGAAGAAGTATAGAAAGAGTAAAATATTTTTTTCATAAAAATAGATAAATATAAAAAATGATGACCGTGTTCACATTTTGTTGCCTATGCAAGAGAGAAATAGAGAGGAGGAGGGAGAAAGAGAGAGGGAGAGAGAGTTTTCAACTGCAGATAAAATGGAATCCTGCTTGGAGAATCATCCAACAAACTTTATTCATTATTTTTAGCAGTGGTTCCCAACTGTTATCTCTTATGCATCCATGTACAAATGATAGAAAGGACTCACTATACTTAATATGGGATTTTAAGAAGTATATCAAAATCTTGGTTTGCTTGTAAGTGTTGGGAGAGAATTCTGTTTTTTTTTTAATTTTTTAAAATTTTTTATTTTATTTCTTTTTTTAAAGATTTTATTTCTTTGTCAGACAGAGAGAGAGTGAGAGAGAGAGCACAAGCAGGGGCAGCGGCAAGCAGAGGGAGAAGCAGGCTCTCTGCTGAGCAAGGAGCCCAATATGGAACCTGATCCCAAGACCCCGGGATCATGACCTGAACTGTAGGCAGATGCTTAACCAACTGAGCCACCTAGGTGTCCCTGTTTTTTTTTTTTTTTTCTTTTTTTTTAAGTTGTATTTATTTGAGGGAGAGAAAGAGAGAGAGAGAGAGAGCAAGTTTGGGGAGGGACAGAGGAAGAGAATCTTCATGAAACTCAATGAGATCATGACCTGAGCCAAAACCAAGAGTTGGATGCTTAACCAACTGAGCCACCCAGGCGCCCCAAGAATTCTGTCTCTTGAAAGAGCTCCTTCAGATATTTAATATGAAAGATCATGCAATGTTTCCCCAAATGAGAAGGATGGATTAAAATTTGATGGAAATGAAATTCTCAGTCTCTTTCCCCTCAGAGATTTTCAGATGAGGAATCCTGGTAAAATTCAGGAACACCAAGGATTGTAGTAGAACTTCTCTAACTATTGAATCATACTTAACCCAGACATAGTTATGTGTGATGCACAATTAAGATTGTAGCAGAGAAGGAAACATTCCATTTGTACATATCTAGGAAGTTAATTGCCTGTTTCTCTTAACTCTTCCCACATAAAACTATGTGTTTCTGAAAAATGTAACTCATATTAGCAAAAAGAATTTATGACCTATTTAAAGAGATGTCAAGTACAGATACTGTTATTACCATTAATACTTCTAGTACTATCATCAGTAACAATAGCTTTGTCAAAATGGGCCCCTAGAACTGAAAAAATGGTGCCAGTTTCCACACCATGTAGAGAAAGCCAGGTTTCTTTGTTCTTTCAAAATATAGAGCAAAAACTGTTAGCAAACTTTTTTTGCAAGGAAAATCATGTCTGTAGGGAATATAAAAGAGAATCTCCTTCAGATGCTTTTTTTAAGAAACTATTCTTGGGAAATGAATATAATATGGGGATGTAGTGGTTTGAGAGAGAAAAATAATGTATATAAATTGTTTCTCACCATGTACACCTGAACAAATGAACTGTGTTAAATTGCTTATGTAAAGTAGGAGGACTGTTGTCATTCATGAATAAATAGCATTTATAACATTGCTGTTCTAAAGTAATAAATGAACTTGCTGGTGGCTCATGCACCAAATCAATTTTGGATGGGTCAAATGAACTAGATATTACACTATTATAATGGCTTGTTCCCTCTTCAATTCAAACAAAAACAATAGATAAAACATTTTATGCTGTGAATAACTTTCATAAAAATTTTTGACTACAGTTCACTTTGTTAACAAATATTTCTTGATCCTTATGGTGAGAATGACAACAAGATTACAAATATTTCTAAAATTTTCCATCAATTTATTCAAATTATGAAATTAAGATTATCTTGTCAGAGTTATAGGCTCATTAACATATATACTTGGTTAGTGACCACATAGACTATTAAAGAGTTCATATTATTATTGAGTTCAGATCATTCATGGGAATTCAGAGGCAAGCTTAGGGTTAATGTTCTAACAAGCAGTTGGACTTTTAACATTTGCAAAATGTCATATTATTATGGAAAAAATAATATTCAACATAGGAGCCAATTTTCTTTTATACCAGTATACTCTCTGAGAATCTTCACTAGATCATCAGTCACAGAGTCTTTTAAAGACTGTGTGTACCTTACCTTTTTTTTCTTTCTTTCTTTCTTTTTTTTTTTTTTTTACCTTTAATGTTGATATTTATCACTGTCAGATCTCATCCCTGGTGCTCCCCGACACATATTTGAGTGGTGGAACAAGATCAAACTTATGTTTGCCGAATGACATAGTCCTATTAATTTTACTATTTAATCTTTTGCTGACATTAAACACATGATTGTTATTTAATAAATATAATTCTATTACCTGTGCAAGTTATTTTTATATGGGTTAAAATATATATTTATATAATAGGCTTTCACAACTTTTTCTCATTTGAAGTACTTATATAGTTAATTAATGAATGGCTTAATGTCTTTTTCCTCTGTGATTCCAGTATGGGGGACCACTTTACCCTGAGGAATAAACAGACATTAATTATATGGAAAGTATTTTTTATACTTGTAGGATGACAAATTTTACCTGCTTTGCATCTCCTAAACAAAATATCTTGTCAATTTGAAACCATGAGAAATTTCTATAATACTTCTCCTAAAGTATGTAAAGCATTGTTATAGGAGTTCTTTCTATAGTATTCGCTTGCTTTCTTCTCTCTTTTTGTTTTTCTCATTTTCCATCCAAGCCAGAGAAATACTTACCTGTGATATGAATACTTGTGTTTCCTGTTGCACCTACCAGATTGATGGCCACATAGGAAATAACCTAAACTTCTTGGAAGAGTCCAACTGAAGAGAGTGCAGCAGGGATAGAGGAGGTGGACAAGAATATGATGGAACATTTTATCATTAGATAAGATATCTATTCCAGGGATAAAAGACAAGCAATGAAATTATTGCAACTCTAAAAGAGAAAAATGGTAGCTACTCCCCCAAGGGTCAAGCAAACCATTTAATGAGAGCAGCAATTTCACAATCAATGGAACAGAGTACATATGGTAGAATTATTTCCCTAGCAGTAGCAATTTGGGTGATTACTGTCTTTAATATGTTGGCTTACATTTACCTTTCCTTGTTCAATTTTTAGGTTCAACATAATAAAGAAATATTATTGGATAGTAAGGAAGGAGAAGGAAAATAATTGTTTAACTGTAAATAGCAAAGCATCTGTGTGATTCATTCCCAAATTCTTTATAATCATGGAAAATAATTACAGTACTCTGTTCTAAAAATGGTACAGAAATAATTATTAGGCAGATGTACAGCTATTTGTCATTGAGGTTGGACAATTTCATTTATAAACTAACGTGTTTATGTAACAGCCCTGGATCAAACCTACACCATCTGTGTTGGTTAAAAAAGCTTATTTGGGACATGTGCTGCCTACAGTACTGAAACAATTCTTTTGTTTCGCTAACAATTGGGGATGTTGTTCTGTGTGATTGGAACCCTGGCATTTTACTCTTCATTTACCCTGGGGAAAAACTCATCTGAATAGTTATCCTATTATCCACATGTAATTCACTGAGGGCCATACAATGTTCTCTGATAAATTATTTAAACATCATGTCATGAATCCTAAGGTACGTGTCTTACAGAACTCTAGAACTAGACCTTGGAAGCAGACTATCTCTGAAATGTGGCTAAGTCTACAGCCAGACTCATGGATTCAGATTCTGACTTGACTATTTAGACAAGTTGGAAAAGTTATTGAACTCTCAGGGCCTCAGTTTATTTTCTTTAAATTAGGCACAGTGATTTTTACATCATAGAATCAATGTGAGGATTAAACATTAATGCATGGAAAAACCTATATAACACTCTATGTGCTGTTGTAAGCAGTCAAATACCAACTCTTATTTTCTAACTTAGCTCCCTCATTTTACAGATAAAGGAAGCAAGGCTCTGATGCTTTGAAAGGCATTGATGCCAAATGTAAAAAGAACAAATTTGGTGTCAATCAACTGAGTTAAATTCAACTCCTCCCTTTACTAGCTATGTGGCTATTACCTCAAATGTTACCAAATGTAAAATGGGGAAAAATCCCATATTCTTACCAGATGATTTGTTGATAGTGTCCAGGAAGATATTTAGGGTATCCTTGTTTTTATTTTTTGTATATTTTTCAGTCTTGCGTGGGATTTCCTCTATGACCCAAGAAGAGAGATCTGTTTTTTTTTTTTTCCAGAAGTTTTCATTTGTTGTTGTTGTTGTTACCTGCAGAGTGATAAGAGAATGTATGCTATCTTTTTCTACTTTTTGGAATTCTTTGTGGCCTAAAACATTTCTATTTTTTATAAATAATCAATGGATGTTTGAAAGTAGACTGTGTTCTGTTCTCTTTTTCAAGATACAGAGCTTGGTTATGTTATTTCGGTTTTACTTATTTTTTTCCCTTCAATTTTCATGGATGGAGAGACAAGATTAATGCATTTGTCTTTTTTTTCCTTATATGTTCTCTCCAGTTTGCTTTATGCCTGTTGATACTGTGGCATTATTGGTACAGATGTGCATTGTGAGCTGCAACTTGTAACAATAAAAAAAATACTCTTCTTCAATTTGTCTGTTTTGTGTCCTGACTTAATGTTTGCCTTATAAAAGATTTCAATCCTAGATTTCTTTTTGGGTGAATCCTTTGTATACTTTGACATCTTGGTTTTCACTTTTATAATTATATTGTTAATGTATATTTTTTGTAGAGCCTAGAGTTGAGTGTTACTCTAGGCAAGCATATAAGGAAGTCTGTTATTTATTGTGTGATAGTTTGATCTTAGTTCTAGCACGTTATTTTATGTTTTAGAGTATTTTTAATTTAGGTTTCTGTTTTTCTATTTATAGTTCTAGCTCTGTTCTGATGTTTAACTTTGTCACTATAATTTTATAGAACTTATGTAATATTGTTAATTTCCTATTTTTAGATAATCCCTTCTTATCTGACCGTTGATAAAAATTAGTATATTTATCCTTCTTTGTGTCCTTTTTCCTACTCTGTCACCTAATTTTAGTGGATTTCATTAGCTTTCTTAGTGTCTACATTTATAATGGTGAATATGCTTATACATCTATTGCTTGTTAACTTTTATGATATATTTTTACTTCAGCTACTGAAGGTTCGGGGATCAGTGAACCGACTTCCCTTTCACCTTGCTTCCTCATTCATTTTTTGTTATGCCATTTCTGAAATGCCAGTGGATAAAACGTTTACATTCTGTTCTGAAACCCTAGACCCCACATTTCTTTCAATTATGGTAGTGCAGTTAAAAGATTCAATTTTCTTTTGCAAATACTTTTCACATTTTGCAAATAAAAAGAGGATACCCACTTAAATTTGAGTTTAAAATAAATATAGAATAAAATTTTAAGGATAAGCATGTTTCATGAGATATTAGGAATATTAGGCAGCTTGTTATTTTATCTGGTCATCCCATGCAGAGTTCTTTCACCAAAAATTTTTAGTTGTTCCTGGATTGTTTGTAGTTTGGCCTCTAGCAAATCCCTAAAGAATGACTCAGCAACAATGTGCAAGTTCAAACTGTGTACCTGGTAATTTTGTACTCGGAAAACAGATCAGCTGTGTAAAAACAGTTTTCTTAACACTTTGGGTTTTTTTTTTTTTTAATTTGTAGATATTTTCTCACTATACTGTGATATGTGGATGATGCTGAATAACCTGAGACCAATCAGATTTTTCCTTCTTTTATAAGACTTAGTATTTTTCCTTTCTACACAAAACATCTTTCATTTGAATTTATACAGCTTTGCTAGGACTCATTCCATTGACTGTTCTATGTCATTTGTACCTAAAATGTCCTCTTTTAATTTTAGAAGTCATGTCTTCTTTTGTTTCTGAAAAATTTTCTTATATTTTTATATTTTTCTTATGTTCCCTTATTTTGATTCTCTTTTTTAGAGAGATCAACCAAGCTTTAAATTTCCTTTGATTGTTTTCTATGCCTGTCATTTTAGTTCATTTTTTCTCTTTTTAAAAATTTGTGTTCATTCTAACTATTTCTATTTCCTATTCTTTTTCACTTTCTGTACTCTTTGTTCCTCAATATTATTTTAGCCATTTATGTTCTTTCCTGTGCTTCTTTCCGATTCACTTTATTTCTATGATATTTTAATATTTTCTTCCATTTTTTACTGAACCCCCTGGCTCAATTTTTAAATTTCTCTCAATTGTTTTGTCATTTTTTCCATGAACTTTTGGCCTTCTGCCTTGTGTTCTTTTATTTTTTTTTAAGATTTTATTTATTTATTTGACAGAGAGAGAGACAGTGAGAGAGGGAACACAAGCAGGGGAGCGGAAAAGGGAGAAGCAGGCTTTTCGCTGAGCCGGGAGCCCTAATGAGGGGCTCAATCCCATAACCCTGGGATCATGACCTGAACCAAAGGCAGACACTTAACGACTGAGCCACCCAGGTGCCCGCTACCTTGTGTTCTTGATTCATTAAAGCAATTGCTCTTTTTAACTCATGGTGAAAATATATGGTCACAATTTTTATCTTCTCCCTAGTAACAATTTTTCTGTTGGGAATTTTTCATATTCTATGCATGTTTTCTCTCTTCTTTTACTCCTTAAAAAAATTTTGTGCAGCTCCTATTCAAGGTATTTTTAAATTGAATCATCATTGAAGGGATGATATTTTCATGGGTCAACTGTTGTTCAGGCAGGCTATTAAGGCTGGGCTCAAGGCTAATTGCAGTTTTTCTTATAATACTGAGTTTCTTCTGTGAAGTTCAGTTATTCTTTACTTTTCTGCATCCAATGAGTTAGGCAACTTCATGGGACTTTTGTTGTTGTTATTTCTTTGTTGTTGCTGTCTGTTTAATTGCTTTTTTATATATTTTATTTTATTATTTTATTTATTTTTTTAGATGGCAAGGTTCTCTTTTCTTCTGCAATCACTATAACAAGCTGGTTAACTGGTTTCTGCAAGATGACTTATTTATTAATTCTCTATTTAGCCTTACTTCCTCTGTTTCTTAGACATAAACTGAATCCAGTACTCTCCTGCTACCAGGTGGTATAGTCCTGTTTTCACTTTATTTAATAAAGAGAATCCTGAGTTTGTTTCTCCAGGAGTGGCCCTCATCTTGAAGAAGTTCATTCTTGCTTCCACTTTCTGAGATGCTTCATATTCAGTTCATATTCTCTGATACATTAGCTTTTTCCTACACCTTTTCCTACTTGACCCCTGTTGCATTTGACCACATTTCTACCTGGGAGGCATGGGTATTACATGTTTCCCAGTTTTGCCAAGATACAAAATAATTTTATTGTTGTTGTTGTTTCCCCGTTGGTTTTTGGATGACTTCATAGAAATCCTTATTTTGTGCTAAATGTTTAAACTTATATATTCACTGTTGTACCTTTTAGCAAGAACTTGTTCAGTGAAGAAAAATAATCACGAACTTAATAAGATTTTTCTTAAAAATAATGAGGTATTTTTTCCTTGTTTGACCAAACTGGATTAAAGTCAAAGGTGTATAAGAAAATCATTATGTTTAAAGCTAAAAGTTGTTTTCGTGAGAAACAAAACAAATTACCTAATTGAAAAATGCAGAAACTATTCAAGGAGGCCAAGTAACATTGTTCAGGTTTTGAAGAGCTTTTCTGTATCTAACTAGTGTTTCTGCTGTCTTCTTTGCTTCAAGGAAATATTTTTATTTTGTTAGCTTGAATGGCATTTACAACTGATTATTGAGGTCCGCTGGGATTATCTCATGATAACTCTTAGTAGTTCTCTGATGATAAGTCAATCCAGCATTCTGTAGTCCTACTGTCCTGAGATTTGCTTTTTGTAATTATTTCTATGCTAAGGTTGCTTGTCGTAAAAACATCAGGACAAATTCACAGCCTATCTTACACGTTAAATTAGGGACCAGAATAACACTTACTGTACATTTTCACACTCACTATTTGATATAACATTCAGGGGACAGCAGGGTTAATGGAAAAAAAAATATTTTTTCTCTACATTGTTTTTTCAGCTTCTCTAAAGTCCATCAATGAATAGTATTACTCTAAATTAGTGTCAGATAGAGTTCTATGCAATGAGATTTTAGTAAGATGTACCAAGTTAATTCAGTGAAATAGGGTCAAAGTGAATTATTTACTCAAATAAACCTAGAAAAATATTTCACAGTTAAAACTCAGTGCCTAATTTTATATACTTTTTTCTGATCTGAAGAAAAATCTGTAAATAATTTGTAATAAAATTCACCAATCTAAACACAGTAACATTTTTAAGTTAGGGTTGTAATTTCTGTCTGGGGCTTATACTCTGTTACATCACCAGTGTTCTGATTTTTTTCTTTCATAAGCTTAGGTATTCAATTAAACTAAATATTTGTTTATTATAAAGTACAGTGTCTTAGACCATTAAGATAATTTTAAAGAGAAAATAGCATTGTCAGCATTTAGTACCAAGAAAAGGGAGTAAAACTATCTGTTTGTTTTTAAGCTTAAAAAGTGTGATTATCAGGGCGCCTCGGTGGCTCAGTTAAGCACTGCCTTCAGCTCAGGTCATGATCCCAGGGTCCTGGAATCGAGCCCCACATAGGGCTCCTTGCTTGTGGGGAGCCTGCTTCTCCCTCTCCTTCTGCCTGCCTGTTGCTCCCCGTGCTTGTGCTCTCTCTCTCTCACTCTCTCTTTCTGTGTCAAATAAATAAATAAAAAATCTTAAAAAAAAGAGTGCGATTATCTATCACGCAAATAATAATTTGAGAGTAAGAGTGTCAACATAGGGCAATCTGCTGATTTGCCATTGTTGCAAAAGTTATACTTCAAAACAGGAAAAGATTTAGAATTTTTCATTAACACATTTATTGAAAAGGCAGTGCCTTCATGACTTAGTAAACTAAGTTTAAATGAGGAATATAGAAATAGAAATATAATTCTTATGCTCTATGGGGTTAGGAACCACAGTCTCCTGACTTTTGAGGGAATACAGTATCACATGCAAATTATCCCTAAATTTAGATCTCCTATTGGATATTTATTATCATTAAGCACTATTACTGGCCTGCTATTTATAGATATACAATAAAAGGTGTTCATAGTTAGCACGCAGAATGGTGCAAGCATATTAATCTCTATCTGGCTTCATTAACTTGGGAAAACAAAAGATTCGTTTAGCACTAAGCATCTGTTTAATATATTGTTGTGAGATGGCCAACCACATGTTCCTTCCTTATCTATTATCAGATAATTGTTGATATATGATTAAGGGTAAATGAAGGAGGGACTCCGTTGTGGTCAAATTCTATCATCAAAGATTCTTAGTCATAGTGTGAGAGCTTAGATACTCAGAACTTCCTGAAGCAAAACTTTTCCTTAAAGATGACCTGCCACTATGATTTCATATTTACTGGTGGGAGAAATCACCAGACTTGGGGAAGTTTTGGATTGATCCACTTATATCAATCTCTACCAGCAGTGGCTTTCAAGGCCACTTCTAGAAGCTGAAAAATCTACATGCTGACCTTTTCACAAAGTTAAATCCCATTTTATTCTTTCAAAGCTGTCAAATTAATAATCATAGCTCATTTTGTAGGAAGACTATTTCTTGAGATGTGTTTAATTAAAAAAATTAACAGTACTTTATTACTACATTGAAAGGATTTGGGTAAATTGTCACGAAATTGTACCCCTTAAAACAATTAGACTAGAAAGTGGGACATAACTTTTGTCTAACATATGTAATTTTATGAAATATAAACATTTGAACAATTTGACTACTATGGTACAGTTGGACAAGTTCATATGGAAAAACAAATGAATATTCCCTATTCTACAACCAAATAGCTATGGGCTTTCTTGAATATGATTTGAGGTCAAAACGAACAAGTAAAATTCACTGAAAACATAATGCCAAGATAGTAGTTGAAATAAATAGAAGACAACCAGTCAGTGAACACGTTCCATTATCAAAGTGCCTTCTACACAGTTTTTAGGACTGTGAGTTCATATAGATTTTAATGCAAATTGCCATGTTATATCAATAGCAAATCTGTTTTATAAAACTTCTCTGAAGCCTGGGTACTTTCAAAAGCAGAGGGTAAAATGATCATTCAAGAAGTGTATGTTTTAAAGAATTTTTACTAGGTAAAGTAGCAATGCTGAAGTGAGTGTCATTTACACATGGTATGTATGTGTGTTTGATTAGTTATGCTTAATAGAAAATGTGGCCTTCATGGCAAACAGCTCTTCAGGCTTCTCTTATAAAAAAGGAGACATGAAGAGGACGATACTAAACAAAGAACTGCTCAGTTTCTAGTCTTTGGAGGAAGAGCACATAAATCTTTCCTCTCAAACCAGTGACATTATATTAATTTACAGTAACTGTTTTCCAATTCAAAATCTACATTGGGGGAAACCTTTTAGGAAATTATCTTGCCTAGCTGAAAAGATGAAATCTCTAATAACTAGCCATTGTGTCTAAAGAAAGTTGATTTACAGGCCCATTCTTTCCCTTGAAGGAAAGGTTATCGCCAAGGGTGTGTGTGTGTGTGTGTGTGTGTGTGTGTGAGAGAGAGAGAGAGAGAGAGAGAGAGAGAAAGAGAGAGAGAGAGAAAGAGACAGTTTGTGTTTATATGGGTTCTTTGGAAGAGAATCTTACTCATATTGGAAATTTACATACACTTATGTTGGTTGGGTGATCTCAGTCAAAACTTCTTTACTTCTTGACTTGTAGTCAAGGGTTATAAACTGCTATTTCACTATTGCATTGTACATTTATTGAAATAAAAATAAAAGAGAATTTAAAATTACTCATCCAATGCTTCAAGTATAGATGTGCCTCATTCCTTGGAAATCATTTGCATTATTTTCTTCACATAAAAGGAATGACAATGGTGATTGTGATTCAAGAGTTTTCATGTACAACAAAAACTTGTGAATAATCATGGTTTATAGTTATTGTTCTTCTGAACTTCAGGGCATTCAGAGATACTAATAAATTCATTGCTGTAATGTTATACTCTATGAAAACAGAACAGAATAAAACAAAAGATTTGTCATTTCAAAAAAAGTTCTCTAGATCTAGGGACTTTTTTCTCATTGAAATTTGAAAGTATGGGTTCCATAGTTGCATTTTTTTGTGACTTTGGCAAGGATAACCTAGTTCACATTTCCGTCTATTGGAGACCAAAGCCTCTGTTCAAATGATGGGAGAAATATGGGAGAAATATTCTCTGGCATCTGTAGCACCAAAGTAAAAAAAAAAAAAAGAAAACAATTTGCTGCTACACACTAGGGAATGAGATGGCATACACTTTAAGGAAATTAAACTTTCATTTTATATAGGGTAATTCCAGGGTGGATTTTGCTTCAGTATTCATAATCTTAAAAGAAATGTGTTCACTTCTTATATTCAGATGTGCCACTTGAAATACACTACTCAATCTCCTAGAATTTAACTCCAATAACACTAGGTAATGAAGGTAATTCCTTACATTTATACAGTGCTTTAGAATACACATGGATGCTTTCACATTTATAACTTTATATTTAGGACTGAACTGAGTTTCAGAAGGAGAATTCTTCTCATATGCATTTGAAAAGTGGTTAAACATGCCCAGTGAGGCACTGTGACTGCTAAATCCAGTAGCTAGAAAGGTTTATGTGCTAAAAAGCATGGTTGTTTTGTAAGAGCAGAAAAGAAAACCCTAAAATATTTAGAGCTGTGCCTCTCAAGCTAGTAACCTTGATGACTGAAGTCATTCCTCAAATGCTTGGAAGTTTTCTAGAATGTCGATTTAATTCTCCTTGGTATCAATTAACAGAGTTAGTTCTTGAACCTTGTCATACCATATGGATATTTTCATATCTTCTGCCTTACCTCTAAATTATTTGATATATTTTAGTTATATTTATATAAGGTCTCTCTTATGGTAAAACACCTAATGTACCTGAAGTGTAAAAATAACATGAACTAAAATTTTGAAAGAAACATATGAGAAAGTTCTCAGCTGCTAGCAATGGAGAACATATTAAGATGGCAGTGAAATACTATTGTTACCCTCCATATTGAAAAAATAAATTAAGTCTGACAGTATTAATTTTGGAAAGGTTGTGGAGACATGGGTACCTCCATATATGTTTACTATGAGTACACAGTAGTGTAGCTCTAAAGAGCCAGTTGCCAGTATCTAGAAAATACATGGACATGTACGTAGATTATGCCCCAGAAATCCCATACCAGAAACTCTTGCCTACAAGAACAAGGTTTAGATTTGGATTTATTTCAGTGTTGTTTGTAATAACAAAACCATTGAAACAATGCTTATTCTTGCATTGCTATAATTTTATTTGATAGCATGTTTCTCAGTTGAATGGAAATGTATCTACATAAATATTTGAGGAAAAATAAGAGTTTTATTTTTGTAATAATACTGTATTATTACAATAAAGGAAACCAGATAAAAGAAAATGTTTAGAAATTCATAAGGAAGAGAAGATGCATTTATAACACCGTACTGGAAAAAAATCCATGAATAAGTGGACCTGTAAGTTGAAACCCATATTATTCAAGAGTCAACTGTGCATTCTGCATTCAGGGAAGGAAGTCAAAGAAGTAACACTCTTAGCCCTTCTGCTGATATCTCCTTACATCTTGTTGGCCACAAACAGGCCACATGGCCAACACTAATTACAAAAGAGCCTGGAAAATCATTTTTATTTATTTATTTACTTATTATTGTCATTGGCTGGTACTAGTCATGATATTCATTCATGTTCCAAACAGAATGAGCATTCTATAGGCAAAAAAGAAAGATTTAAGCAACCAATAGTATCTGGCACTTAGTAAATCACACTGTTGAAGTCAGTTCTATTTTTTTTATTATTTACTGGTGGATATAACCCTTGAATCCCCTCTTGATTTCAAGTTCTTTGTGCAGAGATCCTATATTTAATGTTTCTCTCATGTCCCCAGAACATTCAGTGATGGCATATGGAAAGCACTTAAAAAATATTTGTTGATTAAATAAACATTAAAAGGGAGGATTACAATTTTACAAATGAGAAATTTAACTTCTTATTTGACAAAAATTTTTTGGACTGCAATGGTCATATTTAAAAAAAACATATAATTCAGTTATATATTATATTGCTTTATTTGTGCTAAAATTTAAAAGGTAATTTTTACTATTTCTTTTGCATAATTGCTTGGGATTGAAAAATCTGCCTATGATATGCTATTAGATTGCAGCATAATGACTATTCATTACAGTGGAATTTATGAAAGGAAGATCATGTTTCAGCTTACCAATTCTTAAATTAAACTTGTTTTATAAATTGAAAGACATCGTGAACACCCAGGTAGACTATTTCCTTTAGAAATTTAACAGACTTTATATGTTATGGCTTTTCCTTAAGTCCGGCTTCCTGAAAAAAGAAATCTGAGGTAGAGATTTGTTGGCAGGAAGTTACTGGGGAGTAAACTGAAATAAAACCCACATGGAAGTGAGGGTAGGAGGTTTGGGCAGAACAAAAAGTTGAATGACCATATGTGGTGAGGCAGTGTTAGCTTTGGCAAGGGTAGTTCCAAAGGAGGGGACTCAACTGAGACCTGTCAGCAACTGACATTTCTGGAGGCTCAGTCTTAAAGAGAATATGGGCAGAGGGCTACAACATTTTATGTAGATGTAGTTTCACTGGCCACTTTTAGCAAATACCCACCACAAACAGCAGATGAGTACTAATACTCTTTCACTGATTTTATATCTATTTGGATATAAAGTATATCAGTACTTCACATTCTTTTAAGCATGGTTGTAACAAAATCCTATTATTCCCAATTTAGTGATTCTATGCACAAAGTTTTATAAGTTGCACTGATTAATAATTATTTTATAATCATCTGTCAAATAAAATGTCCTTATTGATTAAGGATTACAATGACTCCAGGAAAATTAAAGCACAGTGATATATAACCATGTTATCACTAACAAACTTGAAAAATAAATAAAAGCAATTATGACAATTAGGAGCCTTGTGCAAACTCTTATGGCCTCCTGTCTAGAGGGTCCTCAGGATGAGTCACTAGGAGGCTGTTTGAGTACAGTAAAGGAACACCCTGCAAAAAACGTTGACTACCAGGGAAAAGCATTAGAGAATCAGTGTACAAGTTCTTTTTTTCTTTCTTTCTTTTTTTAAAGATTTTATTTATTTATTCATGAGAGACAGAGGGAGAGAGAGAGAGAGAGAGACAAGCAGAGGGAGAAGCAGACTCCCAAGGAGCAGGGAGCCCGATGAGGGACTCGATCCCAGGACCCTGGGATCATGACCTGAGCCGAAGGCAGATGCTTAACCATCTGAGCCACCCAGGCGCCCTCTTTCTTTTTTTTTAAATTTTATTTTATTATGTTATGTTAACCACCATACATTACATCATTAGTTTTTGATGTAGTGTTCCATGGTCCATTGTTTGTGCATAATACCCAGCGCTCCACGCAGAATGTGCCCTCTTTAATACCCATCACCAGGCTACCCCTTCCCCCCACCCCCCTCCCCTCTAGAACCCTCAGTTTGTTTCTCAGAGTCCACAGTCTCTCATGATTCGTCTCCCCCTCTGATTTCCCCTCCCTTCATTTTTCCCTTTCTACTATCTTCTCTCTCTCTCTTTTTTTTTTTTAACATATAATGTATTATTGGTTTCAGAGGTACAGGTCTATGATTCATCAGTCTTACACAATTCACAGTGCTCACCAGAGCACACACCCTCTCCAATATCTATCACCCAGCCACCCCATCCCTCCCACCCCCCACCACTCCAGCAACCCTCAGTCTGTTTCCTGAGATTAAGAATTCCTCATATCAGTAAGATCATACGATACTTGTCTTTCTCTGATTGACTTATTTCGCTGAGCATAATACCCTCCAGTTCCATCCATGTCGTTGCAAATGGCAAGATTTCATTCTTTTTGATGGCTGCATAATATTCCATTGTATGTATATACCACATCTTCTTTATCCATTCATCTGTCGATGGACATCTTGGCTCTTTCTATAGTTTGGCTATTGTGGACATTGCTGTTATAAACATCGGGGTGCATGTATCTCTTTGGATCACTACATTTGTATCTTTGGGGTAAATACCCAGTAGTGCAGTTGCTGGGTCGTATGGTAGCTCTATTTTCAACTTTTTGAGGAACCTCCGTACTGTTTTCCAGAGTGGCTGCGCCAGCTTGCATTCCCACCAACAGTGTCAGAGGGTTCCCTTTTCTCTGCATCCTCCCCAACATCTGTCATTTCCTAACTTGTTAATTTTAGCCATTCTGACTGGTGTGAGGTGGTATCTCATTGAGGTTTTGATTTGGATTTCCCTGATGCCGAGCAATGTTGAGCACTTTTTCATGTGTCTGTTGGCCATTTGGATGTCTTTTTCGGAAAAATGTCTGTTTATGTCTTCTGCTCATTTCTTGATTGGATTATTTGTTCTTTGGGTGTTGAGTTTGATAAGTTCTTTATAGATTTTGGATACTAGCCTTTTATCTGATAGGTCATTTGCAAATATCTTCTCCCATTCTGTCAGTTGTCTTTTGGTTTTGCTGACTGTTTCCTTTGCTGTGCAAAAGCTTTTTATCTTGATGAAGTCCCAATAGTTCATTTTTGCCCTTGCTTCCCTTGCCTTTGGCGATGTTTCTAGGAAGAAGTTGCTGCGGCTGAGGTCAAAGAGGTTGCTGCCTGTGTTCTCCTTTAGGATTTTGATGGATTCCTGTCTCACATTTAGGTCTTTTAACCATTTTGAGTCTATTTTTGTGTGTGGTGTAAGGAAATGGTCCAGTTTTATTCTTCTGCATGTGGCTGTCCAGTTTTCCCAACACCATTTGTTGAAGAGACTGTCTTTTCTTTTTTTTTTAATGTTTCTTCTAACATATTTAGTCATTAGATTTTTCTTTCATTTTTTCTTTATTAAACTTTATGTTTTTAGAGCAGTTTTAGGTTCATAGCAAAATTGAGGGGAAGGTACAGCAATTTCCCATATACCACCTACCCCCACACATGCATAACCTCCCTTATAACCAACATCCTTCACAAAAGTGGTACACTTCTTATAATCGATGAATTTATGCTGATACATCATAATACCCCAAAGTCTTTAATTTACAATGTAATTCACTCTTCATGTCCTATGAGTTTGGACAGATGTTTAATGTATGTATTCATCATTATGTTATAATATAGATTATTTTCACTGTGTCAAAAATCCTCCATGCTCTATGTACTCATCCCTCTATCCAACCAACCCCTGGCAACCATTGGTGTTTTTACTGTATCTATTGTTTTACCTGTTCCAGAATTCATATAGAGAAATCATAGAGTATATAGCCTTTTTCAGATTAACTTTTTTCACTTAGTAATATGCATTGATATTCTTCCATGTCTTCTCATGGCTTCAGAGCTCATTTCTTTTTTAATGGTGAACAATATTCCTTTATTCAGATGTACCACAGTTTATTTATCCATCACCTACTGAAGGATATCTTCGTTGCTTCCAAGTTTGGCAGTTATGAATAAAACTGCTATAACATTCACATGCAGGTTTAGACATGTTTTAAATTCATTTGCAAAGAGCGTGATTGCTGTATTTTATGATAAGAGTATGTTTAATTTTGTAAGAAACTACCAAATTGCCTTACAAAGGGACACCACCAGCAATGAATGAAAGTTCCTGCTGCTTCACTTCTTCATTAGCATTTGGTGCTGCCAGTGTTCCATATTTTGGCCATTCTAATAGATATCTAGTGGTATCTCATTGTTTATATTGCATTTCCCTGTTGACATATGATTGAAGCATCTTTCAAAGTTATTGCCATACCCAAGGTCATCTAGGTTTTTTCCTTTGTTGTCTTCTGGAAACTTTATAGTTTTGTATTTTATTTTTAGGTAGGTGACCCATTTTGAGTTCAGTTTTGTCAGAGGTGTATGATCTGTGTCTAGATTCTTTTTATTTTTTAATTTTTAAAATTTATTTATTTTTTGCATGTTGATGTTCAGATGTTCCAACATCATTTGTCAAGAAGAATATCTTGGCTCCATTCTATTGCTTTGGCTCCTTTGTCAAAGATCAGGTGATTATACTTAAGTGGGTCTATTCTGTGTTCTCTCTTCTGTTCCATTTATCTATTTGTCTACATTTTTGCTAATATTGCCATATATTGATTACTAGACTTCTATAGTATGTCTCAAAGCTGGTAGTGTCAGTCCTCAAATTTGTTGACTATTTTGTATGTTTTTCCTCCTCATATGAACTTTAGAATCAATTTGTTGATATCTATAAAATAACTTCCTGGGATTTGATTGGGATTGCATTGAATCTATAGATAAAGATGGGAAGAACTGATATTTTGACAGTGTTGATCCTTCCCCTCCAGGAACATGGAAAATTTCCTCACTTATTTAGTTCTCTTTGTTTTTGTTCATCAGAGTTTTATATTTCTGTTCGTGTAGATTTTCTCTATGTTTTGTTAGACATACATCTATATATTTCCTATTTTTGCATGTGAATATAAATGATACTGTATTTTTAATTTCAAATTTCACTTGTTTGTTACTAGTATATAGGAAAGCAATTGACTTTTGTATATTAGCCTTGTATCCTGCAACCTTGCTATGATTGCACAATAGATCCACAAGTTTTGTTGTTGGTGTTCTCAATTCTTTCAGACTTTTTACATAGATAATCATGTCATCTGTGAACAGAGGTAATTTTCTTTCTTCCCAATCTGTATAGCTTTTATTTCTTTTTCTTGTCTCACTGAACTAGCTAGAATCTTTAGTATGATGTGGGAAAGGAGTGTAGAGAGGGGACATCCTCACCATTTACCTGATCTTAGAGGGAAAGCTTCTAGTCTCTTACCATTAAGTGTGATGTTAGCTGTAGATTCTTTGTAGATGTTCTTTAGCAAGTTGAGGAAGTTCCCCTTTATACCTAGTTTACTGAGTGTTTTTATCATAAATTGGTGTTGGGTTTTATCAAATCCTTTTTCTGCATTTGCATCTATTGATATAATCATATGATTATTTTTTCTTAGTCTAGTTAGAGGCTTATAAATTTTACTGGTATTTTCGAAGAACCAGCTTTTGGTTTTATTGATTTTCTCTATTGATTTTCTGTTTTCCATTTCATTGATTTCTGTTCTAACCTTTCTTTTCTTTCTTTCTTTCTTTCTTTCTTTCTTTCTTTCTTTCTTTCTTTTTCTTTTTCTTTCTTTCTCTCTTTTCCTTCCTTCCTCCCTCCCTCCCTCTCTCCCTCCCTCCCTTCCTTCCTTCCTTCCTTCCTTCCTTCCTTCCTTCCTTCCTTCCTTCCTTCTTTCCAACTTACTTTAGATTTAATTTGATCTTTTTTCCCTAGTTTCCCTAAGAGAAAACTTAGATTATTGGTTTTAGTTCTTTCTTTTTTTCTAATATATGCATTCAATCCAAGATTTCTAAGCACTGATTTGCCGCATCTCACATATTTGATAAGTTGTGTTTTCATTTTCATTTGGTTAAAAATATTTTTTAACTTCTCTTGAGATTTCTTCTTCAACCCTTTTGTTTAATCTCCAAGTATTTGGGGATTTTCCAGTTATCCTCCTATTACTGAATTCTAGTTTAATTCCATTGTGATCTGAAAGCAGACATTGTATTATTTCTATTATTTTAAATTGGTTAAGGTGTGTTTTATGACTCAGACTATAGTTTTTATGACTATATCTTGATGAATGTTCCGTATGAACTTGAGAAAAATGTGTATTCTGCTGTTTTTGGATGAAATCTATAGATGTTCATTATACCCAATCATTGATGGTATTGTTGAATTCAACTATATTCTAACTGCTTTTTCTGCCTACTGAATCTGTCTGTTTCTGATAGAGTAGTGTTGAAGTTTCCAACTATGGTAGATAATCTCCATCTGTCTCTCTTTACAATTCTGTTATTTTTTTGCTTCACACAGTTTGGCACTCTTTTGTTAGGTGTATACATTATAAGGATTGTTATGTCTTCTTGGAGAATTGACCCCCTTGGCACTACATAACGCACTTCTTTATCTCTGATAACTCCCCTTGCTTTGAAATCTGCTCTGCTTGAAATTTGTGTAGCTATTCCTGCTTTCTTTTGATTTGTGTTATACTCTTAGTCTGTGTGTCTTCACATTTAAAATTGAGCTCTTATAGACAACATATAATTGGGGCTTGTTTATGAATCCATTCTGACAGTCTTTATCTTTTAATTAGTCTATTTTGATCATTGTTGTTCAAAGTGATTATTGATATAGTTGGATTAATATATGCCATTTTGGTTACTGTGTGCTATTTGTTGCGCATGTTCTTTGCTCCTGTTTTTGTCTTCACTATTTTTCTGCTTATGTTCCAGGTTTTTATTTGGCCTGGTCACATAGGCACTCTCTGCCTCACATGTACCCAAATTCCAAGATAACAGAAAGAAAGAAGATGTTTGGCATAAACTACATTGTACAAACACTTTAGGCACAGTAAACCACACTTATTAGTTATGGAGTGATGAGCCGGAACTTGTGAAACTGGGAATTTCTGAGATGCAGATTCCCAGATGCCAGCCAAGGGCCAAACTTGCAGGCAGGTCTTTGTAAGAATAGCAGTTATACCAGCTATGTTAACTCTTTTCTTATAACCTCCAATGTTTTACTAGTATGCAGCCATTTTATGATAGTACTATGGGAGGTCTGCTTCTGGATTTTGATGCTCTTCTAAAATGTGTAGGCCATTTACATTACATTACATCATCTAATGTTGTCAATTTTCTTATGCCAAATGAGAAACTACCAAATAAATATTTCCTGAAAATTAAAGGAAATATGACTTTGTCCTCTTTTTCCTTCTGTGTGGGTGAGGGGAGTCAAAGGAAGGAGCCTCAGAAGAAGTCAGGCATATGCAGTAGTGGAAGCAAGTCAGCCACGAGAACAGACATCACGATGTATGGGTTAAAAGCACAGACATTAGAAACAATCCAGTTACACCCTTTAATTCTGTCTGGGCTTCCATTTCCTCATCCGGAAAATGGGGCTACAAACAGTCCATGCCTCATATATTAGTTTTTGGAAATAAATTGTTTTGCTTATATATTTAAAAAATGCCTAGAACATAGGTCAACACTCTCCAGTGTTTGTAAAATAAAATTAAATGATATAAAAATAACTAAAATTCACCTCTTTAAAGCAGTAGTGTAAAATATGGCCTAGTTTAACTTCTTTGTCTAGACTGTGAAAATGATGTTGAAAAGGCCAGTAACAGAAAATATGAAAGATAAATTGCACAACCAAATTGCAGTTAAGATTTCATTTTCCCCCTATTGT
This sequence comes from Callorhinus ursinus, assembly GCF_003265705.2. Classification (NCBI taxonomy): domain Eukaryota; kingdom Metazoa; phylum Chordata; class Mammalia; order Carnivora; family Otariidae; genus Callorhinus; species Callorhinus ursinus. The sequence continues at coordinate 21,183,131 of NW_027397063.1, forward strand.
TTTCTTTCCTAAACTCCCTAAAAGAATAATCAGATTTACTCTGGACTTTTCCATTCAAATATACCTTTTCTCTAGAAAATGAAGGTTTTTGGTAAGTTAGCAAATGAGTTATAGACATTTTCTGACCTCTAGTTCACCCTTTCTTTTCAATGACTTTTAAATAATGCAGATAAAAAATGCAAATGTAACAAAATACCTATATAATCAATATTTAGATTATTATATTTACTTCATTGCATTTTAATCCATATATTTGCTATTTCATGTTACTTTGTGGCCCTTATGTAGTCTTCCTAGTTCACTGAAGGTAGTTCTAATCTCTTTCGAATATTTGCTACATAAGTTGGTACAGTTTAATTTTTAGGCTTGAACTATTTTGGAGCTGGTTTTCACACTCCAGTCTTTCTGATATAACTTAACAGAATGCACTGAGATGCTGGGAGCTTCCCATGGCACTTTCTTCTCTTTACCTCTAATTGTGATAATACTTTCTGTTCCTCTGATCACCACTGTAAGAATAGAAAACTGGTAGAGACAGTCAATTAGTCACCCTGTACAATCCCCTCCTCTTGCTAATCAGTGGATCCTGTGATCCTTCTAGCCAACAGAATATGGCACAGGTGGTAGGATATCACTTCAATGATTGTTTATGTTATATGACAAGATGAACAGATTTTACAGATGTTATTAACATCCCTTATCAGCTGAATTTGAGTTAGATTTTTGGGGGTGAGTGTGACTTAATCAGATAAACCCTTTGAAAAAGCATCTGGATACCAGAGCATCTTTTTCCTGTTGAAAAAGCAAGCAGCCATGGGTTTTTCAGCTGCAAGGGACCATTGGAAAAAGGCCACAAGCTTTTGATAAGAACTTAGTCCTAGTTGACATTTTGTTGCATTCTTGTGACACCCTGAGTAAAGGACCCAGTAAAGGTATGTCTGTACTCCTGACCTATGGAAATTGTGAGGTAATAAATGTTTCATTTTAGGCTGCAAAACTTGTAGTAATTTCTCTTATAGCCATTAAAAACTCATAAAATACTTACAATGAAACCTATTTTTTTTTTTTTTAGAAACACCTGAGTAGGCTCCAAACCACACACACACAAATTAGCGTAGATTAAGTTGTGATAACAAAATAAGCCAAGTGTAAAGTGGTTCAACTATAAGAAGGTATTGTTTGGTTGTTGATTACATAAAATAGCAGAGACACAGCAATAGGAGGGCTTTGCTTAGTCACTTAGGACCCCTGAGGATCAGTGGCTCTGCCATCTCTAGCCTCTGGCTTGCAAGATCTCCCTTGGAGTTCTCCTCCTTTAGGCAGAAAGGGCAAGGGAACAGAGGATTGTATGGGACAGGTTTTATGGAACACATTTCATTTATCCTCATATCTCATTGACCAGCACATAGACCTATGACTGGTCATAAAAGAAGGGCTGAGGAATATGATCCAGCTGTGTGCTCAGAGAAAAAGAGACTAGATTTTAATGAATAACTAGCTTGTTAATACACTTGACAAGGTAATAATTGAAGCCCCTATTGACATATGAGGAAATCTAGGCTCAAAACATATCAGTAACTTAGCCAAGACCAAATAAGTAAAGAGTAGGACTAGAATTTGATAATTAATTATCTTTAAAGATGTTGTTGACACTAGAACACAGTCTAAAAGAAAATGATGTCACAGATGCATTGTTACTGTCTTTTTCTTCCCAACAATGCTTCCCAAAGATACTCTTTTTAGATGTGCACAATCATATTATGCTATCCTCTCTTCTCATTTTTTACCTTTCTCTTTAAAGGTGAAGCATAATATTTACACAGGTAGAACTAATATCATACTTTTGTATAATTTGTTATAAGAAATTCTCTAGGTATCTTTTGATGATTCATTAATACACTCAACATATAGATTTATTCAATAAAAGATGGGGCCCTAGGAGTTGGGACACAACCAAGTATGATGTATCACATTTATGAATGAGAAGATAACCCATAAGGAAGTCACATCTTTGGGGCCATTATTCTGCCTACCACAAAAACCCTGACTATCACTTTGTCATCATGTCATTGACTGTAGATGATTTAGAAAAAGAAAAAAAGATTTTAGTCTTTTATAAAGAACTATAATTAATTGAAAATGCCAAAGACCCATCAAGATATGTGATACCCAAATAACTGGATTTTTAAATTACCTCAAGACAAATAGAAGTGTGACAAAAGCACTTTTATATCATGCATCATATATTCATACTATTTTATTACTTACAAATGTGGAAAACTAAAACAATAGAAGCTATATACATCTGTTGAACTTGAGGTAGAACATAAAAAATATTTTATAAAATATAGATGTATAGTGAACTAGATTCAAAATATGTATACTTGCATGATATAAATGAAAGGAGAAATACCTTATAAGATAATATAAAATGCAAGAAATGAGAGATGTATTGTACTTTAAAAGGGAATCTGGTGTCTAGGATGATTTGATAGGCTAAAATTTTCAGTAAGATTATCTGAAAGTTGAGATGTGGGCGCCTCTTTTGTAATGTTCCTGGAAGCTCACTTCAGGCAGTTCAAGCTTTTTCCATCAAGGGGGAAGTTAACACATGAGACAATGAGACACTTTGTTCTTTTGGGTAAGCTATCTAGTATCTACTACTTTTCCTCAGAATCTAATTATTTGTAGCATTATAGTGAGATCATGTAAGAACTTTGAGAGCTTATCCTAATTTTAATTCTTTGCTCTATTTGAATGCCATTTTCATTTTATTACAAATTATAGTCTTTATAGCATATCAGATGCATCTACTTTTTAGAATTTTCAGATAAAGTTTTCAAAGTTCAGTAAAGCAGAATTACCTGAAAGGAAAATTCTTTAATTGATCAGTGGTCCACCTGGGTAAACAGATTTACTTATATGGAATTTGCTCCAAGAATGAGCCACAAGAGAATGTTTTGGCAAGAAATGAGGCTTGCCTCTGATTTCCGATAAAGATTTGAGTTGAAACAGTGTGTGTTCACTTAATCTTGTTAAATGTAGCACAAAACACTAAGTGTATTAGAGCGTGTATTTAAATGATAACAAACCCTGCTGTTAAAGCTAATAGGAAACAGTTCTTTTCTCATTGAGTTTCCACATTCAAGCATTCTTTTAGATATCATCATTTACTATGACTTCTTATGGTTGACTACAATATCTTTTGAGATGCATTTTTAAGCCTTTGTCTTTCCTTATTGCTAAGCAACTTGTTTCCTTTTTTGTTAAAGTGATAAAATTTGGGACAACACTCTATTCAGAGCAATATCTGCTAATGTGAAATGCACAAATATTTAAACCTAATTAATCATTATGATTGAAAAATAATAACTGAATTTAACGATGATGGTAATAATAGACATTCCAATATTGAGACTTTTTCTATTAAGGATTATTTTCTGTATTTAAATTAATCATCACATCTGAAGCTTGCTATGCCTCAATTAAAATAAAAAAAAATTAAAGTAGCTTTGCTCTTGTGTGCATAGCCTTACTAAGGTGGGTTTGGTTTGGGGAGCAGGGATAGGGGGCCGAAGAGGGTGGTCCTACAGAAGAGTAGTGGAATACTTAAATTCTTCATCTTTTTCCTTTAGGAGACATTAATCAGTCTGCCTTAAGACAGGGTGATGACCTCTCAGGATCCCTTCCAGCCTCAAGCACCTGTGAAGTAAAAAGCATTTATAAAAACTTTAGAACACTTCTTGAAATATATAGTTATAAAAGATAAAGAGTCCCTGAAGCATATTCTGCACTGAAGAACCAATATTATTACCTCTCTGTTAAATTTAACAAGAAAAATGTCAGGTAAAACATTGAGAAGTTTGTTTCCAAATAATGGGAATGGTCATAATCTCCCAGGCATCAGCTGGATGTGTATCCAAGGCTTAAGAGCTTGTTATAAAACTACCATCATTGAATCTTTTTCATGGTCATTATAGAGTAAAATGCCATATGTCTGTCTTGTTAAACTTCATTCTAATTTATTTGGTCAATAAAACTGATATAAATAGCCAACTTTTGGCTTTTTCTCCCTAATAATAATGGATGGGCTATATTTTATTGTGCTTTGATCAGGCAACTTCTCACTATATCATCTGACAGTAATGAAGTAAAAGTAAGACTTACAGAGGGTCTCAATTTGGAGAACGTAAGTGAAAGATGAAGTGCGTTTCTGTTGAATTATGACATGGTTGAATATAAAATATTTGGAATAACTTAAACCTATTTTCATATTACTGCACTAGAGTACAGGAGATGAATAAATAATAGAGTCTAAGATCAACTATACCATTTCCAGTTTTTTGGACAGTAAAAAAATAAAGCTAAGGGATAATAATAGCTAGATTACTATGTTCCAGACACTATTTTATTTGCTTTATTTTTATTAACTAATTAAATCTTCAAAGTGTCTTGTTATTATCTTCATTTTACTGATGTGGAAGTAAGCCCCAAATGGTGAAATTGCTGAAGTGACGCTAATAATAAGTGGTAAAATCAAGGCTCAAATATTTTTGTCACTTTGGAGCCCACCCTCCAAACTTCTACCTCATATACATCCTGTCAGTAATTACCTTGTCTTTCCTCAGACTCTTCCCCTGTTAACGGGATATCTTCCTTCCCAGTTGTACATGTTGAAAAATCTGTCCAAAGTTAGAGAATTAGTTAGTGGTGATCCTAGGGAGATTACTTAGATTTTTTTTTTACCTCATAATTTCATTGTATTTCCTATTATGTTTCAATGTGTCTGGATGCCCGTTCTAGTTTGAGGGTGGGAGAAAAGGAAGGTTAATGAATTGATATTTTGATTATAATATCTTCATTACTTGTCTTTGAATAAGGACTTTATGGAATATACTGTAGGAGAAACATAATTAATAAGAACTATTATATTCTAAGAGGGGGATAAGACTATTACCCAAACAATTAAACCCTCAAATTTAACTCAGAGCATTTACAAGATACATATATATATTCCAAACATTAAAAAAGACATTCCTGGGATGCCTGGGTGGCTCAGTTGGTTGGGTGTCTGCCTTTGGCTCCGGTCATGATCTCGGGGTCCTGGGATCAAGTCCCGCATTGGGCTCTCTACTCAGTGGGGAGCCTGCTTCTCCCTCTGCCTGCCACTCTCCCTGCTCGTGCTCTCTCTCTCTCTCTCTCTCTCTCTGTCAAATAAATAAATAAAATCTTTAAAAAAAAAGACATTCCTCTGGAATTACTGACCATGAAATGATTTATAAAAGAAGTGATAACCAACTTGGGCCTTAAAAATATGTGTAATTCTGAAAGAATTCTAGTCATGGGGAATTTTGTGGAAAAGCAAAAACAACAACAACAACAACAAAAACTTGGGGAAAGGTGACTAGTAAGGTTTAATAAAAGCACAAGTTAGAGGAAGAGAACTAGTAGAAAATAATTTGAAAAGCAAGTTAACTTATATCCGATTATGTCTAATTTTAGAAGTTAAGGCAAATTATTTAGGCTTTGTGGAATAAGCAAGAGGTTGTACTAGATTTTCAGAGCTAAGTGGTATCTGAGTCCCGGTGGAAAGACCAGCTGTGGCTAAATGAAACATCTCAAGGTTGGTTTGGGTGGAAGTAGGAGGAGAATAGCATTGTCTAATTCGGGTTTTTCATGAAGGATGTTACTTTCAGCAAAGAAATAAAAGAATTGATGTGAATTAAACTCCCTGAGAATTTGAACTCAACATTTTACTCTGAGGGCAGGGCTATTACGAATTTTGCCAACTTTTTGTATCCTCAGCCCTAAAGGTGTACCTGTTCCATAGAAGGCCCTGGTATACATTGGTTAAATGGATGACTAAGAAGGTAAAAAGTTTTAAGCATTGGGTAAAGCATACCAAAACCGGACGGGTGGCAACCATTTAGTAGCTGAGAGGACCAGACATAAGATACAAGTAGAATAACAAATGGGTTGGACAAATTGTTCAGAAAAGAGACATTGGAAAGATGTTATAAAATGCCCAATTCTATTGGATGGTTGTTCTTAATACATAAGACATATAACAGGCACTCAATAAATATTGGCTGAATTAAGGAATAAAATGAAAGCTACTCCAAAAAATTAGCAATCACATTGTTAACTGTGGCTTAAGAGGATTAGTATGGCTAAAATGGAAGGGGAATTGGGTGTGGTGGAAGGTTCCCCAGGCAGAGTAATTAGGGGGTCCATTGAATGTCTCAGGGGAGCCACCCAGGAGGGGTTGGGAGGGTAGGACCCACAGAATTTGACAACTAATTGAATGTAGAAATGAGAGCATGGTAGAGATCAAATATTCAATTGGGTTAAGGAGGACCATGCTGATGCCATTAACTAAATAAGGGAAGAGCAGACGTGCTGGGCAAGAGGAGCTTTCTGTTTTTAATATGCTGAGCTGAGGCCGTTGTGGGACATCTATGTGGATAAATTGCAGACAAGAAATGCAAGAGTTGAATTAAGGAGTGATAAATCAGTGCTGATGATATAGGTTTGGAGGTCATTATTAAAGGTGTATACTTAAATCCATGCAAAGAAGTGAGATATTCAAGAAGGAATGATGTAGAATATAGAATGAAAAGGAAACTGAAAGAACAACTCTTAAGAATTTGAACATTTAAGGGATAGTGGAAAAACAGTAGACAAAGAATGGCTAGAGAAACGAAGTAATTGGAATAATCTGGTGTCAAAAAACTCAAGACACTTTCAAGGAAGAAATGATTTATCACCTCGCATTTTTATCACTTTCTATGTTCATTGTTTCACTTAATTTTCAAAAGAACCTGCATTATCTGAGACTGATAAGGGAAAGAGTTGAGATGAAAATCTTGTTTCCTGGGACTTTAAACCCCACATTCTTAAAGGTATATGATTCTAAAGCTGAACCAAATGGAGACTGTGGATAGATATATGGATTTAAGGATCAGGCTGTCACTGGCATCCTTTGAGAAAACATGTTCTATAGGAAAATGGAACTGGAATGCAAGGAGTTAGAATCATTGAGCGGTGGGGAAGTAGAGGCAATTATTAACTAACACACACACACAACTATTATAGACTTAGAAAGACATTTCCAATTGCCTATAAATAGAAAGTAGAGGGAGGAATGTGTTAGAGTTCTTAAGAGAAAAATGATAGGCCTCAATATTTGAAGTACTCTAGCTATTTATGCATTTCATGAGCCTTCATTTGTGAATATATTACAGCAAAAGAGAAGGATTCATCAGATTTAAAATAATTTGTCTCTGAAAAAGTACAAAAAATAGATCTGTACTTATCACCAAGCTCTTGGGCCCATTTCAACCAGGTATATAAGGAAACTAAGGTAAAGCCATTTTACTCAGACTGGTTGATGAAGTAATTATAGGATTTAGACACAACTGAATTTTTAACATTCATATGCATTGTTGGAGATCTGTAGATTATGGGAAAGAAAATGAATAATTCCTTGGGTGGTCGTATTTGTTGCCATACTTGCAGTTAATTTACTTCACAGTTCAGCCACTCTGAACTGAAGAGCAGTCATGTTTTCATTTTCAGGGTTTTTAACCTGTGGAATTGGATGGACTTCCTTTGGGCCCCAGGACTTTCTGGAAATTAAACACAAAATGTTGAATGTATGTACATTTTTATAGGGAAAAGTTTCCATGGCTTTCATCAGGATCCCTCACTGTCCATCAGTTTCCTTGTTGAGATGAACATTATCTACAGTTACAGCTGGCTTTCAAAAGTAGTAATTTTTAATGCATCTTTAACTTGGTGAAAATGACTTTGTCATATAGCTGTGGCTTAAAAATAAAAAAAAAATTATTTTCATTTTCCACAGCACAATTTTGTTCCAGAATCCCTCTCTTTATTTTTAAAATCAAAGCAGTCATACAATTCCTGTGGTAGATGATTTGAGGTGCTTTGATTTGGTAACTTGTAAGGAAGAGAAAAACTGGCTTTAAAATCCTAAGGTTTTTATTTGGAAAGCTGGTGAAAAAATGATTTTCCCTATGTAATAAGCAAAAGAACTTTCTAACCTTGGAATCTGCCTTTTTTTTTTTTCTATTCCACATGCTAGAAATAGCAATTTCTAAGTTCTTATAAACCTTTATAAGTTTTTGTGAATTGTGAATTTAGAAGTACAGCATAAGAGAAAACAGCCATACCAGAATATATAACCCGCGGGCTCTGAACTGCAGTGTTCTCACTGGATACGATGATGTTAAGCTGTGAACAGCCACTGAGATATTATCCAGATCAGGTGAAAACTGTGAAGGAGATCAGTCAGATTAGTAATTCGTCATGACCCCAATGAATTGACTCGTCAGCATTTTGCCTTGATGTTTGTGATTAGCTATATTTTTTACAGCAACATAAAATTGATAAGGTTATGTAAAAGAGACATTATAGTCTATGGCACCGGAAAATTTTGTGTATTAAGACAACTACAGTATAGATAAATAGAGAACTATTTACCTGAATATAATTCATTAGAAATAGAACTCAAGAAATTCTTATTCTATTTATTTCTCTGAGTAGAAATCCATATTTCCTATGTGAGGTAAAATGTTAAATTCCAATACAATCAACTTTTCAAGCTAATTAGGCATCCCTGAGTTGTTGGTGTTTACCAGATAGACATTCCCCAAGTTTCAGTCCTCTGTTCATTCAAAAGTATCACTTATCCATATTTAACTTCCACAGACTAACCTTGGCATTTTTGCCTCTTGGAACATGTGAATAGTAACTCAAGGAAGTTGCAGGGGAAAATAAAAAGAAGTCTTTCTGTCAAGATTTTATTCATTTGTTTTTAAGCCTAAAGCTGCAACATCTAGGTACAGTGTGATTCTGGGGGAAAGAGCATAGACTTTGGAGTTTGAGACCTGCATTTAAGTCTTATTTATAGTGTGTTCTAGCTTGAAGATTTCTGGCTTTTCATCCATTATCTTTGTGCCCTATTCCCTCATTATTTTAAAAGTGGGCAGTAATATTTATTTTACCTTCCAGACTGAAGTCCAAGACTGTTAAGTGTGATTAGACAAAAATGGTTGGTAACACCCCCACCCCTCAAAGAAAATAAGTAAATGTACTCAGTGTCAAGTTGTAATCATTTTTACAAAACATTTAAGAAAACGATCTCACCTCTTCTTGTTTTTCCTTCTTGTTTTCTGTCCTCTCGCTCTCCTATCATTGCGTACTCTGTCACAATATTGGCAGTGATCTGCAGTGCAGTTTTTAAAAGTTCTTTATTCTTTCTCAATATTTGTCAGTATGAAAATGAAATAAAACAGTTTATTTACACATGGAAGAATTGCATGGATGCTTTGATCCTGTCAGGAAGTCAGTGGAAGTAGGTTTATGAATTTATAAGCCGTGCAAATGGGTGAACAAATCTTTATTGACACATGTTCTATAAACGCACTACATTTTGACCCAGGCAAGTAGGGGCGAAGCAGGAAAAGTAAGATCAGAATCGGGAGGCTCAGGAATTGCCAAAGATGAGCAGATCCTAGCAGATAGAGCCTTCCCTGGGGGTGGCAGATTTCCAAACACAGCAACACTGTTTTCCCCTTTCTTTTTGGATAGTTAAAGGCTTTAGAAGTCTCTAATTCATGGAAATTTTTCAAAAAGAAAACAGTGCTTACTTCAAACTTCTTGAGAGCGGCATGGATTATCTACACTGTCGTTAGACTTTCATGAACTCTTAGATGTAAAACAATGCTGTTTAATTTTTCCTGTTCATAACGGACTAGAGTCAAGTTGCATTTGTACATAGTATATTTCTACATCAAGGAATTTCTCTAAAGGAAAGCAATAGCGCTGGGATTGCAGGCTGCCTGGATTTTAGTTTTTGTCTTGCTATTGTATGTTCAGGAGGTCTTTAATCGTTTTAGCTATAATCATATAACTCTGAAATTGTGTTGTGCAAGAGGCAACGAGGGTGGTTGTTAAGAGACTCTGGAACAAGAACCCCCCCCCTAGTTTTAAATCCCAACTCTACTCTGGGTAAAATGGGTTCATAAAATACCAGCTTCACAAAACTGATAGAGGTTCAAACAAGCTGATAAACGGAATAGACCCATGGAACATGAAGCTACTATAAATAATCAAATGTTAACTACAATTGTAATTCATACCTGGCTGAATTCTGGTACTATTTTAAATACTTTATTTAGAGTCTAACAGTGTATCTTTATATGAGAATTAGATTCGTAATCATCCATTTTTGATACTGAGATTTGGTTCAGTGCATAAATTTAAAGTGCTGTAAACTTGTTGATGGAAGGTAGGATTCCAATAAGTGGCTGCTTCTGGCCAGTTCCATGAAGGACACATACATGTTTTCCAGAGTGCATGTGTTCCCAAGTGTGATGTAGCCTTTCTGGGAATTGATATCTAATTTTGGGCCAGTTTCTCTTTAGCAAAGATTTGACAGTTCTTTAAAGCAAAATAAAAATATATTTTTTAAAGATTTATTTATTTGTTTGGAGGGGAGGGGTAGGGAGAGAGAGAGTCTGAAGCGGGCTCAGTGCAGTGCCCACGTGGGGCTCGATCTCATGACCCTGAGATCATCACCTGAGCAGAAACCAAGAGTCGGATATGTAACTGACGGAGCCACCCATGCACGCCAAGGAAAAATTAAAATATTATGGCTGAATTTCTAGCAATTTAGGAAAACATTTGATTTTCTTGATTCTCAGTTGTCAAGTTTGCTTTGTGACTGAAAAGCACAAATTATGTTTGAGTCTCTCTTGTGTTAGACATTATTACATATTTCTTTTTGGTATCCTGTCCTTACCATTGGTAAATTTGGTTAATGAAAAAATATACAGCCTGGATGTCAACTTCTCATCATTTATTTTAGTATGGAGTAGAAAAATTTAATTGGACTACATATATATTCAATAGAGAATGCTCCAAATAGCAAAACTGAAGCTTAAGTTTACTTAGAAAACTTGATCTGTATTGAAAAATACCAAAGGGAGTGAAGAATAGATTTGGAATGTTATTAGCAGAGAATAAAAATTTTTTAAAATGTTCACAGGTAGAGGGTCAGATAGAAACATATCTTCATAAATGCCATTTTAATGAGATAAGCACATGTCAGAAATACTTTATAAATTTTATAATATATACATGTAAAGAAGAATTCGGACTCTGCTATCAATAATTTGTGGTTCTAAATGTCAAATTAGAAGCTAAGAGTTAAGGGGTTCCTGGGTGGCTTAGTTGGTTAAGCGTCTGACTTCAGCTCAGGTCATGATCTCAGGTTCCTGGGATCACCCTGCATCAGGCTCTGCACTCAGTCTGCTTGTCTCTCTTCTCTGCTCCTCCCCCATCTCATGCTCTGTCTCTCTCTCTCTCTCTCAAATAAATAAATAAAATCTTAAAAAGAAAGGGAAGAAACTAAGAGTTAAAATCAGTAAGAGAAGAAGCTCAACTTGTCACTCTAATCCTGCTGAGATAGAAATCAAACTATAAGTCAGCATTAATAGCTTTTGTGCTTTCTCTAAGCCAGAAATACAAAAAAAATATTTTTTTCCCTCTGGAAACAGAAAATATATATATATTTTTCTCCAGCATCTTGACTCTTTTCTCTATCTACTATCAATTTCAGAGCTGGAAATTACTTATTTTAATTTGAAGACATACAGGAAAATACTTGGATATTTCCAGACTGCACTCAACAGGAAAGTCTGTTTTTTTCCCCCTTCAAATAAAGAAAAAAACAACAACATATAGGCATTAGGAATTATTTTGGCTAATTTTGCAACTCAGAGATGATTTGCTGTTTTTATTCTTTCTTTCTTTATTTTTTTACCTTTTAAAAGAGCTCTGAGAGGCTGCTGGGTTTGGTTTAACAATGTCTCGATGGCAGAGTGGATGGCTCAGAATTTTCTGAGACTGGACAATATTTGCTTACTTGGGATGCACAGTGGCTGCTGTTCCACCATAAGAAAAAGGGGTAAGCAAAAATGAAGCTTCAGACACATTTGCCCCCTTTTATGGAAGAAGCAAGAGCTTTCCCAGAAATCTCTTTAACACTCTTCTCCTTGCATCTCCTGAGGTAGACTGTTTTATATGGCATATTAGTTTGCTAGGAATGCTGTAACAAAATATCACAGGCGGAGTGGCTTAAACAACAGAAGTTTATTTTCTCACAATCTGGATCTCAGAAGTCCAAATCCAGGTGCCATCAGGATTGGTTCCTGGCTTGCAGATGGCTGTCTTCTTACCACTGTACCCTCACGTGGTCTTTCCTCTGTGTGCACGCACAGGGAGAGAACTGGGTCGGGGTCCCAACCTCATGACCGCATTTAATTGTAATTACCTCTCTAATAGCCCTATTTCCAAATACGGTTTCGTTGGGGATTAGGGTTTCAACATAAAAACTTTTGAAGGAACAGAATTCAGTTCATAACATGTGGTTACCTACAGCTGGAAGGGAGGTTGGATATTGGAGCTCAGGATTGTCAGGTGCAGCTCAGAATGGGGTTTCTCATTTGGGGTTGGATAATTGTTGTGGGCACTGTCCTGTGCACTTTTTGATGCTTAGGAGCATCCCTGTCCTCTACCTCTAGTAGATGAAAATAGCAAGCTAACAAGCTCACTTCCCTGCTCCCCCTTCCAAACTTGGGGCAACTAAACATGTCTCTAAACATTGCCAAATGTACCCAGGGACTGAGAGTCAAAATCATGTCCCCACCCCTCCAGTTGAGAACCACCAGCCCCTGAACAAAATAAGGGATCTGCTAGTTACAACATTAACATATTATGAGGGAACGGATTATGAGGGAAAGTTGTAGGATAGACAACAGAGCCTGCCACAGGATTCCCTGTGTCTTCTATAATCTCACTGAGTCTGTTTTTCTAACGCTGGCTTGAGCTCCTGATGTCAGTGTCAACCCTGCAGGCTCTCTGGGGGGCGGGGGGAAGCTGTTGCCCTTTTTCCCCTTCTTACTTCAGGGCTGGAGATAGCTTGGATGTCTGCGTTGTTACACTCTCACTCAAGGATTCCTACTGGAGAAATTATTTGAACTAATTGGAACTTTAATTGCATTGGTACCACTATTTCTTTCTCTTGGTCCATCAGCTTTAATCCTGGTTTATACCACACACAGTTTAGATTCTATACTCATAATCAGTCTCTTACAGTTCCTCTTGCTTACCTTTTTCTCCTTCATCTTACTTGCCACCCAAACTCTGACTCTAGATCTCTCCAAACTTCTACTTTTCCATAACTGTAACCTAACAGTAAAAAAAAAAAAAAAAATTACTTTAATACAATTAATAAGACTGATTGCTTTCACTTTAAAAATTCACGATAACAGAACTTAAATGTTATGTTTCTTTTGCAGGTTCACATTTTCCCTCTTCATGGCAACTATTTCACTTCTTTCCTCAGATTGTGCCTTCTGAAAATCAGATTCCATCATCAGCAAAATCTCCTGTATCTCCACTCTTTTCTCAAGGTCCTCTAAGTTCCTGCTCTGAATGAATTCTTTTTGCTCACCAGTTCTTTCATCTAGAGTGTCTCTGCTGCTTCAAATATCTCTGTCCTCTGTTACATAATTCACCTGATTAGACTTGTCCTGCATAGATCATCCCTTTGGATTAACTTAAACTCAATTTATTAGAGATTTAAATACGTCTACAAAATCTCTTTTATCTTCGCCTTAACAGAGTAACCTAACGGGAGTAATATCCCATCACATTCATAGTCTGCATTCCCATTCAAGAAAGAGGAAGGGATTACATAGGGTGTATATGTGGTGGGAGAAGAATCTTGGTACCAATCTGAGAATTCTGTCCTTACCACCGACGCCCATTGGCCAAGATAAAGATAGAAAATTTGAGTTAAAAAAAGTAATAATTATAGTTAATTTAAACGACTGAGTTTGCATCATGAATACATAATGCACACTGAAATTTAAAAGTTGCAGGATACAGGTGGGTGGCTCAGTAGGTTAAGCTTAGTCTTCCTTCAGCTCAGGTCATGGTCTCAGGGTCCTGGGGTCGAGCCCCGAGTCGGGCTCCCTGCTCAGTGGGGGGTCTGCTTCTCCTTCTCCCTCTCCCTTTGCCCCTCCCCCCCACTCATGCTCACTTGCTCTCACTCTCTCTCCCCTTCTTTCAAATAAATAAAAAAAATCTTTTTTAAAAAGTTGCAGGATACATAGAAGCATCATGATGTAAAAATAAGTGAATATAATGCACATGTTAAGCTTTTTTTAAAAAGATTTTATTTATTTATTTATTTGACAGAAACACAGTCAGTGAGTGAGGGAACACAAGCAGGGGGAGTGGGAGAGGGAGAAGCAGGCCTCCTGCCGAGGAGGGAGCCCAATGTGGGGCTCAATCCCAGGACCCTGGGATCATGACCTGAGCTGAAGGCAGATGCTTAATGACTGAGCCACCCAGGCGCCCCCATGTTAAGCTTTTCATTAATTTTAATAAGCAAAGGGTATGTGTGTATATATATATATATATATATATATATGGTTATTTTGTTTCTTCTATCTTTGAGTGTTTATAAAGTACAAATATGTCCCATTTATGTACATGGAATTAGGAAAAACTTTCAGAGAACTGTTTCTCATCTTCTCTCTTATGAAGCATTCAACAACCCCCAACTCTGCTCACATTTCATAATCTTGCTTCTTACCTCATTTCAAAAATAGAATTAATCCAGAGAAAATGGACTCCCCCCTCTAAAACAAGCAAACAAACACAAAGAAACTACAACTACCTGCCTTTCTATGGATATTCTGCCTCTGTTCTCTCTGAGGGACACTTCTTCCACATGGACACTCTATCTCATCCCCTACCATCTGCTGGAAGACTTTTGCCCCTTTAATTACTTCAGATCTCTTCTAAATCATACTTCTGTATAGGATACGTTTTTTTTAACATGCCAGCATGATGTAATGTCTCCCAATATAAACAAACAACAAAAAACAAAAGCAACATTTCCCTTCCATTATACTCCTCTATTTCTCTGTTCCCTTTTATAGATGATTTTTCAGAGGAATCTAAAATACTATCTTGTTCACTTTTCCAGTTTCATTCTTTAGCCTAGCCCAATCAGACTTTTATCCCCATCAACCTTCTAAAGCTTCCCTCTCTGGTCACTAAGAACCTTCATATTGACATGTCCCAATATTTGATTCTCAGCCGCATTTTATTCGAACTCACTACCTTATTTTAATAAGAGAGTAAAGAGTTGATTCCTCTCTTCTAGGAAATATATCCTTCACCTGAATTTCGAGATGCTTCATTCTCTCATTTCCTCCTATATCCATGGCTTTCCCAATTCCTTTGCTGCATCCCCCTCCTTGCTTCTGATTGCTTCAAGCTGTGTTCCTCTAAGGTTCAGTGCTTGGCTTTCTTCTCACTTCTTTATACTCACTCTTTAAATTATCTCACTGAGTCGCCTACTTTTATTTTGTATATACCATTTATATGCTGGTGGCATCCATATTTGTCTCTCTGCCCTGAGCTCCAGTTTCAACAGATCCAAAACGGGACTCTTGATTCTACGCCCGCTCAAACCTGTTTTTCCCATTCCTTTAAGGGCCATCAAAATGCATTCAATTTCTTGTGATAAAAATCTCGATCCTTTTCTTTTTCTTTCACCATATATCCAATATATCAGAAATTTGTCAACTCTCCTTTAAAATAGAACCTGGATATGGTAAACAATTTCAGCCTCCTAGTCCAATCTCACTTACCCTTTCTCCTCAGGGTGTTTACAATGTAAATCAGAGTATTATCACTGCCTGCTTAAACCCCGAAAGACTGCCTCCGTGACTTCAGCTCCTCTCTCTCTTCTCCTTGCTCACTTTGATTTTGAGCACACAGAGCCCATTCCCACCTTTGGGCCTTTGCACAAGCTCTTACGTCCGTCTGAAACACACATCCTCTAGGTCGCCACCTGGATAATTCCTCCTTTCCTCAAGTAGCTGCTCAAATATCACCTCATGAGGAAGAATTTTCCCAGCCAGGTGTTGAAATACCACTTTCTCCTGCGGTCACACTCTAGCCTTTCACCAGTTTTGATTTTTTTCTTTATGGTGCTTTTTCCCTACTTGTCATCTTATTATATCTTAATCAGTTTACTCATTTGTGATGTGTCTTCATAATTAGAACAGAAGTCTATGAATGTGTCTTTTCTCACTGAGTTTCCATACCATAGGAGACTGTCTGCCTCATGGTAGGTAGCCAGTAAATATTTGTTGAATGAATGAATAATAGAATTTAACAGCATAGGATGGGAAACTACTTTGACTCAAAAGTCATACAACCATTATTCCTAAAAATTCAAGGCCATATTCCTCTAAGGTTCCTGAATTTTACCATGTTGCTGGGTCAGTCTTCTCCTTTTCTGCATCTTCCCTTTTCTCCATTTTTCTTCTCCCTTTCCTCTCTGCTGTAGTCAGAGAAAAACTGCATAATCTCCACAAACTTATTAGAAAATTATTTACCATACCAGAATAGTTAGTGAAGCCCTCGTTTTTATGACTAAAATGCCCCATTAAGAAATCTTCATAAACAAAACTCTTCCATCCCTAGTGGGGATTATGCTTGTCTCCTGGTAATGCTCATGTGGAAATCTTAATCTCTCTCTCTCTCTTGTTTTGCCTTTCCTTTTCATGCTAAAATGGGATAGCATTATAATAGAGATGTGCCAAGTCTGGCTGTTCAGTGAAGCACCAGAGTCACCAGGGCATGCTACCTCCTAAGGCAGCCTATTTCAATTTCTAACAGCTCTAATTTTAAAAATGCTCTTTTTTTATGATGAGTTAATATTTGCCTGGCTGTAACTTTGATCCACTGGTACTATTTCTGCTGGCTAGGGCTCCTAAGCATAACTATTTCCTGAGTAGAAATAGAACAGCTGCTTAACACCTCCCATATGCTGTTGCTTTATATAGTTGAAAATTGTAAATCCCCCAGCCTCCAGCACCTCCACCGTACACTTTGTCAGCCTTCTGTTCTCTGTTGTAAATAAATTCAGCTCCATAGCCTTTCCTCAAATGACCCACTTCCCAAACACTTGATTACTTCTGAACTCGAGAGAGAGGATAAAGCCTGTTCTGGGAAAACCAGCCATTTCTGGAACATTTTATTTCAGGGAGGGATAGATAGTATAATGTAAATTGATTGTGAATTCTGATTTTAGTAACTTTATTTAATTGCAGTTTATTTACAGTAGCACATGTGTATTGATTTGTTCAATAAACATTATCAGGTGTCTCACTAGGTATAAAGCGCTATACCAAGAATAAAATAAGCATAAGACATTGCCACTGGTCTTGAAAGTTTGATTCAGTTTGTGCAATTAGTGAATTTTCTTCTGAGGTTTAAAATACCTTTCTTCTATGCCCAATGCTCTTGTTGAAGGATGCATGGGGCTTTAGTAGCATTTTTAATGCACCTTTAGGGTTAAGGGTTTCCAGGGCTGAACTGAAGGGAGCTAAGTCACTAAGCTATTTCCCTGGTGATGAGTCCTGCATTTTGACTCCCTCTGGGTAAATGGTAGCTGCATTCATTTCATTAACTTGTGGGTTATAAGTTAATTTAGGGGGAATATGCTATTATAGATTTGGATGAGTTCCATTAAACTCCATTAAAACTTTGACTGTAGGAAGCATTAATAGAGCTTCAAAGTCAGTCAATCAAAAGATTGATGGAGTATATAGAATGGAATGTTAAATGGAATATTTGATATGAACTATTAAATCTTTGAGAGGAATTCTTTTTCAATTTTAGATAGGGATTTGGGGATTGTCCTTCAAATAGATGTATCTGTGTTAATGCTGTGCATGGAAATAGTGTAAGATATTTAATTAGGGTTTTCTATGATTTTATTGTAATGAATTAGTTTATCAGTTTAAGTCCCCAGTGAATTCTTACAAACTAGAATTGCCTAACAGTGATAAATAAGTAAGATTTCTGAAGATTTTTGAAATTCATAAATACCTGTGCAATTTCAGAAGGAGAACTAACCTCTCTTTTGTCCCAGGAAGTCGCCAGGTGCTTCTAATCACATTTTTACTTACACAGTATAATTTTTGAGGTACATATTACTTTTTATTATCCTCATTTTTCATTTGAGAAAACTGAGACTCACAAATTTATGCTAATTTCCAATATAATTGAGCAACACTAGTATTTACATTTAGATCTGCTTTATTCTAAATCTTAGAGATAGAATAGTTGCTATTAATATATTATACCAGGCTGTCTGTTGAGCAGTAATAATTATAATATGATAATCCAACCTCAGTTTTTAGAATATGTTGTTAGTTAACTATGAGTAGATAATATGTATCGTTTCTGGATTCATGAAAATCCAGTTGAAGTACAGGTAAGGGAAAGAAAATTACATGATTATACTCTTGATAGGGTTCACAGCATTCAGGAAAAACTATTTTATTTCCAATGTAGAGGAAAAAAGTTATATCCCAGAGAGGTTAAATAACTGCCCACAACTTCACAGCTGGAAAAATGCAGAACTGAAATATAAACCCATGTTTGTCTGTCTTTATAAACTGGCTCTTTTTATGCCAGAAGAAATGACTTATATTTGGTTTCAATTTCATCTGAAATCAAATAAATGGACAGCCAAACATGAATGAGGGAAGAGGACTGTTTTTTTTTTTTTGTCTTTTTTTCTTTTTTTTTTTGAAGATACAATAAAAAAATAACCAAGGGCAATACCCTAAAGCAAAATATCTCCTGTAATTTCTTCTAAAAATGCAAACGGCACATATTACATCATTTGCTTTGTTTTAGCTGGAGTGAGTGATGCTAGGTGTTGCAAAAGACAAATTGCACAATCCCTACAGCTTAACACAAAATATGTTTATTTTCCCCTCACATGTTGTCAAATGGGGACCAGGTCTTTCCTTTCCGGTGACTCAACTTCCATCTTTTAGCTACGTCGTTTGAAACCCAGGCTGCCAAAATCTCCACAGAGGGGTCAAAGAGTATGGGCTTCGTGTAGGATGATTTTAAGCACCAGGCCTGAAAATGGTTCACATCCCTTTTATTTACATCCCAGTGGCAAGAACCTGATCAAGTAGCTGCAAGCCCATTGCAGAGGAGGCTGGTGCCTGTTCAGGAGCCTAAGAGTATTTGGAGAGCACTTCGAGTATGTGCCACACTCCAAGAAGACTTTGGTTAACACATTTCTTCCTCTTGCCAGACACCTAATACACACTCATAGGCGAACTGAATACATAGCTGAGCTATCGTAATGCAGTCAGAACTGAGTGGGACGGCATGCTAGGTAGGAGGAGATTGCCCTGGCCAGCAGGAAAAAAAAAATTGCCAATATTGTGTTGTAAGTGGAAAGGAGAGAATATGAGGTGTTTTAAGGGGTAGGCTGGAGAGGTTTGAATAGGCATTTCCAAATCAGAACATTGCCTTCATGATCTCGCCCCCAAACAGCAACAACTTCCCCAGAGAAAGAACTTGATAAAAGTTTGGTTTGCCTTTTCCTTTATTGTTTCGATTCTTCATCTTTGGACAAAAGCTAAGATGAATTAAAGATTTATTGTTTGAAATCACCAGGCTAAAACTAATATATTTGTGCAGCCATACAGGCATTAGTGGAAGGAGTCAGTCAAAATTTCAGTGATTTTTAGGATGATCAGACTACTTTGGAAAAGATGAGTTAGAAAACCTCAAAGAGCACAGTAGCCCTAACTAATATAATACAGAAAGGATTTCAAATTGTTATAGAGATGGAAAAATAAACAGAGTGTAAGAGGAGATCTTCATTGTCAGTGACAAGATAACTGTTTAGAAATTATTTTGCCAGCTGAGCCATTTCCAGATTAGATTATTATTAAAGAATAGTGGGGGGTTGAGATATGAGTATATTTGATTTTCTTTTTTTCAAGATACTCTCCATGCTTTCTATTACACATAAAAAGAGAATCAGCCTGTTAGTAGGTCGCCAAGGATAAGTAAGTGAATTAGGCCACTAGATTGCAACTAGCCTTGAAGCATTCTGAAAACATTATGACATTTAACCACCTCCTCTCTTCCATTTTAATACAAATAAACATTTATTTTTCCAGGCAGATAAATATTTGTTTTAGGGGTAATGACACAAGCATATTAATTTTCTTTTCAGCAACTGTTGACTTTTTGGTTGATTTTATGCAATATACTACTTGGACAAATAGATTTTGTAGTTATTTCAGTATCATGATTGATAGCTTTGTATAAAGTTATGCTTGATTGAAAACTCAGAAAGAAATTTGAACTGAATGGTTGAAAAATGCCATATTAACGATGTCTGAAATACTGGTTAATAAAGGAAAATACTTATCCTGCCTTTCCTACATGAGCTGTACTCTTAACTAAATACTACCTGAGAAACGTCTACATAAAAATATCACAAGTAACACATTCAAAAGAAATGTCAAAATGAGAATATCACCATTTTTGCAACCCTAACAAATTAATAAAAATAGGCCTAAGTGATTGATGGCTTTTAACATCATAAAATGGTAGGCAACCAGACATTATGAGTCTCCTAATGCAAGAACATAGTACTACCTATATAGTTTCATAAGAGAGAACCTGAGTCTGCTCCAGCCTCTAATTTGAAAGATATACAGAGAACAGAAGAACATACTGAATTGCACTGTGTGATTGCAACTAGCAGAATCCAGACTATAGGAAATAACCCTGGAAAAGAAAACTATTTCCTGGAAGGAAACTATTGATTATAAAAAAAAAAAAAAAACCTTGAAAGATGTAACAAGATTTAAAAATGAGCAAAATAAAATTATACTATTTACATAAGTACATTTAGGGATTACAATTAAAGTCAAACCAGTGATCACTTTAGGAGGGAGGGGAGGGCTGTGATGGGGATGTGGCCCATGGAAGCAGCTTCTAGGATGAGTAGCAAAATTCTATCTTGAAGTGAGCTGTGGTTATAGTTTTGTAGGTCATGAACTGATTTGTTAAGCCATACATACCTTTCTGTTAGGCTTACTTTATCTTACAATGAAAAAGTTTTAAAATATTTAATAAATATTCAATGTAACGAATATCTAAAACTCTCCCAAATACTAAACAAAGATGTATGTGAGTAGATATAACTGGTACTTGAATTTATTGCAAAGAAAACCTAATTGTAAAACTACTTGGAGTGGTTTGTTAACCACTTTCACCGCAGACAATTTTCTTTCCCACCTTTTACTATGAAACAACTTGGTTACCCTTTCTTTCCTCCAATCCAAAAGACATATTGATTTTACTAGGAGGCTAAACGATACCATTTTACTTCTCCCAGCCTATTTCTTTCTAAGGTTCTAAATTTCAGGTCTATCATTTTTGACGGTACTTTTTTTTTTGTCTGCCTCACCATTTCCCCCTGCTAGTTTAAATGTCCTTTAGGATTACTTTTTCTGAAGCAGAACATCATAAGTGTTGTATTAAATATATATAGAATGAGATGAGGTTTTAAGATAGCAGCAATGTTCTTGTAAGAGAACCATACACTGAAAATAAGAGGAAATAAGAAAGTAAGGAGAAGATTTCTTCCAGGTGCTTAAAGTAACAGAAAAATAAAATCATTTCAAAGGTTATTTGTCTAGGCTACACAGTAAAGTTATTTATCAAACTGCAGAAGTAGCCATACGGGTACAAAATTTAACAAGAATAGTATATTTGTTGATATATTTTTGGAGATATGTTATAGACTCATTACACCGGCCCATTCTGAATTGGACTCCAGAATGGGAATTTGTAAGTATAAATCAGTTTCTGACATCACATAACCAAGGCATATAAAAATAAGTTGACTCTATGTCTGCTAAATGCAAGGTAGAGAGGTGAAGGGGACAGATGTGCCTGTCAATGCAAGGATCTTACCGCATGTCAGGCCTTAGGCAGTGCTCCATACCTATAGAATTAATGAATTAAGAAGAAATCTGTAATTAAAGTGTGCCTGCTTGGGTATGCTCGTGTGCATATATAAAATCCTTATTTGTGAGCAGGGTGAATTGGTATTTTCCGAGCCCGAGGAATGGTCATTTTTCTTGGCCTCGGTATCTGACTCCACCCATCTGTAGATTTTCTTTAACATCTTGTGAACTTATTAATAAGGTCCTATGTCCAGTATAACTTTTAAAATAAAATTTGTTAATAACACTTTGCTGACTTGTATGAATCTTCTACCTTTTTTAGTTCAGACTTCTGAGGCGATGCTGTATGTTGCCTATAGAGAGCTTTTCTAGGACACCTAAGAGATTTGTGGGTCAGTTCAGCCAGGACACAGCATCGGGTTAAATAGAGTATTGTGCGCCAACAAGTCAATTAACTGAAAAATGAAAGTATTTATTATAGCATAGTAACCCACATGTGTGTAATCTGGAGCTATATAATCAAGAATTGATTGCAGTTCTATTTTCAAATGATATGCACTCTATACTAGGTTATAAAGAGACACATTTTTCTGAATATTTGTGGAATCTGTACCTAATGTGACTAGAGTGAGTTCCAGGGTCATATAGGTGTATTTCTCCCTTCAGTCTCATTTTGATATCTGCCTTTTGTGGGAACAACACAATTTCCAGTAGTCCATGGTGTTATGAAAAAGCAGTGACCAGGTGCTTCCTAATTTTTGAATCTTTTTTCTTGACCATATTGGCTATGATCATTTGGTGAAGAAAAACCTGTTTTTGCTACCATAGGTTTAACTACCACTTCTCAGCTATGGATTTTCTGAAAGGAAAGTCATGTCATTAGGTACTGGAATGTTTGCCTCTTCTCCTTTCAGAACCTGAGGCCTGGCAGAGCCTCACATCTGCCACATCTGACATAGGATTCATTCGCTTTCCCCCAAATCAGAAAGCACCCTTAATTTTTATTTTTTGTGTATTTATGATCTCTCAAAGAAGCTCTCCTAACCAAAATAATGTTGATCATCTCAGGACCACGGGACCCAAAAAGATAGCAGTGAGGGGTTGCTTTATATTTAAGATAGTTTTGTCTATTGTTAGGCAGCACAGACACAGCCTCAGGTCATGTTGGACTTGTTCCTGGAATCACCTGAGCCAGGAGCCTGGGATTCAGCTATTTTACCTCACTAACCCCACTATCATCTATCATACCTCTTCCCCAGTTGCTGTGTTCTGCCTCCTTAACCTTCTTTTTCTCCATCCTCTCTGTTCTTGCCTTAACCCAGGCCCCCTTAACTCCTCTTTCTGACTTTAGGCTTGTGTTCTTATCAAGTATCCAGAGCAGCAGTCTCCAAAGGGAGGTAAAAGATATTCAAAAGACCGAAGTCCAAATATTTATGGCTCGAATATCTAAAACCTTTATGAACTGATGTAGTTGCATTTTTATTATTTCCACTCAGTCTTCTTTGAAACTATTTGACAAGTGATGAAATAGGTTGAGCAAGTGTGGATAATTCCTTTGAATGGAGAGGATGGAGTGAAGTGTTTGAGGATTTGCTGGCAAATGAGTGATGGGAACATTTATATACTGAGTTGGATATATATATGTATATATATATAGGGAGAGAGACAGACAGACAGACAAACATGTAGCCCTGCATTCTTTGTTTTTCTCTCCGGAAGTTGGCAGTTTGGTGAAAAGACTGTCAACAAGTAACTACCCTTATTTGGAGGCTCTAGGATACTTTTTGTGACAAGGATATTTTCCTGAGTCAAAGTTATCATGGGACATTCTATTACATAGATTATAGAGTCAAATACAGTATGTTCTATGTTGTTTTATGTGTAAAATTCTGTAGAGTAATTCTTATGCACTGTGAAGTTTGAGATTGCTAGATTAAAAGAAGGAATAAAAAGAATTCTTTGTGCAGACAGCCTAAGGGCATTTAAGTCATTGGTCCTTTAAGACAATTACCATATTTCTGGAGGAGAATGTGAGATGTTTTCAGTGTTCCTCCTTGCCTGCATACTTAACTACATTTTATCTAATCATTTACAACCAGTTATCTTAATAAAAGCTAAAGACCTAGATTTTATTTGATAAAAGAGTAGAAGCTTAAAGCAACTAAGATTGAGTTGAGACTCTATTCTTGCTCTCTGGATTTGAACATTTGTGTGTCCCCAGATACCTATTTTGAAGCCTAATCCCAATGTAATGGTATTTGAAGGTGGTGCCTTTGGAGATAATTAGGTTGGATGAGATATTGGAGGTGGAGCCCCCATGATGAGACCCGTGCCTCTATAAAGGGATGTAGAGTACAGAGCTCTCTTTGCCATATGAGGACAGAGTGAAGACTGTCTTCTATGAACCAGAAAGAGTATTCTTACCACATATCAACTCTGCCAGTGCCTTGATCTTAAACTTCTCAGCATCTAGAACTATGATAAATATATGTTTTTGTTTAAGTCAACCAGTCCATGGTATTTTTGTTAGAGCAGCCTTTATTGACTAAAACAGCTATATTTCAATGGGAGCCAGGCAGAATCACTGTAAATCCTTGCATGCAGCCCATGAAGTACATGCTTAGACAGAAAGAATCAGTTCTCTTGCTAATAAAAAGAGTCTCATCACTTCAGACACTCCTTATCTGAAGCCAGTGATAATATTGTACCTGTTTACTTATTAGATTTTTACCTTAAACCTAACAAAATGGAGACTTTAGAAAACAATAATTAAATTTCAAATTTTTAAAGTAATTTTTTTAGACTGTTGTTTGCAGTGTCCTTCAGTTTAGAACATTGAGTTTTATTGAAGGGCTCCTGTTGGGGGCACTTGGGTGGCTCGATTAGTTAAGCATCATCTACTTTTGATTTCAGTCCAGGTCATGATCTCAGTTTTGTGAGATCAAGCCCAGTGTCAGGCTCTGCACTGGGCATGGAGCCTGCCTAGGATTCTCTCTCTCCCTCTGCCCCTCCCCCACTCATGCACACTCACGCATTCTCTCTCTCTCTTCTCAAATAAATAAATGAATCTTAAAAAAAAAAAGTTTCATGGCAGAAATTGAGCCCCAGATGGGAGCAGTTATCACACAGATGTGGAGGTCACCAAGGTAAAGGCACAATAAACACCCGCACAGCCTAGCCTAGGTTTGCCATTGTCTTAACACAGACATTTAAATTTCATTGTGAACCTTTTCTTGTAAAGATTCTGACAAGTTAAATGAATTTTTTTCATATAATTTGAAGTTATCAGGCTACCTTATAACTAGTGCTGTCAATGCATTTAATGAGTTATATGAATCCAAAGGAAAATATACTAGAGTTTCTATTTCTTCTAAATGGCAGGAGTTGCACAGATGTGTAGCTTTCACAAAGCAGAATTAGATTTCTTTTTTTGGGTGGTATTAGAGTAGCTTTTCATTCTTAGCTAAGACCACTTAATATTTTTTTAAAATATAGTGATTTTGATGACTGAACAGGGTGAAAAAGTCAAATAGCAAATTTAGTTGAATATATTAAAGTTTCTATCCAAATCTGATCCCTTGGGGAAAAAAAAATTAGAAAATGTTCTTAGTTTGTTTGTTCTTATGCTATATTTGTGTCTTAAGGTATGGTTTTATTTTCTATAGTGGTTATTGTTGAACATTTGTGTGTCAATTTAATAAAATTTCTAAAACATACTGTTGCCCAAAATAAAGTGAAACAGGTTGATAGCATTTCCGAATGTGAACTAAAATGTTGACTATTACGTGCTGTAATATTAACAGTACGTCTCCAAACCAGAATCACATGAAGGATCCTGCTTACTGTAGTGCTCTGGCAAAGGTGAGTAAAGATCATTGGAGACACAGGGCACGCTTCTCTTTATCTGATGTAAACTTGTTCTCGTTCTCTTTTCTCAGAGAAAACCTATTTTATAAACTTTTACTGACCTCTCCCCAGGCATAATAGTGCATTTTCTTCCCCTTTTATCCAAATTGAATCTCACATGCTTTCCCCGTGCTTGCATGGTGCCCTTGGTTTTACTTCGTTGTAGACTTTATCATGTGTCATTGAGTTTTTGACTTGTCTCCATCTCCTCTATTTGATTTTGAAATGCTCAAAAGCATGATTCCTGTACCTATCTGTCTCAGTGTCTGTCACACTTCTTGATACTTTATGTGCACTTGAGCACATTAAATTAAAGAGTGAGCTCTGCAGTTTCATTAAAGTCTCCATCTAAATTTTTATCTCATTTAAATAAAAATATATAATATTTAGTGTACTTTGATCATGTTATGTACAATCTTTAGTTTGGTAGACTGGAGTTCCTACTACAGTGAGCTACTACTGAAAAGAAGTCAAGTTTTGACTAATTTGGACAGAAATTGAGAGAAGAGATACAAGTGGAAGTACTTCTTTCCTTGATAGCTCAAATGTTCAGTAAAGATTTATTGAACGCATGCTATGTGTCAGGCAATGTATTAAGATATGGGGCTACAAAATGAGTAAGGCAGCATACTGTCAATCCAAGACAGCAGTTGAAAGCAAGAACTTGAGGGTTCCTGGAAGTATCTTTGATTTGGCCTACCTCTTTGGCATGAGCAAATTACTTTATTGTATTTTATTGTTTTTTAGAAATTTTAGAAATTAGAGAAATTGCTTATAATCTTATATCTCCAAAACTTAACTATTCATGTTTTGGCATAATTATTATTCCCAACAGTTTGCCCCTTCTCTCTATATATCAATTCCAAAACTGGGACCACAACATATATGTACTTTTGTATATCAATTTTTGTTTGTTTGTTTTAATCAGCATTTCTATATAATTCCTTCATGTTATTACACTGACTTCAAAAATATTGTGGTAACAAATCTCTCCTATTACTGAATATTTATATTATTTTCTATTTTTCTTTTGATAGTGCTATAAAAAACCTACTTGGCTTTTTGTAAAATTGATTTTGTAAAATGGATTACTAGATAACAAATTTGTGTCAAAGGATTTAAGCATAGGAAACAAATCCATCAAGGTTGCTGAAATCTTCTATTGGTTTAAACAGTTTTGAGATTTTCTTCATGGATGATGAGATTAGTTGAAAAGAGTAATAATTATTATATTTATTTCTTTCCTTTTTTTTGGATCTTATTATTTTGCCCAATTCTAATGTCTAACATGTTAAAAAAAATAATGGGCTTTCTTAGATTTTCAGCCACCAAATTTTAATGTTGAATCCCCTAGTTTTTATCCATAAGTATAATTTGGGTATTGGTTTAAGAGGATTGTATTTATCAGGTTAGGAACTTTTGACTTGATGTGATAGAGATTTTCTAATACTGAAAGTACCAGAATTCTCATTATAAACTAATTAATAATGATGAGATATTATTATAATGTATTGAAATGAATCTTGTGGTATTTTATTTAGAATTTTAATGGATATTCGTATGCATAGTTGATCTATTATATGTATTATGTACTTATATAAAATATATATTTTTTGTTTTGGCTTTGGTACCACTTCATATTTATTGAATGAATTATGAATTTTTAAAAGACAAGGAATGTTCCATTACAATTTGAAAGGCCAACTTCTAAAATCTTAAGCTTTAATATATCCATTTTAAACTATAACATTTAATCCATACTATCCTCTCATTTTTTTATTCTCAGAGCAGTTCTTCTCATTCATCGTTGTCATCATCATCATCATCCAATTTTCTGGTTCCTTGAATGAACCATTGTCTTTCAACTTCACTTTTCTCTCCCATTTCTATACAGCTAGTCACCTCAACCCCTAAACTTATCCAAATTTAGCCCAACATCCTGCTATCTAATTCCAAAATTCAGGCAGTTGAAAAAATTCCAGCTCCCTTCAGGGAATTTCCAGTCATACTAAGATGGATCCTCGGGGCTACCTACAAAATAATGGAGTAATCCCAGCATAATACACAGAAGAACATACTAGGGTATAAACTGAAGGAGGGTATGAATTTTTTACTCTTGTTGATGCTTGTACCCTGCACATAGAAAAGTACTTGTACACAGTATGTTGGTTGAATAAATGAAAGGCCATATTCCCTCAATTCCTACTGTGTTAGCTGTCTTCCCTCTATTAAATTTTCTCATGTTTCACCATTTTCATTCTTAACTCGGCCTGACCTGTGCCCTGATTAAATCTTCAATTTCAGTGGTCACTATGTTCCCTTTACACATTACACTTGAGGATTACTGAATTAATTCCAGTTCTCTGAATCCACCCTACAAGCTCCACAATTCCATGCTTTGCTCAAGTTGTTAATGCTTCCTGGAATAATCTTGGTGCCATTTTTTCTTTCTTTCTTTCTTTCTTTTTTTTTTGTTAGTCTGTTCAGTTCCTCTTCCTCCTCCAAACTCAACTTAAAAGCTAGCTATTACTTGAAGTCTTCCCTGACCACTTTCCTCTGGATTAAATTTCTCTTCTTTCTTCTCTCATCATATGCCATGCATCCTTCTCTTGCAGCATTTATACCACCATGTCATGCATATCATGCATGCTTTCTTACTTCTCTACATCTTCCTCTGATTTGTGAACACCTCAAAGACAGAAACTATTTTCAACTTCTGGGTCCCTTCCACCTTATACAATGTCTGTCACATTCATTATTAATGCATCAATAGGAATTTAGATTGTAAAACAGCATCCATTTATCTCCTTTGCTTCATAGCATTGTTCACCTTTTATGATATTATTTGATTTTTTACATAAAAATAATTGAATTTCTGAAAATGTTGACTTTATATATTTTCTTTGAAAAGTAAAAATTAAAATATCGCTTAATAGCTACAGATTTGTGTCTAAAGGAAACTAGAACTCCAAAATGGGTGGAAAATTTAATTTGTGAGGATTTTAGTTAAACTTTTTTTCTGTTTATGTAGCATCATTGCTCTCTGCTTCAGTGTGTGAGCAGAGTATTCCTAGTGGGTTGGGAGTCAGTGAACAGAGGCTCCAAATCTGATGGATGAATCACTGGTGGTGACTGTGGGCTCTGCTGATTCAGTGTTAACAATTTTAGGCAAAGCAGATGAGCCAGTCAACCTTGAACTAATTCATGCTGTTTTCTATTTCTTTTGCCCTTTTTTTTTTAAATTGCCAACCTACTCATTAACCCCTGAAAAGAAAGAAACCTAGGGAGAAAGAAATGCAAATTAGAGCATAGTTAGGGTTACTGTCTCTGAAAGAAAAATGATTCCAAAGGCATTTAGAGTAAACCTATATCATCTCAATGCCAAACTCAAATTAACATATGTATCTTCTCTTAGTTTCTTTTCTTTTTTTTTTTTTAAAGATTTTATTTATTTATTCATGAGAGACAGAGAGAGAGAGAGGCAGAGGGAGAAGCAGGCTCCCTGCTGAGCAGGAAGCCCGATGCGGGACTCAATCCCAGGACCCTGAGATCATGACCTGAGCCGAAGGCAGACGCTTAACCATCTGAGCCACCCAGGCGCCCTCTTCTCTTATTTTCTTATTTCAAATAAAATTAGATAATCTCTTCAGTCTACCACATTTTGAACCTAATGGGTAATCTTCCTAGAGGAGACGATATCCTTGAAATATTTTTTTATAATCTGTATTTTGGTTTAATTTCCTTTCTCTGATCCATTTTTGTCAATAATACTTGACTCTTTCTTTGCCACTTTTTTTATATAAGTCTTTATTTTCATTGTATTGCTAATGTCAGTTCTTTTCAGGTAGTAGTCTTTTCATAAATGGAAAGTATGGAAAATGGAGTTTCTGGCTACCACTTACTTTATTATGCTTAGGTCTCATCACCCCTCAGAAACCCAGATATCCTCATAAAATGGACGTGTATTCTTTTATCTGTAGCGCTTTTGAAGGTTAATCATAGTAAACAAATACTCTTTAATATATAATAAGTATCTTGACTAAAAATGTAGACTGTAAGAATTATTATTAAAGCGCCTTAATTTTACATTTTAATGTTTTCTAGCTAGAAGGAGTAACATATATCTGTAGGACAATGTAAAAATTGGTGAATTCTTTAGTGGTCAGAAGACTAATAGTCTCATAAGGTAAATTTTGAAAATGGATTATCTGGGGGAACCTGGGTGGCTCAATTGGTTGGGCAGCTGCCTTCAGCTTGGGTCATGATCTCAGAGTCCTGGGATTGAGCCCTGCATTGGGCTCCCTGCTCACTGGGGAGTCTGCTTCTCCTTCCCCCTGCTTTTGTGCTCTCACTTGTTCTCTCTCTCTCTCCCTCTCAAATAAATAAGTAAAATCTTAAAAAAAAAAAAGAAAAAATGGATTATCTACTATGCATAGGACACTGCTAAACACTTAGAGAAACAAATACATATGTTAGTGTCTTTGTTCTCAAGGGGTTTATATAGCAAATTATTTTTATTGATTTTTATTGAGTTTTTAAAAGTTTGCCTTACTTGGTAACAATTGACATTTTCTGAATAACGGTGATATATGCAGGCACTGGACTTAAAGCAATAGGGGAACTTTCTATGTGTTTGCAGAATGAGGTCTGTCATCTTAATTTCTTGCTTAGTGAAAAGCTCTTGATCATCATATACTTCAATAGGAAAAAAGAAACTCTCCTTCCAAAATATGAAAGCTTTTTATCTGGATGGAGGTGAGTACATTAGTATCTGCCACTTGGTCTCACTTTATTGCATTACAGGGGGTCATAATCATTGAGAATAAATAATAATTTGTTGACCTATAGTGGTCTTGTTTGACTAAAACTAATAATCACTCAATGGCTTCTTGCCCTTTTGTCAGATTCAGTATTCTCATTGCTGAGTTGTTTTATGTTGATGAGCACATTGGGATATGTTTTTTTTGAAAATTAAATTTTCCATAATAATTATGAGAATTTTATGTGTTGACTTGAATGGGTCACAGGGTGCCCAAATATTTAGCTAGACACTATTTTTAGGTGTGTCTGTGAGTGTGTTTCTGAATGAGATTAGGATTTGAATTGTTGGACTCAGGAAAGAAGATTGCACTCCCCAGTGTAGGCGGGCACATCTAATTATTGAGGAATTGAATGGAAAAAAAGCAAAAAAAAAAGGGGGGCAGGATTTATTCCTCTTGCTGTTAAAAATGGCAAACCACCTCTTTTAAAACAATGATTCTCAGCAGTACCATCTAAAATTATGGTGCCTAATCATTCTTTTTAAAATCTGAAAAGTCCCAGAGAGTTAGCATGTGATCTATACTATGTACGTTGCTAGAGGAAATTTATAAAAACATAAATTTTATTTTTAGAAGGGATCTTAGAAACCATCTTCTGAAGACTCTGCCATCCTTTGTTCATCTCTTCTTTCCACTTTAGAGTTGAGAAAACAGACTGATGGTGACTAAACAATCTGGCTAGGATCAGACAGTTGGGCAATCAGACAGGTTTCTTAAGTCTTCTTTCAAGTACAACCTATGAAAATTGGCAGATTAATCTCTAGCCCCCACCAAGAGCAATAACAGAGACATTGGCCTTACTTGCTTAAATGAATGAGCTGTGACACCAGTCTTCTCTTGCACTTGGACTATGATTTACACCATTGGCTTCCCTTGTTCTCAGGCCTTTGAACTAAGACTGAACTACACTACTGGGCCTCCAACTTTCAAATGGCAGATAATGGGACTTCTTAGCCTCCATAATCACATGAGCCAATTCCTTCTGGTAAATCAATCAATCAATCTATCTATCATCTATCTATCTATCTATCTATCTATCTATCATCTATCTATCATCTATCTAAATCTTTTACTATTGATTCTACTTCTCTGGAGAACCCTGACTCATACAGTAATTAACCCTTTAGGTCAAGGAACTCTGAAAAAGGTCTTCTGTTGGGTTAGTAGTATGAGGGAGGAGGATCCATATTGTCTTGTCTCACTGTTCTGCTTCTAGTTGTCCAGATCTGTGCAAGAGTCTAAAAGGCTGAATCTCTGAAAGAACTCTGTATTTTGACCAGGTAAGTCACAGAAAGGGGACTCTGGAGTCAGTGAATGAGGGATAAATACACAGGAATAGAGAGCTGGAGAAGGGGATTCCTAATTTTGTGTATAAACTAACAAAATCCCAAGTTTGCCCACTCCTCAAGCTGTGCTTGAGCAGAACACACCCTAAGTAGCATAGCAAAGGCTTTGAGAAGAGAAGGAACATATAAAATCCCATTCAAGTTCTAAGCCAACTCCTGAGTGGCTCATGTGATAAGCACACATAAACAGCACAGCAAGAGCTTTGATAACTAAATGGATATTTAAACCACTTTGCATAGAAGGCACAACAACCTTACAGTCTGGACTTAACCAGGTGATTTCCTGCTACAACAAACAAACAAATTATTAATTTCCACATAATTTAATAGAACCCATAGACTCAAAACATATTTAAAATGTTCGCAATACAATCCTAAATTACTCAATGTTACTGGCAACCAGGAAAAGAAAAAAGTTACTAATTCTCTAGCTAAAAGACAATAAACAGATGTAAACGTGAAATGACCTGGGTGTTGAAATGATCAGACAGTGACTTTAAAGTAGCTCTTGTAACCATGCTTCATGAAGCAAAGGTGACCACTGTTGAAACAACTGAAAAGAATAGAAATTTTTAGCAAACAAAACAAAACTATTAAAAAATGGAAACAGGGGCGACTGGGTGGCTCAGATGGTTAAGCGTCTGCCTTCAGCTCAGGTCATGATCCCAGGGTCCTGGGTTCGAGCCCCGCATCAGGCTCCCTGCTCAGCGGGGAGTCTGCCTCTCCCTCTCCCTCTGCCTGCAGCTTCCCCTGCTTGTGCTCTCTCTCTGTCAAATAAATAAATAAAATCTTAAAAAAAAAGAATTAAAAAAATAAAAAATGGAAACCTTATTAATGAAAAATACAGTATCTAAAATTTTCAAAATTCCTCAGGTGGATTTAGGAGCAAAATGGAGTTGAGAAAAAGAAAATCCAGTGACTCTTGCAAATATGAATCAAACAAAAGCTTCAAACAAAGGTAGGATGGCTGGGCCTTAGTTAAAGAAATCATGCAATACCTACTATTGGTGCATGCTGTCACTGAACCCACTGTGTAAAATTCATCAAAAACAAAAAATAGGACCACATAGTGAAAAGGTGAGCAACATTATAGTAGAGAATTTGTGCATTTCATTTTAAATGCAATTAGCTTTGAGATTATGTATGAAGTAGGAAATTCTTTGAATTTAAGTGTCTTCATTTTTACTTCGTAAGTTGTATGAGGTTTCAGTGGAGTAATATAAGATGTATAACTATGGAAAAAGAGGGGGGGATGTATGTTTATAAAATTCAGTGAAGTGTGCCAACTTTTAGTGTCATACTCCATGAACTATATTTTGAACTATTTATGGTTCTATTCTAAAGCTTGATTGAGATAATTAGCATGTGGAAGAGAATTTCTAATGCATTTTCTCTAAAAATTATTTGACCATGCAATCCTTTTTTTCATGAAACAAACAGCAGTATATTATAGAGACTTTAGCCTGAGAAAGATGGTTGAAAAGGTTTTCTATACTATATGTCTATAATGCTACCGGAAGATTATATTCACAAATAATGCCTCTCACATCCCTAGAATTGCTCTTAACTGACTAGGTCCTAGTATTTTGGTTTATACCTACAATCAATAAAAGAATAAGTCTGTGTGAAACAAGTCTGTAGTTATTTGAAAACTCTGAACCTGGGTGTTCTGCTGCCTAGAATACATTATAAAAATACCACCAAACCCCAGGAGTGGCCTGGAGGCAGACAGCTGGTGTGACTATAGGCACTGTTAATCAATGAAAGCTTCTCAGGGGACACGCAGGAAAGACCCCTGCAGTTTTGTGCTACTGCATCTCTTGATGCATGAGCAAATGGCTCATCTAACTCAACTCAAGCCCAAGGCAACCTCAGACTGGTCCACTAACAACAAGAACCAAATCCTTCCCACAACAGGCAAAGAGAGCCCGTACAGACAACTGGCCAGAAGGATAGACTGGCTCAGCCACAAGAGCAGAGTACATGAAACACACATAAGAAACACCCCT
The DNA here is from genome assembly GCF_003265705.2 of Callorhinus ursinus. Lineage (NCBI taxonomy): Eukaryota > Metazoa > Chordata > Mammalia > Carnivora > Otariidae > Callorhinus > Callorhinus ursinus. The sequence continues at coordinate 21,217,129 of NW_027397063.1, forward strand.
GAAGCACCAGATTCTGGGGAACAGGGAACATTGTACTCTAAGGGTTATAAGACAACTACTTTGAAGAGAGGAGACGTAGCTGACTTCTGTAACCCATAGAAACAGACACAGAGAGGGGCTCCTGTGTGGCTCAGTCAGTTAAGTGTCTGCTTTTGGCTGAGGTCATGATCCTGGGGTCCTGTGATTGAGCCCTGCATCCAGCTCCCTGCTCAGCAGGAAGCCTGCTTCTCCCTCTCCTTCTGCTCGCCCTCCACCCCTGCTCCTGCACACTCTCTCTTTCTCATATAAATGAAGTCTTAAAAAAAAAGACAGAGAGAGACAAAGTAAGGAAACAGAGGAATGTGTTCCAAATAATAGAATAGAACAAAATCACAGCAAGAGACCCAAATGAAACAGATAAGTAATAAGCCTGATAGAGAATTTAAAGTAATATTCATAAAGATACTCCTGGACTTGAGAAAAGAGTAGAGGACCTCAGTGAAACCCTTCACAAAGAGAGAGAAAACATAAAAAAGAACTTATTACAGATGAAGAACTCAATAACTAAAATTAAAAATACACTAGATGGAATAAATAGTTGACTAGAGGAAGCAGAAAAATGGATCAGTGACCTGGAAGACAGAGTAATGGAAAGCAGTCTAGCTGAGTAGGAGAGAGAAGAAAAAAACATAATAAAAAATGAAAATAGAGCAAGCATATACTATCAAGCATAATAACATTTGTATTATAAGGATCCTTGAAGGAGAAGAGAAAAAAGGGGGCAGAAAATTTATTTGAAGAAATAATAGCTGAAAACTTTCCAAATCAGGGGAAGGAAATAGAAATCTAGATCTAGGAGGCACAGAAAACCCCCAACAAAATCAACCCAAGGAGGTCCTATAGGTAATTAATCTATAAGTAATTACAAAGAATTTCCCAAACAAAAGTTAAAGTAGTTCATTACCACTAAACCAGTCCTACAAGAACTGTTGAAGGGGACTCTGAGTGGAAAGGAAAGACCATAAGCAAGAGTAAGGAAAGTAGGAAGTACAAAAGAAAAAAAAAAGTATATCTGTAAAAATCAGTCAAGAGACTTAGAAAATAAAAGGATGTAAAGTATACTATATGTATAAAACGTGTGGAGAAGAGAAGTAAACAATGGATTCAAACTTCCGCAACCATCAGACCGAATGATAACCACAAATCAAAAACCAGTAATAGATATGCAAAGAATAAAGAGAAAGGAATCCAAGTATGTCACTAAAGAAAGCCAAGTTATCCTGAGAGAAGAAAGTAAAGGAAAAAAGGAACAGAGAAGAATTATAAAAACAAGCATAAAAGAAGTAACAAAATGTCGGTAAGGACACACCTATATGTAATTACTTTGAATATAAATGGGCTACATAATCCAATTAAAAGACAAAGGGTGACAGGATGGATACAAAAGCCAAACCCATCTATATGCTCCCTATAAAAGACACATTTCAGACTTAAAGACACATGATTGAAAGTGAAAGGATGGAAAAGCATTTATCATGCAAATGGAAGTGGAAAGAAAGCTGGGATAGCAATACTTATATCAGGCAAAATAAACTTTAAAACATAGACTGTAACAAGAGACAAAGAAATACAATATGTAATCATAAAGGAACAATCCAACAAGAAGATATAACAATTGTAAATATTTATGCACCCAAATTGGGAGCACCCAAGTAAATAAAGCAGCTAATAACAAACATAAAGGAACTAACTGATAATAATACAGTAATAGTAGGGGACTTTAAGAGTCCACTTGTATTAATGGATAGATCACTCAAACTTCCCAGAAAATCAAAATGTAACAGTAGCTTTGAATGATGTATTGGACCAGATGAATCTAACAGATATATTTGGGACATTCCATCCTAAAACAGCAGAATACACATTCTTTTCAAGTGCATATGGAACATTCTCCAGAACAGATCACATATTAGGCCTAAAACAAGTCTCAACAAATTAAAAAGATCGAAGTCATACCATATATCTTTTCTGACCACAATGCTAAGAAACTAGAAATCAACCACAAGGAAAAATCTGGAAAGAACATTAATACTAATACATGAAGGTTAAATAACATGCTCCTAAAAAAATAAATGTGTCAATTGAAAACTCAAAGAGGAAATAAAAAAATACATGGAGATGAATGAAAATGAAAACACAACAATCCAAAATCTTTGGGATGCAGCAAAAGCTCTCCTAAGAGAGAAGTTGACAGCACTACTGGCCTACCTCAAGTGCAAGAAAAATCTCAAATAAACAACCTAACATTCCACCTAAAGGAGCTAGAAAAGAAAAACAAAACCCAAAACCAGTAGGAAAAAGGAAATAATAAAGATTAGAGCAGAAATAAACAAAATAGAAACTAAAAAAAAAAGGTAGAAGATATAAATGAAACCAGTAGCTGGTTCTTTGAAAAGATGAACAAAATTGATAAGCTCTTAGCCAGACTGACCACCCCCCCCCAGAAAAAAGAGCAAAAGGGAGAGAGATGGGAAAGGTAGAGAAAAAAAGAGAAAGAGAACCCAAACAAAATTAGAAATGAAAGAGGAGAAATAAGAACTGACACCATAGAAATACAAAGGATTATAAGAGAATATTACGACTAATTATATGTCGACAAACTGAGAAGAAATGGATAAATTTCTGGAAATATATAACCTCTCAAAAGTGATTCAGGAAAAAACAGAAAATTTGAAAAGACCAATCACCAGCAATGAAATTAAATCAGTAATTTAAAAAACTGCTGACAAACTAAAGTTCAGGACCAGACTGCTTCAGGTAAATTTTACCAAACTTTTAAAAGAAGTTATTCCTATTCTTCTAAAACCATTCCAAGAAATAGAAGATGAAGGAAAGCTTCCAAATTCATTCTATGAGGCCATCATTACCCTGATACCAGAACCAGATAAAGACACTACAGAAAAAGAACTACAGGCCAATATCTCTGATGAACATAGATGCAAAAATCCACAACAAAACATTAGCAAACAGAATCCAACAATACATTAAAAAAATCATTCACCACAATAAAGTGGGAATTATTCCTAAGATGAAAGGTTGGTTCAATATTCACAAATCAAAGTATTACATCATATCAACAACAGAAAGGATAAAAACTATACGATTACTTCAATAGATGCAGAAAAAGCATTTGACAAAGTACAACATCCATTGATGATAAAAATCCTCAACAAAAGTAGGTTTAGAGGGAACATACCTATAATAATAGAGGCCATATATGAAAAACCCACAGCTAACATCATACTCAGTGGTGGAAAACTGAAAGTTTTTCCTGTAGGGTCAGGAACAAAGTAAGAATGTCCACTCTCACTGCTTCTATTCAACATAGAACTGGAACTCCTAGTCATAACAATCAAACAAGGAATAAGATGCATCCAAATTGGTAAGGAAGAGTTATAACTTGCACTATTTGCAGATGATATGATACTATATATGGAAAACACAAAAGACTTCACCAATAAACTACTAGAACTGATGAATGAATTCAGTAAGTTTGCCAGATATAAAATCAATGTACAGAAATCCATTACCTTTCTATACACTAATAGTGAAGCAGCAGAAAGAGAGATTAATAAAACAATTGCATCAAAGATAATAAAATAGGTAGGAATAAACTTAAACAAGGAGGTGAAAGACTGTAAAACACTGATGAAAGAAATTGAAGACGACACAAACAAATCGAAAGATATTCCATGCTCATGGATTGGAAAACAAATATTGTTAAAATGGCCATGACCAAAGCAATCTATAGATTTAAAGCAATCTCTATCCAAACACTGATAGCATTTTTCACAGAACTAGAACAAACAATCCTAGAAGACTTTGAATAGCCAAAGTGTCTTGAAAAAAAGAACAAAGCTGGAGGTATCACGATCTCAGATTTTAAGATATACTACAAAGCTGTAGTAATCAAAACAGTATGGTACTGAAGACTAGACATATATATCAATAGAAAAGATTAGGGAGCCCAGAACTAAGCCCATAGTAACATGGTCAGTTAATCTTCAACAAAGTAGGCAGGAGTATGCAATGGGAAAAAGACAGTTTCTCCAACAAATGGTGATGGGAAAAGCTACATGCAAAGAGTGAAACTGGACCATTTCCTTACACCATACAAAACAAAAACAAAAACAACAACTCAAAATGGATTAAGGACCTAAATGTGAGACCAGAAGCCATAAAATTCTTAGAAGAGAGCACTGATAGTAATTTCTCTGATATCAGCTACAGCAACATTTTTCTAGATATGCCTCCTGAGGCAAGCAAAATAAAAACAAAGATAAACTATTGGGACTACATCAAAATAAAAAAGTTTATGCATAGTGAAGGAAAAAATCAACAAAATTAAAAACAGTCGGCTGAACGAGTGAAGATCTTTGCAAATGATATATCTGATAAAAGGTCAGTATGCAAAATATATAAAGAATTTATACAACTCTACACCAAAAAAAAGTCAGTAATTCAATTAAAAATGGACAAAAGGCATGAACAGATATTTCTTCAAAGAAGACTTCCAGATGGCCAACAGAGATATGTAAAGTTGTTCAGCATCAGTCATCATCAGGGAATTGCAAGTCAAATCCACAATGAGATATCACCTCACACCTGCTGGAATGGCTAAAATAAAAAAATACAAGAAACAACAAACGTTGGCAAGGATTTGGAGAAAAAGGAACCCTCTTGCACTGTTGGTGGGAATGAAAATTAGTGCAGCCACTGTGGAAAACCGTATGAACTTTCTTTAAAAAAATTAAAAATAGGACTACCATATGATCCAGAAGTCCACTATTGGGTATTTACCCAAAGAATATGAAAACACTAAAGGGCTATATGCACCCCTATGTTTATTGCAGCATTATTTACAATTGCCAAATTATGGAAGCAGGCCAAGTATCCATCAATAGAGAAATGGATAAAGAAGATATGGTATATTTATACAATATAATATTACTGGGTCGTAAAAAAAGAATGAAATCTTGCCATTTGCAACAGTATGGATGGATCTAGAGAGTATTATGCTAAGCAAAATAAGTCAGAGTAAAACAAATGCCATATTATTTCACTCATTATATGGAATTTAAGAAACAAAACAAAGAACAAAGACAAAAAGAAACAAACCAAAAACAGGTTCTTAAGTGTAGAGAACAAACTGATGGTTACCAGAGGGGAGATATGTGGGGGGATGGGTGAAACAGGTGATGGGGATTGCGAGTACATTTACCTTGATAAGCACTGAGTAATGTATAGTATTTGAATCACTATAACTTGAAACTAATATAACACTGTATGTTGACTATAATGGAATTAAAAGGTAATAAAATAAAGTAAAATGCCACCATAACTGATTCACCTAGAAATTACAGGCAAGAAGATGTGTTCCCTCATGAATTAGTTTGCTTCCTTGAAATGGAAAATTCTCTTATCCCATTTATTTTTCTTTTTCACCTCTATTAGAAGAAACTCAAAAGTATTACATATGTTCAAATGTGAAAATCTCACTCAGCTATAATTTTTAATTTTTTTTCCTTTTTTGTCTATGGTTCATAATAGCTGCCTTTGAATTGCATTGATTTTATTGCATTTAATTGCATTGATCTGTCAAAAATGCTTCCTGGAAGTAATAAAAACCATGAGTCCTCTATGATACATGTTGCTTCTCCAAAATGGTTTTCACGTTATACATTCTTTTAATTTTTCTCTTCCTTGCTAATATATCCCCTGATTGGTAACTTCTGGAAATCAACAGCACAGTTTACTTTTCATTTTTTTCCTCTATGCAAGTCCCGTCTTTGTCACCATCACCAACCCTCACCGTAGTGCCTAATAGGACTGATGATGAATTGTTTCATATCTTGAGTCAATAGTGTGTAAAATCTCTGAACATTGGACAATTTGCATTATTATACAGCCAACATATTTTCAAATGGCTGCTCTGTTCAAGGAACTTGGTCAGGTACAGGGATGCAAGGATAAATGACTATTTTGTTACCTGCAAGTTGTTGATAGAACATTTTGTGGATAGTGACTAAAATTACAGTAGCAAGTGAAAAATTTTTATACTAGGTGAGGTATGAGGTGCTAGAGCACAAATGGTGCATTTTTATATTGATTTGAAACTGTGAATGAAAAATACTGAGATTTATAGAAAACAGATCAGAAACAGCTATATCTGAAATCTGAAAAATGGATCTAGGAGAAAGAAGGTATTGAATTTCTTAGAACTCTGTATTATCTGGTAGACAAATAAAAAGTACTTTGCTTTTTGCATTTCTGCTCTTAACGTGTACATACATTTTTACCTTGTTGCTTTTTTCCAAATAAGAATAAATATCACTCAATAATATTCAAAATTTAACAAAAATTGAATTCACTCTTTTTACTCTTTTAATGTTTATAATTACCCAATAACATGTATTTATTATTCCCATTTTATAGAAGAGGCAGTCAAAGGTAAAGAAGTTAAATGAGTTATGTATATAAACCTATACAACTAGGAAGAGGGAAAGCTGAAATTTGAATCCTGTTCCTCTGATTTAGAAACTTTATTTTCACTGGGCGCCTGGGTGGCTCAGATGGTTAAGCGTCTGCCTTCGGCTCAGGTCGTGATCCCAGGGTCCTGGGATCGAGTCCCGCATCGGGCTCCCTGCTCCTTGGGAGCCTGCTTCTCCCTCTGCTTCTCTCTCTCTCTCTCTCTCCCTTTGTCTCTCATGAATAAATAAATAAAATCTTTAAAAAAAAAAAAAAAGAAACTTTATTTTCAGTGCTTCATATTGCTGTAATTGCTCATCATTTTGGTTTTTGCCACCATCTCCAAATCTTTTCAGAAAACAAAAGAAATATTTTTTCTGTGGAAGCAATTTTAGCTACAAATTTCTGTATTCTTCCCAGTGTGCATTCCTATTGTTCTGGCTGGTTGCTGCCTTCTCTATCTAATACCAGATATACTTCTCAAATGCTTTATGTATTTGATAAAAAAAATTAATGAAGCAGTCCTTTATTACATAATGGGTACTTCTTTTTCTCTGGAAGGAGATGATGATAAGTATGTTAAATTGAGAAGGATAAACATTTAAATTTACTGTGTAGTTTATTTACCTGGAGAAAAGAAACAAATACAAGTTACATTTTTGGTACCTAACAATAACCTGTGTTTTCAAGAACTGGACTTCATTCTATCTGTTCAAATTTCTACACTTTAAAGAATTCAGTCCCAATTAAATAGAAGAGAAGTACTGAAGTAGTGTGACAAGCAGTGTTGATGTGTTTGGGCTAACTAGCTGTCGATGACATTTTGTGAATATCTTGTTTATGAATATGTTGATTAGAAAATACAAGGCTTGATCACCCTGCCGGGTCATCTGGTGAGAGGGTAATTTATTTCACGTTTCTTCTTAATGTTTCCTTCTATTTTTATTCTGGGTTTATCACCTTTTCCTCCTAGCTGACTAAGGAGATGTTCTAGTCTACATACTAAGTGTAAATCCCCCTCTTTCCAAAGTCAGCCGATTTCTTTTATATCTTCCCTGACAGCTGCAAGGGAACAGACAAGATGAAGCCTTTCTACTGTCAGACACTGACAGAGCAGAGAAATATAGACAGATGGATAACAGATAGTAGGGTTCTAAGTACCCTACAATTTATTGAGGCAAATAGAGGAGAGTTGAGTGGCAAATTACCTACCCTGTTCACAAACCAGCAGGCAGCCCTGTTTGTCAGCTATCCAAATTGTTTCTGGGTAATTTGGCACATTTCTACTTTGTTATGCTATATCTAAAGGTATGACTTTGAGTTTTGAAAGTCTCCTGTTGTGAAAGATCTGCCCAATAACAAGCAATATTTGGGATGTGATATTTAGGAAAATATACCTTTATTTCATCATCCCCAAAAGAAGGTTGAAAATATGATGTTTTTAAAGTGTTAAAAGGAAGAAATAATTCTAATTAATATTTATTGAGTTTTTGTTTCCATTTTAAAAATCAGCAACTCCAATATTCACACATCTTGGGAATTTCAATTGGATGATGATATTGATAGATCTCAGATATGGAAGTTGTTACTTTTCAAAACTGTATTTTTTTTATTTTTTTATTTTTTTTTTACCTTGCAGCAGATATAGTTGAGAATCACATATAGCAATACTATAGACTAGTGAATAACAAATTGATGTTCCACAGAAATAGTTTCATAAAGATTCTCTGGTGAAAAAAAAAGAAGGTAGTGAGGAAACCTGGAGTTTAAGTTAGTGCAGGAAAAACAATGTTAAACAGGTGTTTATACTATCAGATTGTGTAGAGCCTATTACCTGTTATTATTCATTATGAATCTCATGGAAAACACTGATTTTACCACACATAATAATCCATGGAACTTGGAATAAATGTCGTAGACAGTAAAGTGACTCAGTCACTTTAGTAGTTTGGTGTTTTTTAACCTGCCCTTTGGAGCTTTGTGTTCACAGTGAAAACTTTTATTCGAACATAAAGGATATTTTAAATTTGAAAAATTATTATTATTATTGGAATGGTGAATGTTTGAAACCAAGTGCTTCCTAAAATATTTTAAAGTGGCTCATTCAGAATTAATAAAACATAGTTTTGACAGTCAAATGGTGTAATAGACACTGGGGATATAACATTGAACAACATGGAAGTAATCATTAGCTTCATGGGGTCTCGGGTCTAGTTAATAGTTAATAGATTACAGTTTACCTGCTGACCTCAAAAACGTTACAACGTAAAATGCTCCAAAGTGAAGTAATCCTCTTTCCCATCCCCCACTGCACACCCACTCCTCCCCCAGTGCTCCGCATTTCAGTAAATGGCATCATCAAGTGAGTTACTTAAGTCAGAAAGCTGAAGTAACCTTGACTTTTTTCACCCTCCTCACCTCCCACTGTCAGTCAGTCATTAAGTCTTATTAGTTCTAATTCCTTAGTATCTTTCAATTTCTGGTACTTCCTTCAATCATCACTGCCTCTGTTCTAGTACATCATCTTTTATTTCGACCATTTCTGTAGTCTGTGGACGTCTGTCCCCATATTTACTCCCCTCCTTCCCGTTCAGTCTTCCATTGCTAACCAAGGTTATATTATGATATTATCTTCTTTTCTTTGTAGCTAACATGTAGTCATTCTACAGTTTTCATCTGATACCTTACTTTCTCAGAGATGTTGTACCCAAACTTCTGATAGGCTTGATTTTTCTATATTACACTCACAGAGGACCTCGAATGTTTTTTGTAACAGTGATTATGCTTCTCATAAACTGGTGAATGCCAGTCTGTGTCACTAAATTTTAAGCTCCTTGAAGACAGGAAAGAGGTCCACCTTTGTCCACAACTCTAAAACCAGTGCCTGACTTAGTTATGGACCTATAGAAGTGCCTAGAAGTTACTTATTCATTCCATGACATTGCTTCTGTTTCTCTTGCAGGGTGGAATGTCCATATCCCTTTTCCATCTATACCTTCCCCCAGATTAAACATCCGTCCTTCCAGATTCAGATCAAATGCATTTCCTTAGTGAATTTGTCCATTATTGCTAATGCCCCTCATGTGTTCAGGATAACCATCTGACAGAATACTTTTCCCTCCACTTACCATCAGTAATAATATCTAACCCCCCTCCATTAACACACACACAGTGTTACCTTTTTTAGAACAAATGCCTTGCAGAGTACCTTGCATAAAGAAAACTTTCAATGAAAACTTGTTAAACTGAAATTGTTTATGCCGATTCTGGCTTTATGCTATTATGTAGAAGCAGATCTTTCTCTGTCCTCAAGACACACACATCCTATTGCCTAATTTGATCTCACCAACCAGAGTCTCACTTCAGATATTCAAAAGAGAAGTTTTTACTCATCCTAAATCAAAGCCTTCTTAATCTTCCTTCTCTAATTAAGTGGTACCATCGTCCATTTTCTCAAGTAGAAGCTTTGGCATTGTCTCTGGATTCTCTATTTCTCACCATCCCTACTCCTTGGGTCAAATCTAATAGCAAGCTCAGTTAGTACTCTCTCCAGTCACTGGATTCAGTGCCTTTTCTGTATCCACTGCAATTATATTATTTACACCACCATCATTTTTTGCTCCTGGCTCTTCACAGTAGTTTCCTAAAAGGTTTTCCTGAATTTGCTTTCACCCTTCACCAATCCACTCACTATCTAGAGCAAGTGGAATATTCTTAATACATAAATGAGAGCACACCACTCAATTGCTTCAAAACTTTCAGTGATTTTCCCTAGAAAAGAAAGACATCTTACCGTGCTACAAGGCCCTGTCCTCTACGATCTGTAGCAGCCTGTAAATCTCCTCTCAGCCACCCCCCGCCATCCTACATCTACCTCACTGAATTTCTTTCAGCTCCTGGCAGAGGTCAACCTTTTTCAACCTGTGCTCTTGACACTGCTGCCTAGAATGCACCTTCCTGACATTCTGCGTGACCAGCAACTTCACTTCCTTCAGGGCTCAGCAGAAATGTCAGCCTTCCAGGACTGCTCAGACAATATTACCTGAAATAGGTCACCTTCTTCATTTCAATATCAATATTTTGATTTCTTCATAGCCATTATTACAATTCTCAGTTATTTTTATTTATCACATACTTGTTTGTTGTGTGGATTCACTCATGAAATGTAAGGTCATTAGTGCAGGAGTAATGTCTGTGGTATCCATAGGACCTACGAGATAATTTTATTTATTCTGGCGACTCAGTAAATAATAGCTGAGTGGATTAAGTGATTTGGTTGAAATAATTAAGGTCATTATATGCAATATAAGTACATTGATGCTTAATGGAGAATGGGTTTGGATACTGATTTTGGAACGTAATAACCTGTGGTCAGGGCAAATCATGGAAGTATTTGGAGCCATACTAATAGTTTCCTTCCCTCTACAATCAAAATGTAGATTTGTTGTAAGAACTTTTGAGATGAGGTATGTAAAGTACATCAAGCCGGTTTTCCATGCATAAAACAAGAGCTTGATAAGGAAAGTAACATTTTCTTTTCTTTTCTGCAGTAAATAGTAGTTGCAATAATAGTGGTAGTGTATGGACTTTTTTCTTTCTGTTAGAAATGCAACAGGCTAACAAGGCTATATAAATTAAGAAAAGGGATTATAGGTTAAGTTTTGTATGAAAGAAAATAGAGTAGATTTCAGATTTTTTAAAATGTTAGGTTAGTGTTTTGTTTTGGTTTTGCATTTGCTTTAAGTTAAAATTGCATGGTAATATTCCTAAGAAAATATATACTTTTGGGGCGCTTGTGTGGTGCAGTTGGTTAAGCATCTGACTCTTGGTTTCAGCTCTGGTCATGATATCAGGGTGGTGAGATGGAGCCCTGAGTCAGGTGCACTCAGCATGGAGTCTGCTCAAGACTCCCTGTCCCTCTCGCTCTGCCCCTCCCTCCCTGCGCACCCTCAGATAAATAAATAGGTAAAAAAAATACATTTACTTTTAATAACAATGAAAAGAAATTCAAATGAGTTGACTCAGTAGATTCTGCCATGATTTCTAAAATACGACATTTGCTATAATGGGAAATTGGAGTTCTAGAACTCTCTACCAACTTTCATGCTTTTAAAATGTAACCCAAGCATCCCTGAAATGTGATAAGTAGTGCACATTCCTGAAGATGTGTTCCTTAGTGTGTGTTAATTATATTTGAGATAATTCCCAGGCTTCAAATAAAATATTTCGACTACTCTTCTTTCAAATAATCACTTAGGTTCCATTGCACTATTTTAAAAAGGTTAAAAACTTTCTTTCCCTTTTTAATAGTCATTTCCTCATTCTCAAGCTAGCTTTTAACCTCAGTGCTATTTTGACACAGAGATTAAAAATATCCTGCACCAATCATAATATGTTTGACCTTTTATGTCCTAAAAGAAAAGGATATAGAAAGAGATGATATCATCTGTAGGGTAGGGGAATATGTGTAACTCCATAAAAAATCTCTGTGTGCCACATTTTTATTATGTAGCTTTGTTCCCAGACCATTTGTCCTCCTGTGTATTTGTGTCACGAAGATGTTTGATTTAATTTTATGTGTTTGTATGTCTTTTTATTTCTGGCAGAAAGCATTAATAAGAAGGAAAGATTAAGAGTGAGTTTTTGAGTTTGGTGTATGAGAACCAGGATATGTATGGCATACTTAGTTTGAAATGAAGAAGGGTCAGGAGCATTAGATGGTTAGATAATTGAGTCATCATAGCCTAAATCCTGAATTAATGTTTTTGCAAGAAAAAAGAGCAATAGCATTTCTTGTGAACTCTCTGCAGCTCATAAGCAGTTTTACACTGGCTTTTTTTGCAAGGCAATTTGTGTAATGGTTTCTTTAGCGAATAACAATCTGTCTTTTATGCTTTGGGATAACCTTCCTGAACACATACATCCTTTAATTCATGATCCAGAAACCTGAGATGTGTTTTTCTCCATATTTCTTTCTCAAACAACAGAGAGAAAACTGTTGGCTCACTTCAGTGATTACGTTCAACTACAGTTTTCAGGATCTGGAATGTGACGGGCTGAGACAACATGGGAATAGGCTCAATTCAGGATTAGGTTTTATTATCCTATTTAGTGATTATAACTTCTAGGCCCTGCCGCGATATCGATTAACCCCTGTGTCCTCCAGTATGCCTTCTAAATGCTCTGCAAGCTGATGGTTCCATAGAGACTACATCGTGTGACATAAGACTTCTCATTTGTCAGCTTGCTTGCCACTCTGTGACCAACCACTGCCCTTTGAATAACTATTAGGGTACCTAAATTTAGGAACCATACAACTGAAGTTCAAAATTAATATTCTTGCTTGGATTGCACAGTGTTCTTTTCGGGGATAAGGTACATATCCTAAAATTATTTCAGTTTTGTAGTGGTTTAAATAAAAAGCAGTCTTAGGGGTGCCTGGGTAGCTCAGTGGGTTAAGTGTCCTCTCAATCTCAGCTCAGGTTTTGATCTCAGGGTTGTGAGTTTAAGCCCTGCATTGTGCTCCACACTGGGTGTGAGGCTACTGAAAAAAAAAAAAAAAAGAAAGAGAAATAAAAGAAAAAGTGATTTTAAATTTTAAATTACCACATAAGGTTTGAGACAGTTATTATCTCTGGAAGTATTTTCCACCTGTTTTTGGTATCTATTGCTGTGTAAGAAATTCTGGAAACTCTGTGTGGCTAAACATAGTGACCATATTATTATCTTATAATTTTGTGGGTCAGGCATTTTGGTGGAGTTCAATTGGTTGAGTTTTCTGTTTTGTTTTGTTTTTTTCTTTTTTGGGGGGGGTGACAGAGAGAGAAAAATAGAGAGAGAGAGAGAAAGAATCTTAAGCAGACTTCATGCCCAGCGCTGAGCCTGACACAGGGCTCAACCTCACAGCCCTGAGATCATGACCTGAGCTGAAATCTAGAGTAGGATGCTTAACCAACTGAGCCACCCAGGCGCGCCTTGAGTTTTCTGTTTCAAATGATGTCACTTGTTTATGTGGTGGTATTCAGCTAGTAGACAGGCTGTTTAAGAGAGTCTTAGGGATGTCACATATGTATGTTGTGCTTTTGCAGGAATACCTAAAGACTGGGTTCAGCAGGGACTGTCCAGCAGAGTGTCCACAAGTGGTATCTTCAGGATAGTGGTCTCAGGCCATTCAGACTTCTTAGGCTTAGAGCTTCTCCAGTGTTCAAAGTGGTCTAGCAGAAGTTGTAAGGCTTTCTTATGACCCAGCCTGAAAATCCTAGAATATCACTTTTGTTCTGTTCTATTGATCAAGTCACCTGGGCCAGCCCAAATTCAAAGAAGAGGAATTGGACTCTGCCTCTCAGTGGGAGTAATAGCAAAGAATTTGTGGTTTCCTTTAATCTCTCACATTGCCCAACTCTCTGTTAGCCATGACGTATATTGGGTCAGTTCTACCATACTTAAGAACCATTACAGTGGCAAGATAGTAACATAGAGGTTCAGAGAGATTGATTTTGCTCAAGTTCATACTGCTCATAATTTAAGAAAAAAAAAGTTGGCCTGACTCCAGATTTTGTGTTTGTATATTAGGAAGATTGATTAATTTGATCTTAATAGCAAATAACTTTTACTGTTTTCTTATTACAAAATTGCAAGTTATTTCTGGAATAATTTAGAAAATATGATAAAACAAAAAGTGATATTAAAAACCACAGACCTGTATTTCTCCTGCTCAGATATATTCAGTGTGATAACTTGGGTATATCTCTGTATCTGCTCACTATTGTTGTGGAGAAAACAAACAAACAAAAAAACCCCAAAACCCAAAACCTGTTCCCAACATTTGGTGACTTAAAATAACAACCATTTATTTGGCTAACTGGTGTATGGGTTGTTAATTTAAAATAGGTTCAGCTGACCTCTTCCTCTGGCTCTGCAATAGGCTTTTACATGCTTCTGCGTCCAGCAATGAGTTAGCTCTCCAACCGTGCTTCTGGGTGTTGGTTAGCTGACTGCTGGGGTGCCACAGATCCCTCACACATGGTCTCAACTGGTTGTTAACATGAAAATGATGGTGCTGAAAGACAGAAGACAGAAGTGTGCAATACCTCTTGAGATCAGGACTGGCATATTGGCACAAATAAAGTTATAAGTCCAGCCCGGATTTCAGGGTTGGAGAAATTAACTCCAATTCTTGATGAGGGGAGATGCAAAGTTGTATTTCAAAGGCTATGGACTCAGAAAATGGTAAAAAAAATTCATTTTTTCAATCTACCTGATTCAACTCATTCATATTTTATTTTTTATTCCCCCCAGGCCTTTACAAGTAAACACAAATATAAACATAGACACATAGATTTTATATATACCTATTTACATATTACAGGTACACTCTCAACAATGGCTTGGTTAAAAATTACTTGCTACTTTTAATATTTAAGCAAAATAATCTATTACTATTGCTTTAATTTGCATTCATTTGATATATGTGAAATTAAATATATTTCCACATGTTTGTAGGTTACTTGTTAGTGGAATTTAGAGTGGTTTGCTGGAGTGAAAGACAGGAGGCAAGGAATTACTTGGGAGCATTTTACAATTGCATATTAGAAAGAAAATGAGCAACAGAGCACCACTAGTGGTGGATACAGGAATAGAGGAGAAAATCATCATAAGTATGGGGTATAGATGGCATGGCCTCTTCTAAGTGTGGCAAGAGAGGGAGAATTAAACATCAAAGATGCTTCGGCAAGAATGAAAGAATGAGAGTGCCACTAACAGAAATTGTGAAGTGTGGAGGAAAAGGTGATTTCATGAAAAAGTTCACTCTTGAAGATCCTGACAGTAAAATACAATCAGAACACCAAATGGAGATATTAAACATGTAGTTGATAAACTATGGAGATGGTTAGGTGTTTGTTTATTTGTTTGTTTTAATTAAAGTGATGGTAGGAAAATATTTTACTTTCCAAGGGGATAAATGTTATTTCCTAAGCAAGAGAAACACAGATGATTGATAATACCACAAAGCATATTGTATTTAAAGGACAGAAGAAGTAAGAGGGAAAAACAAATGAGATGCTAAGGATTAAACATTTTCTTAGACTAATTTCTTTCTCACTCCCCAAGACTGTTATTTCAGTCCCTTTCTTACATCAACCCCCTACTACACTTGCTCTCAACTGATAACCATTTCCTTACACTTGGTTATTAACAATAAAAGTTCTCAGGGGATCTTTAGGACAGTGAGAATACTCTTTGTGAATCTGTAATGGTGGATACATGTCCTTATACATTTTTCCAAACCCATAGAATGTACAACACCAAGAGTTAACCCTCATTAAACTGTGGACCTTGGGGGGGCGCCTGGGTGACTCAGTCGTTAAGCGTCCTTCAGCCCAGGTCATGATCCCAGGGTTCTGGGATCGACCTTCATCAGGCTCCCTGCTTCGCGGGAAGCCTGCTTCTCCCTCTCCTGCTCCCCCTGCTGTGTTCCCTCTCTTGCTGTGTCTCTCTCTGTCAAATAAATAAATAAAATCTTTAAAAAAAATTAAAAAAAAACTGTGGACCTTGGGTGTTAATGATGTATCAATGTAGGTTCATCAGCTGTAAAAAATGTACCACTCAGGTGAAGGATGTTGAGAACCAGGGAGGCTATGTATATAGAGGGGCAAAGGGCATATGGGAAATCTCTATACCTTCCCCTAAATTTTGTTGTGACCCTAACACTGTGAACCTAACACTGTTCTATAAACAATATCATCTGAAAAAAGAAAAAAAAATAAGGAGTTCCATATAATGATCTGAAATCTGGGTGTGGTTCACTGCAAAAAAAAGATTATGGCTAAAAATTTTAAAAATAAATAAAAAGTAAAACAAAAAAAAAGTAAAACAAAAACTCTCAGCTACCTTTACATTCTAACACCTGTTATTGCACCCATCCTGTCTTTATTCTATCCTCTACAATGAAAAGAGTGGACCTTTTCCTCTCTGAAGCATTGTTCAGTGGATTCCATCCCTTTTTAACTTCCTCAATGACTCACCCTTTCCCTGGCCTCTCTCTTTGGTATCATTTGCCTCTCTTTCCTCCAAATCATTTGCATTAGCAAAGAAATACTCTCTGATATATTCTATCTGAAATAATAAAAGCATCTTCTACACTCATATCTGTCTCCATATAGCAACAAAAAATGAATTCCCAAAACCTGAATTATTTCACATCTAGATCCTGCATAATTTCTAATCCCTTCTAGCGCTACTGTTCTTATCTCTGATGATAATCTTGGCACTGAGGTTTCAAACTAGTTTTCTAGTGGCTTTCTCTAGGCTTCTGCCTCTGTCTACAATGAACGTTTCCATCCTTCTTGCCATCTACATAGCTGTTCCTTATTTTTCTTTATAATTGTCATATCCTCAGAGGGTCTATTGTGAGTTGGATTGGTGTTCCCCAAAAAGATACGTTGAAATCCTCCTAACTCCTGGTACCTGGGAATGTTACCCCATTCTGAAAATAGGTTATTTGCAGATATAATCAAGTTAAGATGAGGTCATGCCAGAGAGAAAATGTGGAGAAATACAGGGGAAATATAGACATGTGACAGTGGAGACAGTGATTGGAGTGATGCATCTACAAGTCCAAATTCTAAGAAATGCCAGCAAGCATGATAATCTAGAAGTAACCTGAGATCCTTCTATACATCCTTCAGAGAGGACATGGCCCTGCCAATACCTTGATTTCAGACTTCTAGCCTCCAGGACTGTGAGAGAATACATTGTTATTTTAGCTCAGTCTATGGTATGTTGTCACAGCATCCCTAAGAAGCTAATCCCTAAGAAGCTAATACAGGGCCTCAAATTCCCATGCTAACTAAACCTGTTTAATTTTGGACTATCCCTTATTGAGTATTTCTTTCCTTCAAACACTCATTACACCAGAAATCTTTGCATACACTTGTCTGTATTGGTGCTTGTGGTTCCTTTTTCTGCAGTCAAGGACCATGCCTTCCATATTCACAGTTCCATCCCCAGCTCTGTCCGGCATACAAGCAACAATCAATGTATTACCTGCTATAAACATGAAATGAGAATCCAGTGTTAGAGCAGACAAGGAAACAATAGCTCTAAGTAAAGAATTGGGATTAAGAATGGCAAATGCTGAAATGGAATCAGAAGCAACAAGGCCACTGGATTTTGTAATGTAGAAGTAGTTGGTAAGCTTTGAGAGAGCAGTTTCAGGAGAGTGGGTATGACAAAACCAAATTTTAAGAGCTAACTATTGAGCCATAAGTGCAAAACTGTAGGACCTAGCTGTAGCACTCCTTTTCAGGAAAGTTGGCAGTGAAAAGAGGAGGAGGAATAAAGAAGGGGCTTGGTTTTTCTTGGGGTCTCTATCTACATAAAGTGGCAAGAGGATATCCAAATAAAAAGGTAGGTTTGCTGCTTATTAATGATAGTAGAAACCTCTTAGGAGTCTGGATTTGAAAAGAAAGAACTCAGTGTGAAAGAAGCGGCTGGTATGAATGGAGTTAATGATGTTATGTATATATAATTACATATATAATACATAAAGTTTCATAGAGAGCCTCATATGGAGTGGCTTTTATTTTGGTGTTCATTTTGTGTTTGCTTTTTTGAACATATCTTTCTTACTAGATTGTAAACATTTTCGGATACAAAATTCTCTCTATACATACAAATAAGTGTAAAAAGGATATTTTAAGTGAAATCCTCTTCAGCCATACATAATTTGTGTTTAGTAGGAAAGTTCTTGTTCTCAGTTTTACGCCCAGCTTTAAATCTGTCAGGTATTTTACCCTGGCAAGGGGTGAAAAAGTTATCTACATGAATCATTTTCTATTAACAGAAGACCTGATATTAACTGAGTACTTATTCTTTGCCAGACTCTGTCCCAAGGTTTTTAAATACATTTTATCATTTATCCTTTGATATAACACAGAGAGATGTATTTTGTATCTTTATACAGATGCAGAAACTGAGGTTTAGAGAGATCCCTAATCTAAAGCCACACAAAGAAGTTGCAGAAATTATCAATCCTCCTGTCTGCAGAGCCTTAACTTCTGCATTATTGCAAAAATAGATATACAAAACAATTGCCCAAAAGGTAATTTTGGTTGTATATAAAGCTGTACTTTTCTTTTTTTTTTTTTTTAAAGATTTTGTTTATGTATTTGACAGAGAGAGAGAGACACAGCGAGAGAGGGAACACAAGCAGGGGGAGCGGGAGAGGGAGAAGCAGGCTTCCCGCTGAGCAGGGAGCCCGATGCGGGGCTTGATCCCAGGACCCTGGGACCATGACCTGAACTGAAGGCAGCTGCTTAACGACTGAGCCACCCCGGTGCCCCTGTATTTTTCATTTTATTACCTGTTAAAATACTGTTCACTATAAGAGCAGTAATAAGCTATGTCACTCTGACTTTGAGGCTGATGACTGGCTTTATAGTTTCTCCCACAATGTCCTATCTATACTCCTGACAACTTCTTCTTTCATTGATATTTTTAAAAATAATGAACCTAAAATTTAGTATCAATAAAACAAAATGATTGACAAAATATATTCTAAACAATAAAATCTCCAATTTCCTTGTTTCTGGTATCTCTTCCAGAGAGATGCTTGGCAATAGTGCATATCTTTTAGATAAATATTGATGTGTCCATTTGGAATGGACATTGCACAATTGGTAGCAATAAAAACAAAGTGTGTGTTGTTCAAGGTGGACTTAATAGCTGACACTGAGGCTGACTCAGATTTTATAAGCATTTTAAATTATATTACTCAGCAATTATTGTTAGTGTGGGCAATGGTATGTGCAATTATTAAATTCTTTAAATGATCTAAAGCCAATATGTTGGTAGTAAAAGCTTAGACATACAACTTCAGAATGGTTCCCATGAACTTATTTGACACGGTGTTAATGTGTCTGTCCCATTTAGCCTATGTTTCCACCTTGTAAGCCAGGTTAATTTAAAAGTTTAAGGTACAGACTGCTATAACATTATAAAATGCATGAATGCTACCATTACAAGGAAAACAACTATTGTTATAGTTGTATATAAAATCTCTAGGGTTGTCTCCTGCTTCCATTGCTGTCCCTATTGTTTCCCCATGTCATCCAAATGATTGCAGAAACTATATTTGCTCAGTCATTAGACAGTGAGTTCAAAGGTTCTTTTCACATATTTCAAACTTGATTACTTTTTATTTCTTATCCTCTTCTGTAGGCATACAAAGATTTTGCACACTTAATGTAAAACATTCCATATTCTGGTTTTAAGGAATATTCTTTGGATGGGTTTATAGCAGCACACTGAGAGCAATTAATATTGGGATTACAGTTGTATCAAGACTGCAACAAGTGAATATTCTATTTAACAACTGTTAAGTGGTGCTAATGGGCAGGTTTAGACCACAGGCCAAGGAGAATCTTTAAGTGCAAATACAAATCTTGTTACATATGATTAAGTAAAATGAATTGGGTAATTAAGAAATAAGTCCAGGCTTAGATATTATATCCTACAATCTTAATATGCATGTGGTACCTAAAAAGATCATTTCACAGCCTCATACCTTCCACATGTGAAAGTCCCAGTGTGATTGGTAGGATTTTCAGGTTTATTCATAATGACAGCTGACCCTCAGAGGATAAGTAACTTTGTTAAGCGTATCTGGACTGAGAAGGACATTGTTAGGTTATCTTGACTATCTCCCTGCTTTCCAGCAAGGACATACTTAAGTCATCTGTGTAACTTAGGTATCTTGTACATTAAAACTTGTCAGGAGAAGTATTTCTTGGCCTTCCTTATTTAACCATAGAACATTTAACAACTCTCATTAGTATATTCCTCTCTTTCATTCATTCATTCATCCACTCTCTTTAATTCTTTTTTGTATGATAAAATCCATCTCCTAATTTTTATTTCTGCAGGAAAATATACCTATTATCTACAACTGATTTTCTTCTCTCTTAGATCCTTCAACAGAATCCAGAGCCTGCTAAAATTAGAATTTAGGTGTTTTGGTTTTTGAACTAAGCATATGTCATTCCTTTTGTTCTAAATATTTCTTTTTGTAATGTTTCTCACACCCTTCTAGATGTTCAGAAAAGTTTTCATCCCTGTCAAACCTTCTTTCTTTCTTTCTTTTCCAGTGAACTTAATGAAAATCCCACTCTTTTCCCACTCTTTTCAGATCTCCTTTCCTAGCACCACTCTCTTTGCTACCAGTGAATGAACTTAGTTTCCACATCACAGAGAAAAAAAATCCTCAGGAAGTCTCTGAACCTCATGCCCATTCCCCACCTCTAACCCCACACCTAAAAGCTTCCTCCCCCCACCTTTCTGTTTAATAGAAGTTATTCTTCCTTTCTAAGGCTAATTTCGCCACATCTGGATGTCAATCCTTCCCACAAGACAGACGATATCTGAATTGTTTGTAATTTCAATCTCTGTTGGTGCCATTCTGTCACAATTTAATCAAGCAATACACACAAATAATAAAAACTTTCAACTCAACTCTCTCCAGCTCTGCCTCCTTTTCTTTCCTCCACTTGATAGCTAAGTATGTCTAAGAGCTGCTTATACTTGGCATTATTGCTCATCTTTCATTCATAGGGCAACTTGTGCTATCTACTTTCATCTCTTACTGAACAACTGAACTGCTTTCTCAAATGTAACATAATTTGCTTGTTCAGAAATACAATGAATAGTTTATTTCCTGTCTTATTTCCTTCCCCAGTAGCATTTCATACTGTGTACAATTCTCTCATCAAAACACACTCATTCACTGGACTCTATAGTACCATCTACTCCAAATTTTTGACCATTGTGCTGAAACCTTTGGAAGGTTCTTCTTTCTTAACCCACCAGTTAAATGTTGGGGTCTATAAGAATTCTGTTCTACATATGCTTACATGGGATTGCTCTTCTCCCATGGCTTCAATTAATGTCTTTGTAGTTCATGATATCCACTTTTAGATACATTTCTGTTATTTCAGTGCTTATATCTAGTTTGCTACTGGATATTTTTGTTGATTATGCCTCAAAAGCTGAAATTTGGTGTGCAAAATTACTTGTAAGTACTTTTCTTCTCTTGTGCTCATTCTCTCAAAGAAAGGTGCCACTATCATCCATTCAGTTCTTCAAGTCAGGGATTTAGGCATGGCATAAATCTCTGTCACCAATCCTGTTTTTCTAATCTCCCCAGCTTTTACCCCATTGTAGGCCACAGTTATTATGTGATAACTGGACTCATTAATTCTTCCAATTGATTCTCTGTGTTATGAGTAATTTTTTTCTGATCTGATCATTTATTTTCCATTTTTTAAATCTATTAGTTGATGAAACTGCACTGAGTTGGTGGTATAATCCCACAGAGAAAATTATCCATAAATTATTATTAATGAATATAAAGATCAGCAATTTGTCAGTGTGACCTATTTTAAACTTTCAAGTAACATCTGAAGTGACTTCCTAGAAAATATTGTGTGAGTCCAGGGCTAGCCTGGTCTACCACTGATCTTTATTCAGATTGTTAGTTGATTGTGTGATCTTTATTTTGCTTTTCTGGTATTATGGCCAGATCCTATACTTTTACTGAAGAACTTTGTGTTCTAATTGTAGAATGAAGATTGCGTATGTATCATCGCTAATTTTTATCACAACCCTATAACTTTTATATACTTTTTTTTAAAGATTTTATTTATTTATTTGACAGAGACACAGCGAGAGAGGGAACACAAGCAGGGGTAGTGGGAGAGGGAGAAGCAGATTTCCCGCTGAGCAGGGAACCTGACATGGGGCTCGATCCCAGGACCCTGGGATCATGACCTGAGCCGAAGGCAGATGCTAAATGACTGGGCCACCCAGGCGCCCCCTTTTATATACTTTTTAAAGTTATTGTTATTATTCCTGTTTTTTGCTTTAAGCAAAATTTTTTAGGCTTTAAGCCTAATTTTATTGCTGGTTGTATATTTAAGCTTTTGAGATGGTTTTTCTGAATCTCTGTGTGTGTGTCTGTGTATGTGAGTGTATTCTTATATATTACATCTTACTGCATTCTCAATGAGCACATATCTTTTTAAGTTTCCCATAGGAAATTTTATGAATCAAAACAAAATGATAAGTTAATACCTTAAGGACTATGGATCCAATACTTGACCTTGCTGTGATTTTTCAAAGTCTAATGTTTAGTTATCAGGCTGGCTGAAATACACAGGACCAATATATTCATATTATGTTCAATCTATTATTAGTGTGTTTGTTTTTCTTCCTTAAGAAGGACCCATGTTTACAATTGCAAATATTATTCAAGTAACTTTTCTTAATCTCACTTAAAGGCAATTTAGGATTAGTTGAAAACAGTGAAATCTATAATGAGTAAAGTTTGAAAACAAAATTTAACTTTAGTACATGTTATATCATTTAATGCTTGTAAAAATCTTTTAAGTATTGTGTTATTTGTTTCATTTATCAGATAAAGAAATTGAGACATAGAAAGGTTAGGTTACAGCTAAAAATTATTAGAGCAGATTACAAACGTGTATCTTAAATACTACAAAATATAGCTACATGTTTTGAATAAGACATGGTTACTGCCCATGATAAACTTGGAGATTACCTGATATTTAACAAATGTTTACAAAACAGTTAATTAGTGCAATTATATTAGGACCAAACATGTAAGATAGCCAATTCTTTAGGTAAAAAGGGGTGGGATATTGGCAATTTTATAGAAATAAACTGTTAAAAAGTGCTCAGTATACATAGTGGTGATTAGAGAAAAACATGATTAGTTGTGCCCTGTTAGACCAGTGAATTCTTCAGAGAGATGTTGAGAGGTAGTCTGAAGAGTTCAGTAGACAAATGATGAAGGACATGCTTAGTAGATACACACATGAAACAGAGACATAAAAGAGTACTGTGTACCCAAAGAAATCCAACAGGTTTGTGATGCTTGAGACATAGGGTAAGAGTGCAAAGGGCTAATGCATATGGATTCAGGTGTCCAACTTGTGCCTGGCGCAAGGGTGTGAGCTTTAATTAGGCACCACTCATATAATAGGCATATATTGACTTTTATGATATTACCAAGGCAGGCTTAGAAACTCCAGACTTTGTGGCTGGGACCTGGAGCAGCCAAAAGTCCCCTAAGGATTCTTGTCTTTCTTGCTGCTACTCTGGATGACCTGATTCTTATTTCCCACTGATGTCTACAAATAGCTAAAAAATTTCAAACAGAAGAAATGGTTAACGATGATGAAAGCTACAGTAAGAATGATGATGTTGACTCATGATGATGATAAGATTGTCTAGCTGCAATTGAATGTTTTGTATTTACCAGGCTCTATGCTAAGAATTTTATTGTCATTCTGACAATATGAGGATAGGTATTTTATTATTTCTAACATATAGTAAGCTATACCTTGGGTGAATCTTGTGTGTGTGTGTGTGTGTATGTGTGTGTACACATAATCTCAAGAATTGCCACAGACAATTTTCATTTGGGTTGCTTTTAGTTACTATTTTTTCCAAGTGAACTGGGCATCCAAATTTCAAAAGGCTAATCTAAGAAATGAAAAATGAAGTGGCATAATCCAAATAATATTTTTCTTCTAAAATTCATGTTTCCACCATGAGATTTCTCAAAGATAACTATAATTCATTTGTTATCTTGTTCTTGTTTATTTTGCATGAAAAACTAGTAAATGCTGTAAGGAAAAACTGGCAAAGTACGAGCAAGGTTTGGAAAATTCAAGATCATCTAATTATATACAAGACATGGAAGCTGTTGCTATTTGTCTTTATCCTGCTTACTTTCTGAGGGTCATTCCACCAGAAACTACCATTCTGAATAAATTGATATGTAATATTAATAGCCAATTGGAGGAAACAATTTACATCACCACATATACTAACTAGATATTAAGTAAACAAATAATCTATTGTGACTTAAAATGGTCTCCATGGTATGCATCTAATTTAGTATGGATAAATGATGGCTTGAAGCTGAATGATACCAGTACTTTAAACATGTTTTTGATGCCTCTGGTGTAAATTCAAATGTGACCTCAGCCAGTTGCTAAATCGATAGTTACACTGACATGCCCAGCTGAGTGACAACATGGCCTTCATTGTTTCCGGGAGTGAGGATTTACTGACTTCATCAATCTCTCTGTAGATTTGGATCTAGAATTAGATATAATATATTTTAGGTATAAAATAACATTATTATTGCTAGTATTCTGAGCTTTTTTTATGCAGCAAAGATACATTTTCCCATTTAGTGCTCACAACATATGTGCAGATTTTGGTTATCTCTATCTCACAGATGGGGAAATAGAGAACCCATGCAGTTAAGTAGATTGACCAAGGTCATGCAGTTGATGAATGGCAGAAACAATCTGAATTCACCTCTAAGTAATTCTAAAGCTAGGGTAGTTTGAAATCTGCTTGTTGCTCATGTATGAATAATTGGTATGCCAGTCACTTTTGCATGCAGTGAAAAAAAAGTCTTACACCCTAAGTAGGACAATACAAGTATCTGTGTTTTATCTGTGATGACCATGGCAGTTTTGCTCCTTGCCACCCCTTATACTTTAGATTCCAGCAATCTCCACCAATTCTTAACTCCTGAATTCTGTTCTTTCAGGTTCCAGTGCCTTTGCACATGCTGTTTCCTCTGCTTTGAATGCCTTCACACCCTGCGACCTGAGCATTCACATTCACAATCATCTAATACATCCCTACTCATCCTTCACATCTGTATTAGTTTTCTGTTGGTACCATAACAGTTTAAACAACACAGAGCCACCATTTCTTGGCTTTGAAGTTAAGAGATCCTAGAGCCAAGAAATGCAGTGGCGTCTACGAGCTGGGAACTACCCTTACTTTATTTATAGCCAGAAAGAAAACTGGATCCTCAGACCTATAACCACAAGAACCTGACGTCAGCCAACAATCTGAGTAAGCCGGAAAGGGATTCTTTGCTAAAGCATTCAGAATGTAACACCCTTGCTGACTGCTAGCTCTGAGACCCTTACACACTTCTGACCTGTAGAGCTGTGACACAATAACCTTGTATCATTGATGCCCTTAAGTTTAAGCTAATTTTGTGAGAGACCGAATATACAAATGGGCAATAGCCAGATCATATTAAAAAAAAATAGAAATCTGACCCATAGCCTCTGTGGCAGCTAGTCCAGGAAGACAAATCACAGGTGATGGTGGCTGACTCTCTTACTGTGACAGGCTCCCTTTGCTTCTTTTCATGTGGATGGTCTTCTTTTATTTCTATATTTGTCACGGCAGTAATAGAAGACTAATACATCCAGGATGAGGGGCAACTTGTGCAAGCTCAGTGGTCAGGCAAGGATGGAGTCCACTAACAAAGGCTACAGTGGGCTTTACAGAAACATGCAGCACTGAGCATCTTTACAGTGTAAATTGACCCCAATGATAGTGTAGAGAGGGCCAGACTTCAACAGTGCCAATGTGGAGTGGAAAAGTTTTCATAGCACCTAACTGGGTTCAGACTTGGGTATTCTCTTCACATTGTGGATTGGTCATGACTGAGGCTATTTAGCTCCTGTGAGTTATGGACAGTTTGGGACCAGCCCCACAACGTAGATATTAGGCTCATTACAAAACTAGCATGTGGGTTCTCGAGTCATTAATTGGAAAAATAAAAAGAAATTTATTGATACTTGTTCCTCAGGTTTGTGGAGCATGAAATCATGGCTACCTTCCATTTCCACTTTATGCACTCTGTATTGTTTGAATTATTTATATTGAGCAGGCATTACTTTTATGATCAGAAATAGAAAACAACACAAGTACATGCTAATTTTGCAAAGCAAAACAAAACCTTGAATAAGTCTTCATGAAACAAGAATCTTCTCAATTATTTATGACTATGAAGAGAACTAGTTCCTGAAAATCCACACAGTTTGCTCTGAATTTCCTCTCAACATCCAAGTTTTAGACTTAATTTTATAAAAGTGCATTACAATCAACTTTAATTTCTTATTTAAAACATTGCCATTTCCAGTCTCAAAGGTATCCATTCATTACCCTCAGGATTGTCATCTGTTGAACCACATTTCATTATACCTTAATTATTTTGCTCTTTCATTGGGCGGAGGAAGATCTGCCTTAATGTGGAGTTTTAGAAATCATTAAGAAATACTCTCTCCAAACTATCCCTGAACAATAACAAAGCATGTCATTAATGGAACATCGTTGTTGAACTGGGTCCCTGTGGTCACTGCAAACAATTACCAGCAAAATGGCAGTATGTTAATTCAAAGGTTGCAGTTACCCTCTTCAGAGCTGAGGTTACAGCTCTTTCCCATCTGTTAATTTCATATTATTAGAATTTAGATTTCTTGAGGAAGCAGATGGCTATAAACTTTAACAGGTGTTTTTGGTGCACTGCCTTAACTTTAAATGCTGAACAGGTACAGCTTGAAGTTTGCTGGGCTGCACGGGGAGTTAGTACTTTAAATGATGTGTGGGTAGAGAATTAATTTGTTTTGAACTACCTGAAGAAAATTCAATATATTGTACACAGAGGTTCATGCTTACTTGACATGGTGCAATACAATGAAAAATGTAAAAAAAAAAAAAAAAAGATTTAAAGAAATCCTGAACCGTATTCTTCAGACCAGCCTACCCCTTTTCCTGCTGATAAAGTACTGAACAAGAACATGCTCCAAGTTATGGCAGTGGCTGAAAGGGAACGAATAGGGAAACATTCATGCATCAATGATGGCTTCACCAATTGTGTGTGGAGCCCAGGTCATCTCTGCTCTCCTGAAATAAAAATAAAATACAAATCTGCATTCCTATTCTGTACCTCTTCACAAATATTTTAACATCACATCATGTTGTGCTTCACTTGGCAATGTTCTATCTCACTCGAATGGAACACTGTCTACTGTCTTATAAATTCACACAATGACCAAAAAAAAAAAAACAACACAACCTAGTAGAGCACAATATAATGCCTAGACTTGTATGTATTTTCTGGGAAATTGTAAATTCCTTAAAACCAAGGATATAACTTTCCACATATATGAGATGAATATAAAACTCTGAACAATGACTATGATATAGATTTATTCAATCAATTATTTAATGATACTTTTTACCTAAATAATACATTTTTTCTAAATTGCCTGGTGGTCTTATGACTGCAAAAGTGCTTTAGGCTTTGGTAAGCCCTGTGTGGATAGGACTTTACTTCAGTGATTTATCCCCAGCACATAGACTATTGCCCTGCACATGTAATTACTCAATATGTATTTGTTAAATTTTTTTAAATGTGTCATAGATGCAAAGAAACTAGAGAAGCCCAAATGTTTGTACTTTATAACTAGCAGTGAAGCTGCAGAAAAATTATTGAGACAAGTATGCAGCTGTCTCAGGTATGGATGGGTGCTGCTGATTTCTGCAGAATTAATGCCGTATATGTATGCTCAAGAAAAGAAGTAATGTATAAATAATGATGATATTACCAGTGCTGAAGCTTATGAAAAACACAGTACATTTCCCTTGTGCTTCTAGTTGTTCTGGAATTGGTTGATGTTCTGGGTTAGTTTTTCTGCCTGAAGTCTACCAGATGATGTGTTGGTCTATCTTCTCTGAGCTCTCTTGGATTCTTTAGACAGTCAAATTGACACTGCTTTCAGTTCTCTTATGTAGTTGAAAAACTTTGGTAGCCATGCATGGTTCATGAGTACGGACTGGATCATGCCATTCCTTCCTGAAATATAACTTGATTATAGAATGGCCCTTAGTCCTAACTCAAATGTATGTCCTTTAAGAGCAAAGGTCAGCAAATAGAAATCATTGAAAAGATTGCCTGAAAGAGTGTTCCCTTGGATATTTTCCATTGATCCCTCCAGATCCACTGTATCCTTTTCCAAGTGACTTTGTACTCATGGAGGATGACTGATAATGGACAGCATCAATAGATATCCAGTTGGTTTGGTCAACAGGGAACACCACCAAAAACTCAGAAAGAGGAATAAAAGAGAAGACAGAGTAGTAATTTTCCTTACTCCCTTGCTCTGAGGTTATCTCAGGCTGATTGCTTCCCTCAACTAAAGATCACTGATCCCTCTCTTTGCCTCTTTAGTCTTTGAATATACTAAGATGCCCTGCTGTTACAATCCCCAGAGAATTAAACTATTCATTGTAGTTTTCCGAAACAACAGCCTGCACTTTTATAAATAGTGCCTTTATTAAATCCTCCTCAATTTACCCAATTTGAATGTATGTCATTTTTTTTTTTTTTTTTGCCTGGACCCTGACTGATACAGTCTCTAAGTGATAACTAAAACATTTTAAAGGACTCAAAGTTTTAAAGTGCATTCGTTTGTTACTTTAAGTTTCTTAAGTGATAGAAGATTGGAAGAAAGTGTGTAAGAAATTCCTCTTTACCTGCCTTTTTTTTTTTCTTTTCAGTAGAGAAGCTCCCATTTACTTGCAACTATTTTAGAGTTAAGTAACTACTTAGAATTGAGGAGAAAATAATAAAGCTGTTCTTTTGAGAAATGGAAGCTGTCAAGGCTTTATTACCAAGAGGAAGCACCAGAAGTAATCAAGGCTCTTTTTGCAAAATATGATGTGTACCTTCCTGTCAAACTCCATTAACTTGGAGGTTTGAATTATAGTTCTATTTCACAAAATAGTATGATTGAATCAGACATAATATTAGAAGCTGAGAGTTCTGTTTAAAATTGCCTTTTCTTTGTTCTAAAGAGAAATAGAACATTCTGAAATGTATCCTAATCAACTGTTAATAGCTAATTCAATAGCCACCTGCATCAAATTCTGCTGTTCTCAGACTAGAACACCTTGATACTCCAGAGGGAAAGTGTTTACTCTCCTATTTGTGTGTAACTAAGCTACAAGGTGAATTCCAAATGAACCAATGGGGAAAGTGATATCTTTATGTGTCCCATATATTGGGCATTTTGGGCCTCTATTGGCTACACATCAGAATCTGAGTTCATCCCACAGATAACCAGTTGTGTGCCACAGAATCAGGAACATATAAAAAACGTTGAAAGATGTAATGTAAAAAGTATGTATTATTATGGACTTTTTTTCCTTAGGCCTTTTTTCAGAAGACAGAAAAATGACATTCAGATCAGTTTAGTTGGAAATTTATTGGGTCAGTTAGCTCATTTTTGCAAAATGTGAAAATAATTTTTAAAATCTTTATTTGGAAATATTGCTTATAGAGTTACTCTTAGTTTTAAAAGCTTTGATAAAAGCCTGGACAACTAGTATAGTTAGGCTTTTTTTTTTTTTTTTAAGTCTTTTTGCCTTAGCCACTAGTAAAATGGAGATGAACCTAGTATTCTTTTCAGAAGGCACAGTGCCTGGCATAAAATATTTAGCTCTTGTTATTTTGTGTTCAACAAAAGTGATGCTTCTTTCTCTTCAAGTAGGAGTAGATGTTTGTAAGAAAGAATGAGGCTAAGATGGAGGTGGGGAAAGAATAATATGAGGACGTTGGAGGTGAGAAAGTTCAAGTGAGCAAGTAGAGTAGGCTAGAGGTACCTCTTAGATCAAGACACATTTGCACTCCTGTTCTTGAGAGGTGAGGAAGGAGACCTCTAGACCTGCGCTGCATGCCTATGTTGGTTATAACCCATCCATGAGGCAGCTGTTTAGCTCTACTCAGATTCCATGTTTTTACTATCTATCTTCTTCCCATATAATAATTTTATTACTGAAAAGAGAAGTTGAACTTTCACAAGCTCTCCCTGGGCTCAGATATTCCCTCCCAACTCTTTGCCCCTTCATACTTGGAGTATTATACCATCTCTGGGAGCTAGATAGTTCTCTGCCCAGAGTATCCCCTATATTAAATTCTAAATATCCCCATTTGAAGATGACATCTCTTTCCTGACTGCTCACTGATATAGAGGAAGCATTACAGGAATGGGCACACCAGCATCTGGCCAAACCAGATCTGCAACTACCAACCTTCTAGCCATGCATGGGCTGGGAATCCAATTTGTGCTATTCAACTCTTTACTGGTCCTCTCCCCCTGACTTCTAGGGTCAGATCTAGAAGCAGGGATGTGAAGACAGAGAGAGGGAGAGGAGTGGCTCAACCTTAAATCTTCCTGGAACCCAGTTCTGGTATTTTGCTGTCCTCCGTCTCCAGATAGAGGTATACAGTTTTCCACTCTTAGAGAGTTTACCATCACCTGCAACCTACTAAGGTGTGGAAGCTACCCCAAAGGCACACCAGGGACAGTTTTCACTAGTTAAATCATTGCTTTGCATTATTGTCTAATAGCTGTCCTCACATACTATTATCTGAATAATTTAAATGACATAATTTATCTATTTTTAATTTTAATTAATATCTATTTCTGCTTTTTTTGGTGTTTGCCATTTTATGTCACATTATATTAGTCTGATTTGAAGATTTCCATCTTTAATTAATGTATGAGTTATCATTAGCTCTTCTCAAATTTGATTATGCAAAACTAAAAAGGCAGTAAATTCCTTCATGATGTACTCTGGACTCCAAAATGCCTGTAGGCATTCTCTTGTGTCAAAGTTCTAAGCACCTTTACTTGCTACCTGAGTATTAAATCACCACTGGGCTTTGTTTTGACTGGGTATTCACTACCTGTTTTATCTTAGAAGATATACTTGATCTCTCTGGTCTTATTTTTCTCAGTTAGAAAAGGGGGCTCTATACATCCCCATAGGATGTTGTGAGAATAGAATGTAATGATATGTAAAGCACTTCTATCCATGGCTGTACATGCTATGGATATCATTAATGTTAGTCAACCTGTTAAACATCAATATTAATTTGTACAGATTCACATCCTCAGAGTAACATAATCCCAACATCTATGAAAGAAAAGACTGTACATCATTTTATTTCCTGAGAGCTTAGTTTCATACAAATTCTGGATATAACAACTAAAGCCATTAATATGCAAGATAGCTTGTCCTAATAATTCCCTTAATAATTATCTTTAGCTCGCAAACTCTATCAGATGCAGAGTTTGAGCAAAAAATAAACAGTAAGTTAAACAAGATTTTAAGCAGTTTTATTTTATGTAAAGAATCTTACAGCTATGATAAGAGGACAGGTGACTAATATAAAGTCAATGTAGAAAATATTTCACCTTTTAGTAAGTACTATTATTATAATATATAATACAACTACATATAATGTGTTATGATTTTAAATACTGTTCTGCAAGTTTAGTTTTATTAAATACTATTTATTTACAAATTCTTAGCAGTTTAAACCTATCTTGAAAAAATACGTGTTCATGGCATGACCTAGATGACCCTGGAAACACAAGTTGGTACATATAACTCATGAATTTATGGTAATTTTAGTACTTTTCTGGTGTTTATCATTGCTTAAGTTAATTTGATATATTAAGCCCCTAATTCAAAAATAAGGAAGAAGGCTTCAATTAATTCATTTAAAAAAGAATTAGTCATTTTTTGAGTATTATCCCTTTTAATTCAAACATTCACCAAACATTTTTGGAAATCATGTGTGTGACAAATGGGTACAACACCGGAAACACAAGGATGGATTAGATGCAGAGCCTGCCTTCAAGGAGCTTGTGTCTAATATGGTGAACTAGGCAACACACAGGGCATTTAGAATGGACTTATGCTATCACAGAAATGTCTGCAGAGACAGTGTGGATCACTCAGAAGGAAGGAATGATGTCTCTTACTTTTAGTAAGGTTTTTTTTTTTTATTTTTAAAGATGATGCTGGAGTCAGATTTTGAAAGTGAATAATGCTCTTAAGAGGTCAGGATTAAAATGAAATTCCTTGAGGAATTCACCACTTTTGATGGAAACGATCTATTATTTGCCTTGTGTTGGCCTTAGAATTAATCATCATGTATTAGAAATAAATTCACTAATTTTTCCAAAGAACTATTATGCTTCAGTAACTTATTCTTTTAGACATCTCAAAAATACTCAGGTAATAATGTCAAGGGCCCCTCAGGTACTTAGTAGAGCATAATTTCCCTATTTCTTTATTTTTTTAAATGCGTACTTTGTTGTAAAATATGAGTTTTGTTCAAAGATTTTTTTATTGATACTCTTAAGAAAAATTGTGAAATACTTGAAAATGGGCAAAGAAAAATAATATATTACTGAATGCCTGTTCCTCTTTCCAGATTATCCTCAACTTTCATTTTCCTTGAACTACTTCAACTCTATGCTGTTAGATAACAATGCACATGATCTTGTCCTTAGACATGGACAATGTATGTCCCCTCAGATTGGAAAAAGTCAATTTTCTAACTATTTGTAAATTCATTTGCTCTGCTGAAAGACCTAAATACATATGGTACTTTGAATTCTCCCATGAGGCAGTAGTAACATCTTAGTGATCCTTTCATTAATTAAAGAGTTAAGTAAAATCTTTGACATGTGTTCATTTATATTTGTATAAGAATTTTGATATTAACTGTTCTTGGAAATATCCTTCATCACTACTGTCATTTGTGGTGAGATTTTCTTTAGTCCTAATAGAGGCAACCAACACATACTTGGTACAAATATCAAACATTCTGTATGTGGTATAGAAAATTCGAGGAGGAAAGTATGTTACTATTTTTATATTTATATATGTATGTATATATAACATATGTTGTATGTGCATATAGTATATATATATATTGTAATCATATAAATATATTGGTATATAGAAAATATTAAGAGTTTCTGGGAAAGGTGAGTCAGGAAGGGCAACAACACCTGTGTTCATATTTGAAGAGACTTGAAATCAAATAACATTTTAGGCATAGGACTTTATTCTTGTACAAAGATGTGATAAATACAGAAGTGTGAAAAGGCATGGTATGCCTGTGGAATTAGTTCATGGTAGTTGTCTATTAAACTACATAAAGATATGGGGAAGAAAAGTGGTTAGTAATGAGCCTGGGAAAAGTAGCCTAAAGAAAGATTGAAAAGATCTTACTTATTAGATAATTTAGAATTTATTCTCTATGCAATGCAGAGCCATTCAAGAGGTGACATGATCAAATTTGATTTTTTTAATGAATCAAGTGACCAATGGATTAAATGATGCAATATTAGAGTCAAAAAGAGGCAGTATGGGCTAGAATTTAGAGTTGGTCAAGTTGATGGGACACTGTTTGGCCAAGACCAGTAGTACTGAGATAGAGCAGTGAGGAACAGCATGAACCATTAGGATGAAAAATATGGATATTTGTGTACTACAGAAATGAAAAATAAGGAACTTTATCTTCTACTCTATGTAAATTTTGGATATGATAATTACCCCCAATCAAACACAGTAAAATTGGGCTAGCTACTTCATATTTTTATCTGCCAACAAAATAATAGTGGATGACGTTTGAAAGTCACATTGAAAGCATCAAAATAAACAACTTTTTAAAAAAACCTAATGTATTTGTTCCCTAAATAAATTTCAGAATATTTTAAAAATCACAGATTTTGGGAATCTTGCACTTTATCATTTTCTAAGTGAGTTGCATTGTGAGTAAGGTATCTAAACTTCTACAGTACTCATGAAGAAATGCTTAAAAATCAATGGATTTCCTAGTTATCTGAACAATAATATGCAAACAGTATTTTAAAATTATTGAGCCATAGTTGGTATCATTTTGTCTACTAGGCACAAATTTCAAAAAGTTTTAGGGCATATTGGCTTAAAAAAACTTAAAATAAGTTACATTGTGCTTTGATTAGTAATTAAGAAAATTAGGGACTCAAATCAATACCAAATTTATTTTCAGCCTGATTAGGAGCTTCCTTTTGTGTGCTATATTTAAATATAGTTAATAAATATAAATACTGTTTTGATTGAAAATTCCTACCTACATTCTAATATCTACTTTTTTCATTTCAAGAAAAGGGCAAATGGAAGAATTTGGTGTATTTTCAGTAGACAGTATGATTAATATCATAATCACGTGTTTATAAAGTCCCTAATTATGCATATTTTGCAAAGACCTGCCTAAACCTGTTCTTTCCCCTGTAGGATTCAGGAGTCTTATTTATGACATTCAGGGTTAGCCCCAGATGAATTATCACAGTTGTTAGATTGAGTATTTGCGTATAATGTAAAGTTTTATTAATACCTTCCCTTGAACCTTCAAAATAAATTCTCTGCTCAACACTCTGAATTAGTCTTCTGAGCACTTGCTGAAAAGAAAATTAACTCAGGGAAGTTAAAGCATTTTACTCAACTTCATCTAATAAGTGGAAAAGAAAAAAACTCATTTACGTCTCCTGAAATCAACCTGAGTGCCTCTTCTAATTCTCTATCCAAAGTTACTTGCTTGCTAGTTCTGTACCTACTCTTGCTAAACTCCAACACTCAGGGACACCAACAGTTTTTGCCCTTCTCTGAGTTGCCTCATGAGCCATAATTACCTCTGTAATTTCTCCCCCTCTATAAAAATTGCCATTCATTTGGCAAGGATGACTTGAATCTTCAAACTGCTGACTTAGATTTCACTTCTAATTAAATATATAGGGTGAATAGCTAACAGTCTCTGTTACTCTTTAGAGGGTGTCTGATTTAAATAAAAATGTCTTGTTCAGCTAACATAAGCTTGGAATTTTAAATAGAATTTTAGATAATAGATGATGGTATTTCATGACAAAAAGAAACCTTCCTTTTAGGGATGTGACCTACTGTTTTAGGATCAAAAATTTAACTTTTAGTGATGATATGTAAGAAAAAGAGCTGCCAAAATGAAAAATGATTTTGTGAACAAATGATTAGGGAAAAAATATACATTTTGCTAGTTTATTTACTCTGTACTTAACTCTGATTCATTAACATCAGGTTTCTGCCACCTAAGGTTTCCCCTGTCCATTCGGTGCCTTGCTTTTATTTCTCTGCAGTCTTCTCCATTAGGCTAAAATATCCCTCTGTTCTTTGAAATCACCTCCTCGAGTTTCACATGTCAGGCACCTTGGCACTCATTCATTACCCTTCTTCCCCCATCGGGTGACTGTCTTGGGCTTGCTCACATCATGGTGTTCCTAAGATAGTCAAACTTTTTAAGCAGTATTTAGCTTCCAAGAGAGAGCTTCCCAACTGATGATCTCTTCAGACCCATCTTTTAAGTTAAACAGTGTCTCTTCCACTGTTTCTATAGGTCGAAACAAATCACAAGATAGACACGGATTCACTCCTTGATAAAGGAGAGCCAAAGAATTTGTATCCTTCTGTGATCTACCATAAAGGAGAATGTGGGGTAGGATTTCAGTAGATAAAATAGGATAGAAAGTTTTCTTAGAGATTTTGGGTTGGCCATGGTATCCTTAAAACAAACAAAACCTAGGAAATTCAACAGGGCTTAGGAGTAGAGCTATCTAATTCCAGAGAAATAATCAGAATAAGACAGAAGAAAATTGGGAATAAGAAAAGAAAGGAAAAGCAAACTTTTAGGAGGAATGATCTAATATAATATTAAACTAGGTTTTTAATGAAGGTTAAGATAGTTAGAAACACAAGGGTGAGGAAGGATACTTAAAGGATGAAACTATTTTACCAATATTATACTAGACTATACCTTTAGTGCTTCTGAACCTTCTATCATTAAAAGAAGACTGAGAATGAATCAGTAGAAAACATTAGATGAGATAATTTTCAAAAAGATACTGCAATCTGTATTTTAAGGAAATCACAATGTTGATTCACCTTCATACACTTTAAATAAGTCACTAAGATATTTCCTTAATTTTTGAAACAGTATTTTGCTTATAGTTTGTCTCTATCACAGTATTGGGCAAAAATATGGAAAAATGCACATAAAAGTAG
This sequence comes from Callorhinus ursinus, assembly GCF_003265705.2. NCBI lineage: Eukaryota > Metazoa > Chordata > Mammalia > Carnivora > Otariidae > Callorhinus > Callorhinus ursinus. The sequence continues at coordinate 21,253,477 of NW_027397063.1, forward strand.
AAAAACAGTCTTAGGGATGTAATGTCAAAAAAGGTATACTCTTTAAGTTTTGATGTTGTAGGCATATTTTATCAGGTTATTAATTTGATCATGTGCTGAGGATGTATTAAGTCAGGGAATATAAAAAACATAGACTACCAATATTGGCCCCTTCATAAAATGGACTTATGTCACCTAATTCATAGCTCTTTTACGACTAAATTCTGTCATCCTCAAATCCTGAAGATTCCCAAACTAACACATTCCTCTTCTCATTTTCTAGGCTCAGCTACTTGCACTTCCTCATCCCAATTATACTCTTCAGTCATCAGTGCAAATACTTCAATCATCCTGGCATTTTTTATTGATTTGGTTTAAAATTTAGGCTGGTAATTAATGCAGTCTTATTTTCCCTTTCCTTGACCAGGAGTGCCAAAATATTAACTTCTGACGATCTTTTTTTAGAGTCAATAATACACTTAATCCTAAAAAGATTAAAAGATTTGATAAACTTCAGACTCCATTCTAGTTTGTAAATTTTCTCACTTTCGTCTAGAAGAAAGCACCCCGACTTCTTAATATAGCCATTTATAAAACTATGATAACTAGTAAATGTAAATTCTTTCTTCAAGTCATTTTAATTTAAGTTGTTAATGAGAAATTAATAGGGTATCATTCATTCAACAAATCCTCATTAATGGTCTATAATACAAATAGTGGGGGCTGTGCATTCTACAAAGACAAGAAAGTGCCAAATTCAAGTCAGATATTTCAGTGGCCTCTCAAAATTTTAGTATATTTTAAAGCAAAACTAGTGGCACCTGGGTGGTTTAGTTGATAAAATGTCTGCCTTCAGCTCAGGTCACGATCCCAGTCATGATCCCAGGGTCGTGGGATAGAGCCCTGAGTGGAGCTCCCTGCTTGTGGGGAAACTGCTTCTCCCTCTGCCCCTCCTTCTGCTTGTGCTCTCTCTGTCTCTCTTTTTCTCTCATGAATAAATAAAATCTTTTTAAAAAATAAGGCAAAAGAAGTAGATTTTTTTAATTTAAATTAAATTAGCCATGGTATAGTACATCATTAGTTTTTGATATAATGTTCAATGATTCATTAGCTGAGTATTATCACCCAGTGCTCATCATATCACATGCCCTTTTTAATGCCCATCACCCAGTTACCCCATCCCCCCACCTGTCTACCTTTCCACAACCCTCAGTTTGCTTTCCAGAGTCAAGAGTCTCATATGGTTTGTCTCCCTCTCTGATTTCTTCCCATTCAGTTCCCCCGCCACACCCCTATTGTCCTCTGCACTATTCCTTATGTTCCACATATGAGTGAAACCATATGATAATTGTGTTTCTCTGACTGACTTATTTCACTTAGTATAATACCCTCCAGTTCCATCCATGTCAATGTAAATAAGAAGTAGATTTTATACCAAGGTCAATACCTTATGATATAGCCCATTGCCAAAAAATATTATTTTAAGGTATTACTTTACTAACACATTGAATTAAATTATTTTCTTTCCTGCTCATTTAAGAAAGAAGAAGAAAGAAAACCTTTAATCTTTTAGAGCAGTTGTAGGTTCATAGCAAAATTGAGAGGAAGGCACAGAGATTTCCCATTTATCTCCTGCCTTCACATATGCATTACCTTCCCCATTACCAATATCCTCCACCAGAGTAGAACATTTGTTACAATTGGTGAACCTACATTGGCACATCATTATCACCCAAAGTCCATGGTTTACATGAGGGTTTACCCTTGGTGTTGCATATCCTAAGGGCTTGAAAAAGGTATAGAGGCATGTAGCCATCATTATGGTATCAAACAGAATGTTGTCCAAAAACTCTTCTGTGCTTTACCAGTTCATCACCCCAACTTTCCCGGCCCATTGTAATTTCTTAAATCTAAAACTGAATTTAAACTTATTGTTTGAAATAGAATCTCAGAATATCATTTTTCCCCAAATTTGTAATTTCAAATAGCTAAAACTACATAGGTACAAGATATATATACTCTAAGATTTCTTTGTCCAATTTCAAAATTCTATGATTATGGAAAATATGAATTGAGTACAAATTAGATGTTTCTTCTAACCTTGAAAATGTGCTTAAAATTGTCTAAATGTAGAGGTAAAATACATTTGTCCAAAGTAACAGTTTGAATTATTATTCACACTAACAGTTTGAATGTAAACTCCTAAAATAAATAGCTCATCCTGAATGTGAAAGCTTTTTTTTTTTTAATTCAGAAACCTTGAGATTCCTTTAAAAATACTTACTCTTAAGAAATTCAGTGACAACGACCAAAATAAATTTTTCTACTTGTAAAATGGGTCTGAAAATCTGGTTAGTATCAGATGGGGACAAATAAGTGTCACTAATATTAAGGATATACTTGGAATAATTTCGGAATGATGGAGATTTTTCACATGTATACATTAATTTTGAATAAACAATGAAATTTTAGCATCACATAATTTTTCTGGGTCCTGAGAGATGTGTGTGTGTGTGTGTGTGTGTGTGTGTGTGTGTGTGACCTTGATATCTTGAGGGTGGTGGTGAAGGGATGGGGGATATTATAGTTGGAATTGTCATGTATTTCTAAATACATTTTACTTACCTAAAAATCAAAGAAAGAGAACTATGTGTTCTCTATGGTTTCTTACAGTTATAATAAGTCTATGCAAAGTCTGAACCCGTTTTTTTAAAAAATCAACTGCTATGTATCTCCTGTTCTCTCAAATTGGTTTACTATCTGAATCCTAACTCAGCCTAAACAAAGGAAACTATTTCTCTTGGTGATCTCTAATAAAAGACTAGCTTCCATTTGCTGTCTTCACGTCTCCTTTGCTTTTTACTTATTTTTATTCAGTCATTTTCTTCTCTCTGGAGGTGAACAAACCACTTGCCCTAGGCCTTGATAACTTTTAAAAGCAATCTGGGCTTAAAAATCAATTTAATGACATGTTCCTATAGCATTAAGCTCCATTGCTTGCCCACATTTGGCCAAGTTGAATGAGAAGGTGATCTATTATAACATCTATAAAAATAAATCTACTTGCAGCAGTTAAAGCCCAGTAAAAGTCCAGAAGGCACCGCTCTCCATCGCAGGGCTAAACATTTGTGCATCACCCGACCCCACCGTCCCTGAGAGATGAAGGAGGCCTGGGAGTCAGTGTTCACCAGCACTGCTGTGAACACTGTTTCCTTCTACATTCAGTGTACAGTATGGTAGTGAACAACTTCATTAGGATGTATCTGGAATGGTTTACAGGCTTGATTTCACACCATACAATCATCCTTTTCTCTTTCTGGAAGTTATATTTGGTGAAGGCAAAGGAAATCTGAGACTTGTGGTGGTGGGGGGGGGGGGGGGGGCGATTCTGAACTGTTAAAAACTGCCAGCACATCATGGGTTTGTGTGTCCTGGGCTCCATTCATCTTGCCGTTTTGCCATTAATGTGAAGAGCACTGAATAGAAGAGCTCAAGCTCAGGATAACCGAATTACTGTTTCTTCAGCATTATGACCAATGTATCACTAGTCCTTCACTGACTGTTTTTCTAAGAAGACAGCCATGTTTGTCTTTTTAAAAACAGTATTTGTGGGGTGCCTGGGTGGTTCAGTCATTAAGTATCTGCCTTCAGCCCAGGTCATGATCCCAGGGTGCTGGGATCAAGCCCTGCATCAGGCTCCCTGCTCCGCGGGAAGCCTGCTTCTCCCTCTCCCACTCCCCCTGCTTGTGTTCCTGCTATCACTATCTCTCTCTTTGTCAAATAAATAAATAAAATATTAAAAAAAAAAAACAAACTGTATTTGTACTTGATTTTGACTCTGCTTTTATATTCCTTGCGCCTGAAATAAATCTTACAATAGCAAATAAAATACTCTATTTTGTAAGAGTATTTTATTTATTTATTTATTTATTTATTTATTTATTTATTTATTTATTCAATTACTCTTAATATGAATCAAATGGAAGGATCACATAAATGTTTCTATATATAGTATAAAATTAAAAATTTAAACAAAATTATTCATAGGAATTATGTAGGCTAAAATGAAATAGAGATATAAATGTATCTGTTTTAAAGTCATTCACTTTCTCTACATTCACATCAGGATTCGTATTTATTCTTTGGATCTTAGTTTTCACATTATGAAAGAATTAGGAGGTCCTATTTTGTAAGGACACTTTTTTGTGTGTGTGTGTGTGTCGGAATCAGCCTTATTATTTTTTATTTTGTTTTTAATAATATCTATGATGTTTTCATTTTTAAAACTGTATTTTTTCTTGAATAATGGTGGAAATAAACATTATTTTCAAGGAATGTACACATCTAGTCCAAAGATGAAAGGAATCTCTCCTACTTTGTTGCCTAATGTGGGATATTCAGACCAGCAGAATCAGCTCTACTTTAGAACTTGTTATATTTTAGAATCTCAGGCCCCACCCCAGACCTTCACTTTAACACATCCCCAGGTGATTCTTCTGCACATGAATATTTGAGAAGCACTGCTCTGACAATTCTTTTGAATACACACATAATAACTTTTTTGATGCTGAGCTTTTATTTTTATCTCCAAACCCTGGCCTAGGTGGTTTTTAGATTTTGTTTAAAGATATGGTCTATCCTTTTGATAATATGCTAACTAGACTCTATACAAAAAAAGTAAGGAATTTTTTTTGGTTTTTAAAGAATAACTTGTATTTCTTTAAAGTATTAACTAAGAATCCTGCATAATGTCATGACTGTGTATGTAGCAATCTTGCCATGGTAAAAAGGACCTATGGTTGAGCTCAAATTCTCAAATATATCTGCATTTAAAAAAAAAAGTGTGGATGCGGAGAATATGTGAAATATCAGGTGCTAATTTTGTGAACAGCTATATCAGTCTAACAAAGGTTCTCCATAATATTTCCTGTTTCCTTTATAATAATTGAATTTATAAAGATTCAATTTATATACAAATGCAGAAGCACATATAAAGCAGCAATTGTTTAGGGGTTATGACACCAAGAATGGTTCTATAAATAGACTACCTAGGGATCCTGTGAGGTCCTCCTCCAAGGTCAGCCTCAAGCCTGGAGCATTTCTCCTCATAGATTGTTAAATCTGAGGCACTTTCATCTTAGTTTTACTAAAAGAGACTTATAATAATTTTTAAATGGACATTATAGACATTTTTCTGGGAAGAAAATCCGTAATACTTGAAGAAAAGTATAAACTAAATATATTTAATGTTGAGTTCCTATAAAAGGAATGATTTCATATTCATGAGAGATTGAATGTTTATTCTTATATCCTGACATTAGAGTAGCAAACCAGAATTTTATTTGTCCCTTCCATTTTTTTGCAGTATTTTAAGTAAGTTATATCCATGTCTTAGAAAATCTAGACTCCAGTCTAAACCAGTTTACAAACTTCAATTAAACTTTGATGAAACTTCCAGATTTTAATGGTGAATTAGATAACTCACAATATCCATAAATGAATAAATGAATGTTGAATTCACTTTTGGAAATTGAGAAATATCTGGCTATTTTTAAATATTTTAAATTAAATCTATTTTTTCTTTAAACTCAAATTACTAAATGACTCATTTAGTCGGTTTTGTATCAGTAAGTATCATCATTTCAAAAGCAGAACAAATGATGACAAAGAACATTTTACCTTATTTTGTAGATTATATAAATATCATAACATATATTCATTTTCTTCAACTTATTCAATTACTCTTAATATGAATCAAATGGAAGGATCACATAAATGTTTCTATATATAGTATAAAATTAAAAATTTAAACAAAATTATTCATAGGAATTATGTAGGCTAAAATGAAATAGAGATATAAATGTATCTGTTTTAAAGTCATTCACTTTCTCTACATTCACATCAGGATTCGTATTTATTCTTTGGATCTTAGTTTTCACATTATGAAAAAATTAGGAGGTATTTTAATATGGGTTTCTAGAGGGCTTGTTTATAAAATTATACTTACGGAGACGTAAAGACTAGAAACATCTACCAAAGGTATTTCTGTGGTAACTTTCGGTTACTGGAATTAATGTAACTGACCCTTTGAAAGGAAGAGGAGTTATCCCAGCAGCACTGGCGCCTCTTTGTGCTGAGATGTAAACAGCCTATATCTGTGCCAACATCTTGGGAGGCTCCAGCCTTAAGTAAGCTCATAGCTGGATGGCGTGGGCACGGAGATTCTGTGAGATGCTGCCCAACGGTTGCCACACCTTTCTCTGACAGACCCAAAGAGCAAAGGATGACATTTTCAGGTTTCACTTCCCCCTAACTCCTCACTCTTCCCCCAATAACAAATTTATCTTAATCGAATCTTTACATCTTCCGCTCCAAATACAAATGATGCCCTTCTTCCTGGTGGAGTCCAGTGCACTCCATCCACTATCCTATAGTATCAAAGGCTCTCTCTTCCTATAAATATGCTTTGTCTTGTATTTCTCATTCTGAAAATGCCTTTTCTTAACACAGCACCTCCTTCCAAATTTACTACTATGATGACTTACCGAAGGAAATAAAGACCATGAATGGTCAGTTAATTATCGGATTAATGATTGTTTCAGTCTTTTCTCCCTTGCCCTCCCTATTTTTCATAAGCATTAGTCAATATCAGTTTCTCCCCAGTTAGGATACTTTAGGTCTCTGTCCCAATTCTCTTCAGTATTCCTCTGTCTGCCTGTGAATGTTCTTTCCATGGCCCTCTTCCTTTCTCTTCTCATTTTAAAATTTTCCCTTGTGATCACTTTACTTTGTTTTTAACTACCATTCTTAACCACCTACTGCCCTCAGAAGAAATGAGCACTCCCGAAATCCTGGTATCAGACTTCTAGCTTCCAAAACTGTGAGGCAGTAAATTTCAGTTGTTTGAAGCCACTCAATTGGTGGTATTTTGTTATGACAGTCTTAAAACACCAATACACACCACCCCCCTCTATTGAGAATTTGGGGAACTAAATGCAGCACAAGCTTCTCAGCATGATACATAAAGGCCACCTATAACCATTTCTTGCTTTACTCTTCACTTTCATTGATTACCACCTCCACGCCACTTTTCCTACTTAATGTACCACAAGCACAATCCTGTGAGTCTTTCCCCTGGCACCCCTGCTCTCCCACCCTTCCACAGCATATACCTTTCACTTTGTAATACCCACTCCTTCTTGCTTGAGAGGTAAGTGACTTTTGTTCTACAAAAGCCAGTCCAGATTTCATTTCTTCTTTGATGTCTTCCTTGACCCCTCTTCTGCAATCGCCCATCCATCTGTAGTTTCATTTACTGTCTTCTGTCTGTGCCTGTTATAAGACTGGGTTTGGGAAGGTGTTTATTTATCTCAGCATCCTTCACCTCGAACACGGGGATGGCCTAGAACAGTTAGTGACTTTATCATTCAATTTAATTCAACAAACATTTGTATACTTATATGTCCAAGCAATCTGATTTCAGGTCTAAGAAACAAGAATGAGGCAATCTTCTGTATAAAGGGTTTGGTGTTTAATAATAGGTTAAAGCCTATTATAAAGTATAAACAAGTATGTAATATAGTGTGTAGTATTCAAGCAGTGACAAGTAGAAAAACAGATCAATTCGAAATCAAAGCCAGTGTCCTTTATGAACAATACTAAAATTTATTGACTCATTAAAAGTACTTGGCAATTTTAATTTGTCGTTAGCTATTGTCTATGCAGGATTTTTTAAAAAATAATTGTGAGTCTTCATTAATAAAATAAACATATAGATTTAAGTGCTAACTTGTTCAATATAGACTGCTAACATCATAAATATTTTATCCAAAGTCGATCATGGTGGTGCCAAGCATCAGTCAGCCAGGTTGTGGTCTGAGTAATCAGCTGTTAGGTACAGAGTGCTCAGAAGCAATACTAAGAGAAGAGCTTTTTACTTATTTATTTTTCTTTTTTTGTGTGTGAGAAGAGCTTTTTAAAGGTTTTAGTTTTTTTTAGAATTTTAAAGTAGCAACAATTCTCAAGAATTTCACCATAGTTATTAGATTTTTCAAGGCATCCCCAGTATATGTGGCTCATAAAGACTAGTAGACTTGAGAATAAGAGGATGCAAAGACCATAATTAAGGGTATTTTGGGTGCATCTTGGCCAATTGTTCCAGATTCCAGAAATGTAATTTCCTAGAGGCATACTCAGTGTAGATCAACTCACTTGGCACTCTCTACAACTGCTGCTTCAACAGTAGCAATATATTTAGACCTGCAGTCATTCATATGAATAAGTTATTTGTTTGGAATTTTCATCCTGGAAAAAAAAATGTATTTAAATATTATTTGAATGAGAGCAAGTTTGATGCAGAGTTGCAGGCAGTACATGGATTACAAATATAAACAGTGGGCCTTCACACATCAGAAACAATCATTGTATCTGAATTGTTTCTCATTCAAAGGTCACACACAGATCACTTAAACTGTGACTCCATTTTAATTGTGGTTGCTGTTAACATATATCAATGCTGTTTAATCCTTCTTACATATTTCATGATCATAGATTTCTACAGGGCTTTCCAATACTGCCTGTCAATCCTACTACTTTCCTCTTGTGAGTTCTCTTTTTCCACTCTTTTACAACCATTCCAAACCTTTCATGTCCTACCACCCCCCTTAGTATATAGCCCAGTCTTTTATTTCATAAAGATAGCACTATGCTCAGCTACCACTTACAAAATTGACTAATTGACTTGTATCTCTATGTATTTGTCCTCTTCAAGCTTTCTAAAAGAACTGTCTGCCTTTCCAAGCTTTGAAAATCTTAGGTCATTGATTACTAGTCTCTCTCCAGTATATTAAGCCTTACTGTCTCTGTTAGAATCTTCCTTCCTTCCTTCCTTCCTTCCTTCCTTCCTTCCTTCCTTCCTTCCTTCCTCCCATCCGTCCATCCATTCATCCATCCATTGAAAATTCACTTGAGAGTATTATTCTAATTGTTGATACAGTGTAGTAGATGAGGGTCCCTGCCCTCAGGTAGCTGGCCACCCAGTGGGGTCCACTGAAATATATCTACTGGATCCTTCCCATCAGCCTGTACACAAACTTTAGTCTCTCTTATTTAAAAATAAAACAAACACACACTAATTCTACATTTTCCTCTAGTTATGTCTTATCTCTTTTCTTGAATTCAAAGGTAAACTTTTATTAAGTTGTTAAATTCATGAGCTTCCTTTTTTCATTCCCCCACTGTGATGTTTAATTTTAAGTGTCAGCTTGACTGGGCTAAGGGACATCTAGATAGTTGGTAAAACATTATTTCTGGGTGTGTCTGTGATGGTGTTTCCAGAAAAAAATTAACATTTGAATCTGTAGCCTGAGTAAAGAAAATCGCCCTCACCATTGTGGGTGGGCATCATCCAAGCCACCAAAGGTCTGAATAAAATACAAAAGTGGAGGAAGGATAAATTTTTCTACCTGAGCTGGGTCATTCATCTTTTCCTGCCCTTCGACTTTGGTGCTCCTTGTTCTTGGGCCTTCAGACTCAGACCAGGACATAGACCATTGGTTTTCCTGGGTTTTAGGCCTTTAAGTTTGGACTGGAAATATACTACCAGCTTTCCTGGGTCTCCACGTTATAGATAGCAGACTGTGGGACTTCTCAGTGTCCATAATTACATAAGCCAATCCCTCATAATAAATTTCTTTCTGTATATCTCTCTATATATCCTGTTGATTCTGTTTCTTTGGAGACCTCTAACATGCCCACTTATCCTTCAGTTCATTTCAACCTGATTTTTATCTTCAGCATGTTACAAAAAGTACAAAAGTACTTTAGCTAGAAACAAACAGTCCCTACTTTGCAAACATAAATAAATAAATAAATAAATAAATAAATAAATAAATAAACAAATAAACAAAAATACTTATCTGTGTTTCTGGCATTGTTATGTCAATTCTTTAATGCCTATCTCTTCTTACCAATTCTTTGGTGTTCCTAATTTCTCTCAAGTCCTCTTACCTTTTAAGTTACATTCTCTCTGTGTTTATTCCTACACCAATGACCTTTATTAATACCTTGAACCACACTGACCTCAAGCTTCTTCTTTAAGAACCAATTCTATAGGTCAAATTAAGCACCTAATACTTATACTTGGATGTCACAGAGACACTTCAAACTTACTCATTCGATGTTTAGTGCATGATCTTCCCTACCAACCTTGGGTATTTCAAGAGTCTTTCTATTTAATTATAAACATGACCTCAATCCATCCTTTTCCTTAATCCAGAAATTTAAGAGTGACTTTTAAAATGCTCCTCATGTTCACTTTCTGTATTGGATCAAGTATATCTAATCATTTTCTTATCTTCATTTTTTTGTGTTATACCAGTTGAGCAAACCACTGTTATAATGTCAAGGGATTATGATATATTTAATCTTCTCTCATTAAATGTGTTTGACTTTCTTCACTTTGTTCTCCACAAGGACTATACCAGACTGATAAGTCAGATGAAAACATCTGATTATGTTAGTGTCATGGTAAATACTCTTTGGAAACTTCCCATTTCTTCCAAGTTCCTACATTGTCTTCAGGTCCCATCATTCCTCTGTCTCCTTCATTATACACCAAATACATTGACCTTCCTATCCATAACTTTTCGCTTTACTGAGGACTTTCTTCTCCATTCTACCACTGTGTTTATATATATATATATATATAAAACCATACTCATTTTTAGTTCTCAGCTTTAGTCTTTAATTTATACAACATTAATGCTATGTGCAGGCATTTGTCTATCTTAACCCTCTAAACTAAGATGAGCCCTCCTCCTGCATATTCCAAAGCCATGCATCTTCATAGCACAGATTACATTTGCAATTAACTAACAATATAAATTGTGTCATTTATCATCTAGAATATAAATTCTCTAAGAGCAGGCATCCTTGCCCATTTTCTTATGAGTATATTTTTTATCAGAGCAACATGTGAAATGCTTGGTACATCAGAAGTGTTCAAAATAAATGTATAATGACTGAGCAGAAAATAAAATAATGTCATCAGAGAAAATGTAGTAAAAACCTTATAATGAGATCTGAGTTGTTCCTAAAGCTAGAGGAAAATATATTTACTTAAAATTTCTCAGTGAATTGTGCAATTTTTTTTTTTTTTTAATATAAAAGTGACTAGGGGTGCCCGGGTGGCTCAGACAGGTAAGTGTCTGACTCTTGATCTCAGCTCCGGTCTTGATCTTGAGGTCATGGGCTTGGGCGTGGAGCCCACTTTAAAAAAAGGGGGACTAAAGCATTCTAGAGATAGTTTTCCATTCCCCGGCATCTGACTTATTGGCTCAATTATTTATTACCAGAATAATTAAGATCAATTAATGAAATCAGCTAGATATAAAAATATCCTAGCAAGGTTTTATATTATCTTACTGAATTATTCTTCATTTCATAAACAATAGCAGGTAGCAGCTTTTCAGGTATTACTCATAGAGTCTACATTATTTAGGTTTTTTAATTTCCTACATGAAGAAGTCGGTATATTAGAAAATTTTGACATTCAATAGCAGTAACCCAAATTGAACTCAACTGCTATTATAGCTTTTCTATTTTTGTCATATTAAAAATATTTATGTCAGTCTAATAATTAAAAGTGGGTCTGGAGGTGTAGAGCAGGAAATTCAGTGTACATTTCCAGGATCTGTTCAGCAGCTCCTTAATGTCAGGGCCCTGGGTCTGTTGTCTCAGGTGCCACATTTCATAAAACTCCATCCAAGGCAGAAATTAGAGAAAGTCAGACAGCACAAAAACCCCTACCTTTTCTATCCTCTCTCTTTTTATCAGGAAGACAGTATTTCTCAGAAGTGCTTATTGTATTTTCCCTTATCTCTCATTGAGATGACTTGTTCACACTGACAAAGTCTAGCTGCTAGAGGCTGGAAAAGTGGAACTGAATTTAAGGCTTTTACAGCCTCTATAGCAGGAGACAGGCAGATGGGCTGGCAAAGGCTATTAAGGGGACATCCACAATGATCCTTCCCTATGTAAAACACATATTAATGTTTACAAGTTTAAAAATATAAATCTGAATACAGAAAATTTAAATTACCTATCCTCTCACAATCCAGGGATAAACATGATAAATTAATACATACCTGCTTTGATTTCTGTTTCATCTTATCTAAATTTATCTTATATATTATTTTCTTATGTTGTTTAATGATATTTATTGTAAAGGCTATACTTCCATTTTACAGATATACAATTCAATTAACTGTTGTATAATTTATTATTAAATTAAAAGTTTTCTGATTTACACATGGTATGGCAAATGACTAGATTGCTTATTCAATTTTGTATTTTGTTTACTAGTTTTACCAGGAATAAATAACAAGAGATATTGATTTAAAAGGATGCATGCTACTGAATCTTAATATTCCATAATGCTATATATGAATATGTGTATTAATTACTTTAATATAATGTACAATCTTTTTAAGACTGAAATGACTTTGTGTAAAGGAATATTCAAGATAAGTGCTTTTTTTGCTCATATTCTGTCACCATGGCCCTAGAGAGTAGGGCTGTCAGTATAGAGGGCTGAAAAGTGGGAACACTGAGCCACAGATGATTATTTTCAGGCCCAGAAACCTAATGGGATTTGCCATGCTGAGTTTTGAACTTACTTGGGATAAGTGACTCCTTTTTTCCTTCCAGTATTCTTTTCTAGAGTGGTCATGCCTACCCAATGCCCAGTCTACCATTATATTTTGGAAGCAGATAACTTGTTTCCAATTTCACAAGTCTACAGATTGGAGAGGAATTTTTTCCCAGGTTGAATTATACTCAGAGTCTCACCATACCTGACTTAGATGGTTTAGAAGATGAAATTTGGGACTTAAGAGTTGATGTTGAAATGAATTGCTTTTGGGGATGTCACATTGTTGTGAAAGCATTTTGCATTGGGAAAGGCATGGATTTGGGGGCAGAGGGTAGGTGGGTTGAATTGTGTTCCCAAAAAGTTGTGTTCAAGTCCTAACTCCCAATACTTGTACGTGGAACCTTATTTGGAAATGAGGTCCTTGTAGATGTAATCAAATTAATATGAGATCATACAGAATTAATTAGAGTGGGCCCCCATCCAGTGACTTGTGTCTTTATAAGAAAAAGGAGGGGGAGATTTAAACATAGAGACATACAGACCCATAGAGAGGACAGCCATGTGGCAGTGGAGGCCAAGATTGGAACAGTGCAAACCGAGAGATGTCCAAGATTGCCAATGACCAGGAGAAACTAGAAAAAGCAAGGAAGCCTTCTTCCCTCTAGCTTTCAGAGGGAGCATGGCCCTGCCGACACTTTTATTTCAGACTTCTAGCCTACAAAACTGTGAGAGAATCAACTTCTGTTGTCTAAGTCACCCAGTTTGTGGTAGTTTGTCACAGCAGCCTTAGGAAAGGAATACAGATTTAGTTAATTCATTCAAATTTAGTTTTGAACAAACATACCATAAAAAAAAAGTCACCTTAAAAAAACATATAAAAATTTAAACCAACCCTCAGGATATTGTTCTAAATTTGGAGCATTGGAACTTTTAACTTTTTATGTGTTTATAACTTGTCACATTTGTTTCGAGAAAAAATTCAGAAAATTAACAGTGTGTCTCTTAACGTCAAATCATGTATGAGCTCTTCGGTAGAACTCATCGGTATGGTTGTTGGTTTTTGTATTTTGAGGACTATTAATTTGCATTGTAGGTGTTAAATAGAGTGGCATCATGGAGGGTTGAAACAGTTAGGAGGGACAAGATTGATATAAACTGAATAGCTAGGGTGGATTTTTTATAGACTTGAGGTGGAGGATTAAAAAAGTGGGAGAAGAGATGGGAGAATAGGGACGGCAGGGAAGATATCGTGTCTTACTCATCAGAAACTCTATGAACAAGGCTGAATGGACTGGGCCTTTTATCTTATGTCAGTGGGCATTAAAGAAATCAACTTTTCTTTTTCGTTAGTTATAGTTAATTTTGCATTGGGAAACGCAAATTTCCCAATTTTATTTAATTTTCTGTACTATTCAATTTAATGTTAATTACCAATTCAGATGATTCAGGTTCTCAATTATATTTTTTGTTCTCGTTAATTGGAATTCACTATTAATTATAAAGGGGACCAGAGAAATTATTTAATTTTAGTTCTTTGCCTATATTTAATTATTTTTCCAGGTACATATTTATTTATACTTGATATGGATAAAATGCTTCAAAATATAAAAAAAGTGAACACACGCATTGTAATAATTAATCCTCTATACTGTATTTAAAAAATTTCTGCTTTTTATAAATATATATAATTATGTCAAATGTTGGCCTGATCTTGAATTTTCTTGTATAATCTCACCTTTTTCTATGAAAATGTATTTCCAAAGTACAGAGTGAAATAAATTTGGCAGGTCTATTCCCACGTACTGTTATGTATGAAAATCATATTTTAGCAAGGTAAATGATCTCCTCAAAGAGCAAAATCTCAAAGTTTCTTGCAAAAGTAACTGAGGAGGTTTGAATGGTGGTTAAGTACTTTTCAGCTTACCTTGTGTGAGTAGTTGTCAGTGAGTCATCTGTGTTTCTTAATACCTTTAAAAACCTTGCAAATGACAACACTGTAAGGTCGTGTAGACTTTATATTTGTGAATATTGGAGTAGAAAGATGGAATCATATATTTCCTTCTCAAAATTGTTCAAAATGAAAGGTTATATGAAGGAGAAAAATACATGGTTAAAAGTTTTCTGATTTACACATGGTATTAACTATTTGAATAGATAAATTAGTATGAAATAGCAAATGACTAGATAATGTATGATTTGATAGAGAAAATATACCTACAGTGTACATAATATATTTTTACAACATTTTATGAAAGTTAAATTATCGAAGTTTAATATCTTAGTTGTCACATATATTTGTTAGTAGAATAGCACTTCAGTAATTTGAAATTGAACATACTATTGTTCTCTTAAAGTTTGTATATTTAATAATTAGAAAGCAGTAACATTTACAGCATTTTAAATCTTTAACTGAATGAATGATAGTGAAATTTAATTAATCTCTTTAATTATAAGAGCCATTAGTTGTGCCTCCTTAAAGAAAATGAATTAAGCCTCCCACACATAAACAATATAAAACTGAAATATCCAGAAATTTTGTTTTTAAAATCTCTATGATACTGAAATTATGAAAGGATTTATCACTGGAACCTATCAATAAGCCAAGCTATAACTGGTTTTGATTTTTCTCTACATGCTTTATCTAAACATCACATTTTAAATCATTCAGTAGAAATTGAATTTCTACAGAATGAATTCCAAACAAGCTGTATCCTAGTATCCCTCCCTTTGAAGATTCATGTATTGTTAATTTTTTAAAACTTTGTGTTTTCCTGATGCCTCAACAGCCCCACAAATAGGCTGTGAGTAGTTTGCTCAAGTGACTAGGTGTGCCAATGTGATAAAGCTGGTCACTTGCCCTCTCCAGTTTGTGATCTAGTGACATTCAAACGCACTAGTGAAGTCCATCATGCCTTTTGCTTATGTCCTCCACCCTGATCCCCCATAAAGATACTTGCCCACTGGCCTTCACTCTCGCAACACTCCACCTGCTTCGTTGAGCCCAATCCTTGGGTGCTTCTCCCACATGGTTCCTTGCATGATGTGCCAGCCCTGCTTCCCTCTTCTAGAACCTGTTAATATGAAAAAATCTTTTGTGCTGCAGTGTTACTCTACATTGGCACCAGATTGATCATCAAAACCTCCATTTTTTTAAAACCTCCATTTTTAAGTAATAGAATTATTCCTTATAATACAATACACCTAAATGATTTGATATGAATCTTGGGTGAATAGGACATTTGCCATGACAAATAGGAAAATAAACAGCATCTTTTATGCCTCTTCACCATTACATTTACTTCCTTACTAATGTGTTCTATGAGGATCTTAAACAAGTAGCTCAAATGTATTTGCCAATTAATAAATAAATGGCTGATAAATAAATACATGTATTGGCCAATTAATAAATAAATGAATAACCATTGAGCATCTTTTTTCATGTTAGCATGATTCTGGGAGGGTAGAGTATTAAATGAAAGAGATAAGGTTACTGACGTATGACCAAGCCTGGTATCATCCAGAAACAGAAAAAGACAGCAACAGGGAAATAGGTAATATGGCTGGAGGAAAGAATGTGAGGAAAAGAGATGAGATGAGAGAGGTAAGTAGAGCTAAATTTAGGTTTTTCCAGTCTGGTGCTAGGGATGGTTTATAGATGTTCTGAGTGATCCCTTCCCCAAACCTTGGGGATGAAATGAGATTAAAGGCATACCTAGTATGCATCCTGTCAGCCCTGTGTAGCCTGTGGGGATCTGGGCCAGCTGGAGACTTGAAGTCTGGTTTCCTTTGAGCTCAAGGAACCCCCACTTTACTCTAGGATGTCATATAAATATTATCATTTTCTAATTGTACTGTGACAAAAAGATCTGAGAAGCATCAAATAGACTTTTTGACCAATTTAAGGAGTCTGGATATTATTCTCACTGTAGTGTAAAGCCAAAGAAAGGTTGCAACCGATGGAATAAAATAATCTGATTGATGTTTTCAAAGATCTCACTTTCTGCTTTTAGAGAAGAGTTAAAAAAAAAAAAAGAAAAAGGAAGCAGGGAGACCAATTAGAAACCTTTTGAAGTAGTCTATTCCAGGGTTTCTCAAAATGTGGTCTAAGGTCCAGTAGCATTGACATCATCTGAGATCTTGTTAGAAATGAAAATTTTCAGCCCCATCTCCTCTCCCAGACTTACATTAATCTATGGTTTAACAAGACTTCCAGGTAATTCTGATGCTCACAAAATTTTGAAAACTGTTCTAATCCAGGAATGATGGCTTGGGTGAAATGGTAGCTATAGAGATAGAGAGAGAATTAAATAGATTTCATGGCTTTTTTTGAAGTGAGGTCAACAATTAATACTGCAGTGTCAAAATATGAACCCTAACAATGTCCTGATTCCAGTGGATACTATTAAATAATTTTTAACAGGAAAAATCAAAATTTCCTGGCATGAATTTACATAATATACATGTTTATATATGTACATATTGTTTGTATTTACACATGTGTGTATAGAATATATTTAATATATATCTAATGTGTATTCATAGGTGTGTACACACACACAAATACACACTTTTTTTTTTAAGAGAAGTCATCTTGATTAATCTATTTGGGCACAGACCCAAACCAAGCATTTATTCAGCAGCAAGGATTCTGTTGTGTAGAGATGACAGATACTGAGGCCAACACCAAAATTCTCTTGCATGGTCACATCTATTATGCTTGATAGTACATGATTTGTGGTTTCATTTGAGTACTAATGGGAGCATGCTAACTGTTTCAAAGGAACTTCTTGGGAAGAATCTTGATGGTACCTACCTGATCAAGAATACAAATTATTTAATTTTCATAACAGAACTTGAACTTTGATGCTTACTTATAGTACCTTTATTTACAGTTATGTAAAGTTCAAGTCTACTGTGACCTGAACCTCAAATTAGGGACTACCGGTCTCTTATGAAAAGTGGCAAATGAATGGTCTAGATAGTAAATGCTGCAAATTCTTAAAGTCAGCTAACAGTCTGGTTGCAGATTGGCAGAGAAGGCATTCTGATTATGAGAGCTATGGACAGGGCTTTGAAGGAATCAGGAGTGAATAGGCTGACAGAAGACATGGATCACAAAATACAGCAGTTGAAAAGTGGGGAGGTGAGTATGATCACAGTGTGATCCTTTAGAACACACAGACTGTTCTAGACTAAACCACTGTGTTTGTGTAGGGGAGTGATAGGGACAAGATTGGGCCATTAGTCTGGAAATACAGTTTCAAAGAGTGTGCTAGTTTAAGGAGATATCCTGGGAAGCTTTTAAGATTTCTGCAGTAGGGATTTCCAAGATAAAACTATTATATTGAGTATATCATTTGACAGTGACATTCAGGATTGATTGAAATAGAGAGAAATACTAGAGAGTGTTTATGAAGACACCCAGAATAATCTAGGTGTGTTATGATTGCAGTGAAATGGGAAACAGAGGGTATATGCAGGTTGGTTGGACTTTAGCAGAAAGAGCCTCACATTGGGAAACGGTAAACTCCTTGAGGGCAGGGGAGAGGTCTTGCCCTATTTTTATATATTTCACGTGAACTGGATTTATTTACATACATACAAAGTGTCAATAATTAATCAGGATATGGAATTTTGGTTATGAAATTATAAAAATTACTTGTATAATCATAAGCATTGGTATTTCTGGGTCACATCGATGAAGCCTACATAATTCTTACATCCATGACTTAGATGGCAAAGATATTTCCTCCTTATGAGGTAAGAAAAGTTATTTTATTTATTTATTTAAAGATTTTATTTATTTATTTGAGAGAGAGGCAGAGAGAGAGAGAGAGGGAGAGAGCACAAGCAGGGGGAGGGGCAGAGGGAGAAGGAGAAGCAGATTCCGGGCTGAGCAGGGAGCCTGATTCCCTTCATGGGCTCAGATTCTTGGTTTGGAAAATTCTTTTGCTTTAAGTTCATGCCCAGTTACGTTACTAAGTGAACTGAATAGTCCATTTAACACCTTACCCTTCAAATGCCAGAAGAAGATGAAAAATATGTTTCTGCACAAAACGTTCAAATGTATTCCTGAAACAAATGGTGTGTGATAAAAAAGCTCATTTGCAGATTGTTGCTAATTGTGTCTCTTACATATACTTTTGCTTCGTTCAGTGTGAATTACAGTGGTAAAAAAATGATTATATGTTTCAGAGAAGAAAAAATTTATTGCTTGCATGCTGTAAAATTTAATGGCCTTTCCGTTTATAATGTTTTATCATTGGCTCCAATGGATTAGGACAGCTCTCATGCTGGAACTGTGAATAATTAAGCATTCACATGTGAAGGAAACTGGGACGATATTAGAATCCTATTTAGGGGATACTACAACTGTCAGATATTATAAAGTATGTTGAGTAGGGAGCAAAAAAAATTCTGATTACCACTCTGAATATTATCATAGTAGTCACTGATTTTTTTTTATTTTCTAAATGTTTCTGAAAAGTTTGAGACATTACATTTTCTTCTTTTATTGGGTGGTTATAAAATGGATCTTGGTTAACATAATTTCTTATTGCCAAATATGTGCTTTCTAAAATCGTTCTTCAATAGCCATGTTTCAGCCAGTTGCATTATGAGTGTCAGGGACTACATGTTTGTGTCCTCCAAAATTCTTATGCTGAAACTCTAACCTCCAATAAGATGGTATGAGGAGGCAGGGCTTAAGGGAAGCAATTAGGTCATGAAGGTGGAGCTCCCAAAATGGGATTAGTGTCTTTACAAAAAGAGGAAGAGCACTAAATCCCTCTCTCTGCCAGATAGAAGATGACCATCTATAAACCAGGAACAGGACCTTCATCGAAAACTTGGCAGTGCTGACACCTTGATCTTGGAATTCCTAGCCTCCAAAACTGTGAGAAATAAATTTCTTTTGTTACAGCAGCCTGAACTATGACAGGGGACCTGGGCACACTGTTGAGGTGCTGTGTGTTGGCTGCTAAAACCTCGCAGAGTCCCCTTTCTTCAGACACTTGCATTTGGCCAAATGAGAACCTGAGAGCAGCACTGGGAGCCTTGCAGCTCTTCCCCCCACCTCCTGGAGGGGAGCAATCTCAGCTGTAAATTTCGAGTATAAGACACAAAGGGCTGGCCTCCTCCCCTCAATGTGGGATGCATTTTGTGATACAGCTTAGGTACCAGAACGTCCTGGTGGAATCAGGCTGAAGCGTCTCCAGCTGAAGGCCACAGTTTGTTTAGCTTCTATTCCTCTGCCCGGTCTCTCCTGTGTCCTCCATACCCCTTCCCTTGAGAGCGCTTCCCTCAAACAAGAATTCCTATCTCAGGCTCTGCTCCTATGGAACCCAACCTAAGATATCATATATTTATACAGGGAATTAAGTTGTTGGCTGAGAAGACTCTACTGCTTCTAGGGCTGCACTGGCTCTTTAAATCTACAAACACAGCTGACCCCTAAAACACCTCACCAACAAAAGGCAATTCCAGAGGGTTTCTCATTCCTTTAATTTCCAATTTGTTCCTGTGTCACTTGCTCAACCTTTTTCACTCAGACCTCTGGTGCCAGACTGCAAAGCTGTCTTCCGTATACTTTCTGGCTGCTTTATTTAGCCCATTACGTTTTCCTTCTGGTACATTGAACTCTGCAGCTCTAGTTGCTTCCGCGCTGCCGGGCCTTGGGTTTTCCTTAGCGTTCTGCTGAGGGTGCACCTGCCCCTCATCCCTGCCTTTACTTTCTGGGGGAGTGTAGGGTGGGGAAGGAAGGGAAGGAGGTCAGTTATTGTTTCATTCTGTTTTGATAAAGTGTAAGGAAAAAAAAAGGGAATAGATTTTTTAGGATCATTTCCAGGCTAGATGACAAAATAATGTCAATGAGCCAAAGAGAAAATACAGTGGTACCCCAAGACTGGGAAGCAGCAGGAATCCCTCTGAGAATTTGTCACAGTAACCCCCACACATGGAACATTAAGCCAAGGATCAAGGAAGATAAAAACTGCAGGAGCTCATGAAACAGCTAAAACCACAGTCATTAGCAGAAGGCTGCTCTTCTAGGCACAATGCTTTATAGGTGAGAAGACTGGTGTTTACTATTCCCCATGCTGTTTATCTCCCTATAGCCAAATTATTAAGATTTTTTTTTTATTTTTACTTGGGGGAAATTTATTTAGAGAACAGATAGTAGATTATCCAGTTAAATAGATAAAAAGCTTTTAAAAGTAGTAATTGAATAAAATGAAAAAGGGACCAACATTTTGTGTGTCTATCCATATCCATATCTATCCATATCTTTATTAGCAAGCTAGACAAGGTAAGATTTTTTTTTTGCTTGTTTTTTTAAATTTGGGAGGAAGAAAGCTTGGGTGAGGGGCTTGGGAAAGAGTCCAATTCTGTTATCAGTTTATAATAATAATAGTAAATAGTAGCTTATAATTATGATGTATTTATTCTGCCAGACATTCTGCTAACCATTTTACATATATCTTATTGAATCCATATAACAAACTGATGAACTAAGTGTTATTATATTGTATATTTAGGAATAAGCAACCGAAGCACAGAGAAATTAAGTTTATAGGGCTATTAAGAGATAAAGCCAGGGATGGAATTTGAGAGACTGATCAGAAGATGTAGCAAACACTAGCTAGCTGTCCTGAGCATCACTTCTTTGTTTCTCTTGGTAAGAGAAATTTTACTTGAACTATGAGTGGTCATGTTACTCGGACACTTGTATACAGCTTCTGAGTTGTGGGATGAAAGGGAAGGAACACACACTTTTTGTGTTTTCAACCCACTTCCCATTGCCTGGAATGTGGATAGGATAACTGAGCTGAAATACTTGGCTTGGACCATAAGGCAAAATAGTATATGAGGATGGCAGAGGAGTGAAGTAAAGGAAGCCCAGTTCCCTGCAAGTTGTGGAACTATATTACCAGCCTTGGACTCTCCAGACTCTTAGATGAAAGAAACACAAACTTTTATTTCACTTGAGTCATGTTCTTTTGGGATTCTTGTTTAAGCAGCCTAACTGATATAGTATTCATTAATTCAAAGAAGCAGCATAATATATTGGACGAAGCATTGGACAGGGCATCAGGAGACCAGAAAGCTGGAAAATTGTACTGAGGCAAAAATTATGATTGTAGACAAATTATGGAATTATGGGTAAAATGAGTGAGTTAGAATACACATAACAGAAGACCCCTTCTCATTGCAAAATGCTGTAATTTAAAGAGATTAATAAAGATACACAATATCACCTAATCAGTTCGGGAGACATTAATGAGTTACTTGACTTTTATATCTAGATAAGTATGAGACTCATATCTTTAAAAAATTGCTTAAACTAAATTGATTGTTTTCTACAAATTCGATTTATGAGTAGGTTCCCATTTCTCTACATAACCACCAATGAATTAAACATACTATATATATATATTTCCACTCACATGATAAAACATCTTCATGAAAAGCTCTTAATTTTAAATTTGCCTTTGTAAAAATGGAAAAACAGTTCGTTACTGGAATATTTTTAGTATGTATCTGTCACATCTATTGCTTCTATTCTAAGCATTTCCACATAGTCTAAGCATAGTCCACTTAGTACTATTTTTTATATTGAAAAATATCAACATCGACATACATATTTTTAAGGTTTCAAATATGTTGATTGAGTGGGAAAGCGCACCAGAGGGTAAACCCCTTAAGGGCAGGGCCCAACACCTGTTTCCATCACTGCTTCCTTCTCTGTGTGCAGGAAATAGGCGGGACATGTGTAGGTATTTTTTGAATGAATGGATGAGCTAATGTAAGAACTGCAAGGTGATAGGTGATTAACATCAACTGTGGTTGAAATCTACCCACAACGAAAGCTCTTGGGAAGATGATCCTAAACCATAATACAACAGTCCCCAACTTGCAATGGTTCAGCTTATGATTTTTTGACTTTACAATGGTAGGAAAGACATGCCCATCCAGTAGAAACTGTACTTGGAAGTTGAATTTTGCTCTTTTCCCAGGCTAGTAACATGGGGGTAGGATCATCTCTTGGGATGCTGGGCAGTGCTGGTGAGCCCCAGCTCCCATGCAGCCACGTGATCGCAAGGGTAAACAACCAAAACACAACCATTCTGGTTTTCACTTTCGGTACAGTATTCAGTAAGTTACATGACATATTCAACACTTTATTATGAAATGGGCTTTGTGTTAGGTGATTTTTCCCAACTACTGGCTAATGTAAGTGTTCTGAGCATGTTTTAAGGTAGGCTAGGCTAGACTATGATGTTCTGTAGCTTAGGTAAATTAAATGCATTTCAACTTAAAATATTTCCAACTTACAATGGGTTTATTGTGACATAACCTCATCATAAATCAAGGATGATCCTACTCATCTCATTAAAAAGAGTTTACAGGGCACCTGGGGGGCTCAGTTGGTTAAGTGAACTGCCTTCAGCTGGGGTCATGATCCGGGAGTCTCAGGATCGAGTCCCTAATCCGGCTCCCTACTGAGCAGGGAGTGTGCTTCTCCCTCTGACCCTCTCCCCTCTCATGCTCTCTTACTCTCTCTCTCAAATAAATAAATAAAATCTTTAAAAAATAAAAAAAGTTTCCATTTAGTCATAAAACTTAATTCATTAAAACTATTTTATTTTGGCTTATTTTTTTTCGGTGTTGGTTTTTATTTCCTATAATAACTGTTTAATCTTAGTACTCAAGTCTCATCTTACATCATTTTGGATTTAAAATGTTTCTCTATTCTCAAACAGTTCAGGAAGTCATGCTAAGACCCACATCTACTGTCCAATTTATCAAATTTTCTAAATTACTTTCTTGAGGGGTGCCTCGGTGGCTCAGTCATCCTTCAGCTCTGGTCATGATCCTGGGGTCCTGGGATCGAGCCCCTCATCTGGCTCCCTTGTCAGTGGGGAGCCTGCTTCTCCCTCTCCCCACACCCCACTGGTGCTCTCTTGCTCTCTCTCTCAAATAATAAATAAATAAATAAATAAATAAATAAATAAATAAATAAATAAATAAACTCTCATCAGCCATCCCTCAGAGTAAGAAGTTCAGTATTTTTTTTTCTCTTCTGACAAATGCTTGTTCCCTAGGACTCATAGCTAAGGTCTGCTATTACTGTTGGCCCATTTCCATCCGATCAACCATGCTAAATTGTTAAATTCTGAAGAGCTTTTAATACCCATATTAAGTAAAGGGAGGGACTTAATTTTATGAAAGGTAAATGAATTTTTTTATTTCCCATGTGTGTTGTGTATTACATGATTATGTCAGCAACATGAAAGACTGATTGAAAAAAACAAAACAAAACAAAAATTCTAACATGTGGTATGTGTATTTCGTTAGTGGAGAAGTTTTTTCCAAACCAGAAAAAAAATGTTTTTAAATGTTCAGGGAATGGTCAGGTTGACTCCTATTTCCTGCATATCGGCTCACAAGAGTAACTCTTTCAACAGCTGTGAAGTAGTAAATTAAACATTGACTGAGTTACTTGTCATTTAATTTGCAATGATTTCAGTGCTTTTCAAGTACTAGGCAAGGCACAGGGTATAATTCAATCGTATCCTTTCTTGTAATTTGAAGACTCAACACAAGAAGTCACAAGTTAACTGGACCCCAGGAAGGTTAATGCAGGTTATGAAAACTAGTAAATAAATATCATGGCATAGTCAATCAGTTATTCAGCATTTTCCTGCTTACCTTTTTCCCCCCTACATTTTAGTTAAAATTCAGTATTAAATATTTCACAAGTTTTTATTCCATTTTGGTGTATAGTTCTTGCATGGACGCTTTGTAATCATTACTGAATTTGTGTGCTTTACTACTAAAGAGTCATGTTTAGGGAATGGTCTATTTTAGAATTATTTCCTGGAAGCTTTTACAAATTCTAATTTTATTCTCTGCTGTGCATATGATTTTCCCATTTAATTAAGAAAGGTTCATTTTGAGAAAATATTTTGGGAATGCTAAACTCTAAACTAAAGCATCCATTTCTTTAATCAGTCTTAATTAACTGTTACATAAAAGTTTTAATGGCCCCTATATTAACTTTATTTCTTTTTGTAAAGCTGAATTATATAACTTTATTAGAGTTGAACTGACTTCTCAGCCAAATCCTTATTTTCATTTTATTTCAATTCAAACTTTTTGAATTAGGAAGACAGGATGAGATTAGTGGCCCTGGAAATTCTTCCTATTCCATTTTAGATATAAATCACTAGGCCAGGAACATGACTCTGATGCTCAAGGGTTGCCTAAAGAATTGGTGAAAGGGAATGATTTTACATCATCAGAGAGAGATGATCAGATACACCAAATTCCAGTTTCTGATGGGCTATCATGTCAGTTTAATTTATATATATATAAATTAAATATATATAAAAATATATTTATATATATATTTATAAATATATATAAAATATATATTTATATATTTTATATATTATATTATATATATTTTATATATATAAAATATAAATTAAATATATATATATAAAACAAATATAAATAATATATATATATATATTTCTGTATATTTCTGTGTATCCATCCTCTCAGTTACTCAAGACAACCAAGAATCATTCCTTCTCCTTCTTTCTTCTGAATGTACGTGTACCCTCTATTGCCACATCCTGTTGGTTTTAACAATAAAATCTACTGGGAGTGAGTGTTTCCATTTTACTCTGTCTTCATGTCTATTGCTGTATTAAAAGCCACCATGTTATCTTCCAGAACAATTCCAGTAGCCTCTTAGTTGACCTCCCCACGTACCTTCTTCACTTTCTAAAATTCATTCTCCACCCAATAACTAGACTTTGCTTTTGAAAACATAAATCAGATCATGTTAACCTTTTGTATAGAATAGAATCCAAATTTCTTACCATTCCAATCTGTCTACCATAACTGTGCAACTGTCCTATGTTCTATACCGATATGTACCTTGGCCTTCTTTTGTTTCCTTAAATACAGCAGAGGGTTTTTTTGTTGTTGTTGTTTTTAAATCTCAGAACTTCTACTCATGCTACTTCATATACCGTAATGCTCTTTCCTCTAGGCTTGATATGATTGACTCTTAATTATTCTTCAGGTCTTATCTTAAATTTATTTCCTTAGAGAATTCTTCCCAGATTCCCACAATCTAACAGGATCTTCCAATCATTCTTTTTCCTCTT
The DNA here is from genome assembly GCF_003265705.2 of Callorhinus ursinus. NCBI lineage: Eukaryota > Metazoa > Chordata > Mammalia > Carnivora > Otariidae > Callorhinus > Callorhinus ursinus. The sequence goes on from NW_027397063.1 coordinate 21,279,289, forward strand.
TTTTTTTCTTGATTGATTGATACATTTGCATCATCATAGATATATTTATTTCCCTTCAGAAAGCTTATCTTTCAACCAACTTCTAAAATCCATTGAAGACACGGACCATGTGTATGTAGTTCACTCAGGGACGAGCACAAAGCTGTGTTCAATTTTCTAAACGTCAATTTCGAAAATGATGGATTTTCTAAACCATAAATATATACTTTTAGAGGCAAAAATAATTTGAAGTGGGTGTAAAAACTGGAAATTCTTTGAAATAATTGGTGATTTACATGTGCACCTCTTTGATCATCTTCCTTCTTTTATAGGTAATTAATAATTATACTTAAATTCTGTTGAAATCGCAAAATATTATCAGACACCTTTTTAATAAAACAAAGCTAAATATATCAGAACTTATGGAAGTTATAAAAAACACCATCATGATTGAGCAGTGCCTTTAGAAGTGGGGAGTCAAAATTGATATTTACACAGTTTGGGTGTCTGGATTTAGTGGTTTACGGTGAATTTTTCAAGGCAGGCAACTGACTGGGAATGGAAAGTTTATGATAGAACAGTGTAGTATTGGTGGGCAAAGAAAAGCAAACATTTTAAAGAGAGAATTTTAATAGTTACCTTGTTTGTGATAACTGAACTGTTTACCCAGGTGAGCAAAATGCTATCTTTGATAAATCTGTAGGAATTGCTTAAAGCAAAGAATAAAGTTATTTTACAATCTTACCTTGCAAAACTTTCCTGATGCATGTAATGAAGTCATGTTGAAACAGGTGGTTGCAATTACTAGTGCTATTAGCTAGGTCATGTTTGATGAATGTGGTCACAGTTCTTCTGCAGAATAATGCTACTATACTACAAAAAAATTATTTTACTATATCTTCTGCAAGAGAAACAAAAAAGAAACAACAGTTCTAGAATGTATTTAAGTAACAGAAAAGTAGAATGAGAGAAAGAGGGTAGTTGATAAAATTGGGTCTCCAATCTAGGCCACTGTTTCTTAAAGGATGATGTGAAGAATATTGCTTCTAAAGGAAGTTTCCGGATATTATGCTAAAGTCTGTCTTCAAATACATTGGGAGACAATGAGTTAAATAATACTAGACAGGTACTGCCCTCCCTAACAAGGCATTTCAAAGCCCTTAATAGGTCAAAGTACATTGTAAGTTTCTAACAGTGGGAAGAAATAAAGAATATTTGCCATATTTATTTGACCAAGATACTAGTATATTGTGGAGGGTCTCCTGAAACCAATGAATAATGCACTCTATGAAATGCTATTATATGTTAGTAGAATTCTATAACATTAAGAAATTATATAATTATACTTGTTTTGCCCTTCAAAAATGTGTATAGATAAAAATCTATGACCAGGAATATTTGATATTGCATATCAGGACATACATAATATTTTATACAGATTACTTGACAATCTTTTTGGGAACAAATAGAATACCTCATTTTGAATAGTTTTCCCATTTTGTACCTTTATTGTACTCTGAAATAGGATTCGTATAAACTTGATTCTTTTTCATTATAGAATGAAAATCATATAACTGTGAATGAAATTTTCAAATACATCATATTTTCAGGGAAATTTTAGTGCATAAGGAGTTGATAAGTAGTTTTGCACATAAAACCAGTTGAGTTTACATTTCTTTATGACATTCACCATAGAACCAGTCTGACATATTCCGAATGCCTTTTCTAAGGAGTCTGGCCTTGGGCAAGTTAACATATGGATACTTCAGATTCCTCATGGGTAAAATGAATGATGTAGGGGTGCTCTGAGAATAAAATGAGGTAACAAATCTGGTAGAGTGCTTGAAACAATGCTTTGTAAGTTGCCAATGCAAAACAAATGCTAATTGATATTACACAAAACATAGATAAGTTTTAAAAATTACTTTTTAATGCCTTTCCATTTTCTCCAATGAATTTTGATATTCATTATTTTAAAATATTCCATGAGTCAAGGTCTATAATATTTCAAAATGTCATATAGTATGTTATCTTGAAAATTTGGCTCTAGGGGTAGAAAAGAGACAAATTTTATTCTTATAATTCACCTGGATTATCAGAGCTTTGTAAATCTGAGAAACTGTAACGGTAGTGAGGATGTTTTTGCTTCTATTCAACTGCGACTTTAGCCTTCAGAACATATTCTTCTCTGACTGATTGTCACTGAGCACAGTATGATGACTGAAGAAGAGTTCTTACCAGTGACACCCATTCTACCCCTACCACCTTTTGATTAAGTTGTTGAGGTCTAAACATCATCTATAATTGTATTCTTGTAACTGAAGATAGATGACCAAATTTGTCGTCAGTCTGGAAGAGTTATTAACTGGTGTTGTGCTCATAATTTCCAATATGTCACTAAAAAAAAAAATCTACCTCCAGATAGTTGAGGGAGAGCATGAAAGAAACATGAAGTCGAAGAGGCAGGTGCCAAGCCAAGCAAGAGATGAGGTGGTTTCCTCTGCCAGTGAACAGCTGTAGATCTAGGCAAGAAGGAAAAAAAAAACACTTTATGCCCTGGATGAAATTAATATAAATCTACAGTTATCCCCAGATGGTGTGATTTCACAACTTTCATTTTATAACACTTGGTTTGGTGGTAAAATGGTCAATTTCTGTACCAGATCATACTTGTAAATTCTCTAGCAAAGTGTCATATTTTTCATGTAAATACTTCCAAAGCAAAACTTATTTTTAGCATCAACTATAGGAAAGAAGTCATGAGCATCCTCTTTTGGAGTTGCTTATGTAACTGTTTTCTATAAGAACTGCAAAAGAAAAAGAAATGAAAAGAAACAGTCAAAGATATGGATAAGGAACATTCACTGAGGATGATTGAATTGGTTTGAAGCTAGAATAAAATTTTCAAAGGGTGCTTTAAAAATTTGACTTGAGTTTAAATCATGATGCCTTGAAGATGTTACTAGTTGCAATTCTTTCATTCATCAAAAGCAGATGTTTATTAGGTATTATCTATATGGCAGAAACCATTATAGACCCTAGTGAAATGGCAATGGACATGATGACAATTATGTTTTATGTGGAAGACAGAAAAATAACAGAACAGTGCTATGGTATTGCTAATGAGAAGCCAATTATGGAGACTAAGAGAACCAGAGGACGGGTGCTTACAGTGCTTTTATGTAAGGTAGTGGAATGTCACCTATCAGGTGACATTTGAGCATGCTTGAAGCAAGTAAATGAGTAAGTTGTAAGATATTGGTTGTATTTTAATGTGGAACTGAATCATTAGAAAATAGACATGTTAAAGTGAGCTAACTCATCCCATCATCATTCATATAGTGAATATAATAATTATGAATGTTGATTATGCAGATCGGTTTGGACTAATCTAAGCCTAACTGTGGAACCAGGAGTAAGTTCATCTCCAACTGATAAACCAAACTATTGGATGCTACTTGATGAAGCAAAGATGAAAGGATCAAGGGAAACAATCATCACTGTCCATTAAAACTATTAGGGTGGTTTTGATGGACTGTGAATATGAATATTTCATTCATCAATACAATTTCTGTCATTACTCAGTGTGATTTATATTAGTCAGGTTCTCTAGAGAAACAAAAACCAATAGGAAATTATCAATATATCTGTATCTATATCTAGAGACTCAAGGAAGAATTGATGTATTCTTGAGGTGGAATTCCTTCTTCTATAGGAAATTTGGTTTTGTTGTTAAGGCATCAATTGATTGAATGAGACTCACCTACACTATCAAAGGTAATCTGCTTAAAGTCAACTGATTACAAATATTGACTACATCTACAAAATACCTCCACAGCAACACTTAGATCAGTAGTTAAGGCCTTGAGTCCTATAGCCTAGCCAAATTGATATGTAGGACTAATCATCACAGTATTTTAAGCGATCAGACTCTTGGCCAGACACAGATGCTTTAATTAGAAATTTGTAAGAATTTTAAAGGCAGGTATGTTCCTGTATATAATGTGGCAAAATATACTGTAATGAATAATGTCTACAATAAAAGCTAGTTGCCATTCTTTATAATCACTGATAGTCATGCCACTAGAATGTGAGAGGAGAAAGAAAAGATTCTGACAAGTTTTTGTTGCCTTTCTTACAGAACTAGATTAAGTACCAACACACATGAGTATTAGTATTATATAATATCTATTTTAATTTACATATAGAAAAAGTGGGACGGCTCATCCATTCTAATAATTTAGTAATGTCTCTCACTGTGAAATGCTACAAAATTCTCTTTGGGTAGGAAGTAGTTGGATAAATTTCTAGTAACTTACATCCTTAACTCTCAGGAGAACACTTATCTTGAGAAAAGAAAAATGCAGAAGAGTCAACAAATTTCTAGAAACCATAAGACAAATTATTTATAGCAAAGCAGCATACTCTCAAAAGTAATATATGTTTTGGGAGTCAATATATAAATCATTAATAGCAGTCTATCGCTGTCTGTAGAATAAATTGGTAATTTTAATAGTAGTTTCAAGAAATTCATCTTTAGTACTGGTAATTTTACTTTTGGAAATCTATCTCTTTGGTTTTTTTCCTTAGTTGCTATGCTGTGACTAGAGTGATATGAATCTGTAAAAGCAAGAGCTTATAGGCCATTTGGATTAATATTTCTAAATATAAAAAAGTTGGCATGTAGTTCCTATCAGTTTCTTATAAAATTTTGCAGTTGAGTGACTATGGGGGTCACCAAATCCATAGATAAGACTCTGGATTGTCACTAAATAATGTATTAAAAGGACAGGCAGCAAAAAAATATTTGATTTCTTCTTTCTAGGATTAACAAGCTATACCAGTAACTTTTGGTTCAAATTTTATATTTTAGTAATGTGCAGAATTTCCAGTGTGTAAATTAGGAATAATTCAGAGACTCAGGGAATTGGCTTCTTTGGCACTTGCTTAGAGCAGTGACATAATCAGATTTGCATTTTATAAATGCATTGTAAAAGATACATTGGAGGTACTGGAAATTTAGAGTCAGAAATGCCTGCAAGGTTATTTTAATACAGGAGGTGAGTGGTTGGAGAAGAAAGTAGAAGAAGAGAAATCAAAAATTAAAAAAAAACCCAGCAAAAATCTTGGCAGGATCTTTGTGATGATATAACTATTTCATATCTTTACTGTGGTAGTAGATACATGAACCAGTGTGATAAAATTGTATAGACCTCAGTATAAACACACACACACACACACACACACAGAGGAACAATAACAAAAAAATGAATAAGATCTGTGAATTTTATCAATGCAAATCAATATCCTGGCTGTGATATTATACTTCATTGTTACCATTGGGAGTAACTGAGTAAATTGTACACAGGATCTCCCCATGTTATTTCTTACAACTGCATGTGAATCTGCAATTATCTCAGTGAAGATTTCAATTAATAGAATAGGCAGAACTTGGTAATTGGTGAGCCGTTGGAGCAGCAGAGATGGAAAATTTTAGGTTGACACTGGAAAAATTGTAATGATGCCATTCACTAGGATAAAAAGACAAGGAGAGGAAAAATTTTAGGAAAGTTTCTGGTGCCTGTGGGAGTTATCCAGTATGTACTTAATTAAATAAACTGGCTTAGAGCTAGAAGGAGAATCTTTACCTGGCGATATAGAGTTTAGAGTCATCAGAAAAAGTTAGTAGCATTTGCAGATGTGAGAATGTGTAAGACTACCTGCTACTATTTATGTTGAATCTTCTAGGGTTCCAGCCCTATCTGGAAAAGAATGAAAGTATAGTGCGTGAAAACTCACAAAGTTCTGAAAATGGCATAAAATTTTCCTTAATATTCCTATTGAATTACACATTAGTCCATAGTGAGATTACCCATGATGGATGATATTTGCTCTCCTGTTCTTTACCAAGACCCTCGTGGGATAAGTTCCTCCCATAAAACTTAATTTTCAGGGACTAGGCTCCAAAACTGAGAAGAGCTGCAAAATTTAAGTTCTAACCATTGATTCTGAATTTAAAACATTTCTCCGTAGCCAATATTTTATGATATCAAAAAACAATTTGAATTCCTAAAGGTCAAAGTAGATGTTGGTTTGAAAATATAATAATGAGAGAAGGTTTATAGATTCAAATTTAAGTGTTCAAGTAAAAATCACAGAGATTACTATTTAGCTCTTTTTCTCTGATTAATAAGTTATTTATCATTGTTTAGTAAATCCACATGCAATTAAAAGCAACTTCCTGGAAGAACAGAGTTAATCATTTTTCCACATTATTGACATTTAGGTTCAGATCAATAACAATAAAATGAGGCAATAGAAGATCTTATAAAAGATTCTGAGATGTGGGAGAAACAAAAAAATGTTTAAAAGAACTCTTTTAAGTTTATGCCTGCATCATTGGAAAACAAACTAAAATATTTTCTCAAATCTCAACTCTTGGTTAATTCTGTTAACCCTGATAAGATTTTTCTGGAAAGGCACATTTTCTATATTTTTCTCATCATCTGTTGACCTGTTGGACTAGAGACCATAATTGGACCCTTTCATTTGTTTTATCTTAACATACAACTTTAATAAAAAGTGGTTCTTATTCTTTGTTCTTAAGCTACTTACCCAAATGAAACACTTAACTTCTTTTTTCTTCTATGTAGAAGTTCCTATGATTTATGGTATCTTTGTAGTATGTTAGCACAGTTTTGATTTGGATCAATTTTAATATTCTTTAAGCTGTATATTTGATATTTTATGTTAACATTAATGTTTATTTTAGGTTCTTTATTTTTTATTATCACTAATCCTCAAAAAGCAATAAACTTTTTGTTCAACTTCATATGAAAAGGCAACTGTTTTAAGGGTTTTGATTTTAAAAAGTGAAGCAATGCTGTATTCTTACAATTTTTTAAAATTAATTTCAATGTAAAATTTAAGAACCAAAAATAATTTAGTCTTTCAACTAACATATACAAGTTGCCTTAAATTAAAAACAAAACAAAACAAAAACATGTTTCATTAGAAACTACAAATGTGAGATATACTGATCTGTGGTTATTCAATGTTATTTGTATATATGCTATTTCTTTCATGGTTCTATTGTTATCATACTGATTTTAATCTGCTCATTAACCATTGCTTCATCTCCTTTCTTAAAATTTTTTCTGATATTTTCCCAAAGAGTGTAGCTTACTTTAGCTTTCTTGTTTGACTGTTGTCTTCCTCACCAGAGATTTTTCCACATATGAATGAATACATCTAAAAAAATCATTTTTCTAAGCATCTCTACTTAATCTGAATGACCTACTTTGATTTCTTTCTTCCTTATTGTTTTCTACTAATAAATCCCTGACTTCAATTGAACGTGAAGTATAACGAAGGCTTGGAATTTCAAATGCTTTTTATTTATTTATTTATCTATTTATCTATTTATCTATTTATCTATTTATATTTTGGAAGGGAGAATCATCACTTTATCAACTTTTTTTCTTTCCTTTTTTTTAACTTTTTTTTTTCTTTCTTAATGATCATCATCCGGTTAAGGGAGCTGGGACATCATTTCTGGCTCATTTACCCATCTGTTGACTAAGACTGAAGACTATTTTTGGAAGGTTAAATAGTTATTATTGTATTCTCAGGCAAGGTACACTAATCTCATTGTCTTTTGTTTTCTAGTAATGTTAGTTTATTAGTTTAGTTTATTTTTTGAAATATCTCCTCCTTTCAGGAAAAAATAGGGAGTGTGTGCCATAAAATCTAACTAAAAGAACATGAATCAGAAACAATAATGAGTTAATTCTAATCTCTATCTCTTCACCAATGTGATAGTCACTAATCATTTATTTATTCTCTACACTTAGTCTCTTATGTATGATGTGTGAAGTTTATTCACTTCATGCTGAGGCAGACACAGTGCTAAAGAAATAAGGTGAGGACCAGTTTCTGAGAGCTCACAATTGCTTATTCAAGGATTTTGCCTTCATTTATTTGAGAGCCAATTACGCATAGGTTTCTCATGTTTCTGTACATCTTGTAAGCAGAGGTACTGATTACTTTTGTTCTGGACTATTTTCAAGATAGTGAATAGCCTTGGAAGTTAGCAGTAGTGTTTTTCTTTGGAACAGAGGAAAATTTTGTTTATTGTTCAATGAAGAAAGATAATATCTCTTTCTGAGACAGATGTTTGGCTTTCAGCATTAAAGATTGGGATTTCCTAAGCTTGAAGTTCCGTAGCAGTGATGCACCATATGCATAACTTGGCTTGGGTCTACATCCATGTTTCTTCCCATGGAATTGGAGAACAAGGAGAATCCATATGAATAGGAAACTCATGTTGCCTGCTAAGCGATGAGTAATAAAATCCTTTGTTTCTGACCAAGGAGTCTTGTTTCTTCTGCCAGCATCCATGAATCTGTGTCTGCCTAACTTCTTAGCTTGCAAGCAGAGTAAAATCTAGATATTTCACAGTTCTTGAAATCTTGTAGGAAATGGTGGGCAACAGGGTTCTTTACTGATAGAAGTAAATGATCAAATTATTTTGGAATCCTGGAAAACTTCAGAGTTAGAAAACTTGTCAGTTTTCTATATGTAGTTCAAACCATAAAGAAGAATTACTCTGCAGAAGAGTGTGGTGATGGTCTAGATGAGGGCCAAGGATAAGTACATGTGGAACACCAATGCTGATCAGTGAAATACACAACTTGGGAGAGGGGAAAATACATGCAGGTAATTTAATAGATCCAAAAAATGAACATAAACTCCAGTTTCTACAAATCATAGAGGGCTGATATTATTTGGGATAAGAGGTAGTGACCATGAGAGTAGAGAAGAAAAGAGTAAAGAATGATGTTCCAGAGGTCAAAGCAAGAATGATTGGTGAGAGTATCAGAATCTCCAGGGGTCAAATTGGAGAATTAGGAACAGACCTTTGCTTTTATTATTAGAAGAAAATTAGAACTATTTCAAGAACAATTCCAGTTGGGAAGGGAGGGTGGAGGCTGAATGGACTGTACCAAAGAACAAATGGTGTCAAATGATATTTATTTTAAGGGACGCCTGGGTGGCTCATTCAGTTAAGTGTCCAGCCCTTGGTTTTGACCCAGGTCATGATCCCAGAGCCATGAGATCAAGCCCTGGGTTGTGCTCCATGCTCAATGGGGAGTCTGCTTGAAGATTCTCTCCTTCTGTCCCTCCCCCCACTTGCGTGTTCTTTTTCTTTTTCTCACTCTCTAAAATAAATCTTTAAAAAATATTTATTTGAAAAGATAAATTCATGATTCATGCAAGTATGAAAGGCACATATCACAATTTTTATTTAATTTATTAATAGGTAAAGAAGCCAGTAAGAAGTCACAATTAGTTCAAAGGAAATTTCAAAGGACCACACAGGAATGCTGAAATGAATTTACAGACAGATGAAAAACTAGTCAATATCCACAGGACAATAGTCAAGTGCATATCCTCCAGAGACAATTTGCATTTCTATTAGTACCATATAATTTACAGAGTTAAAAAATAGCTCAAAAACAGTACCTGATAGAGATAAACCCAGATGATACCTTAGGAAGGACTCCTAGTAATTTTTTCTACCTCATATTTTTTTGTCACAGTTTTTCTTATGAGAGGATATAAGGAAACAGAGTGAATACAGAAAAGGATGTAAGACATTGAGACTAATTTTGCCATGTATTATACTAGGAAAGTTACTGATATAGGAATCCAGAAAAGAACAGCTAAATAATTGTATGATCTTGAGATTTAATTCAACTTTCAGTATGATTTCTTATCAAAAATAAGGGTAAACCCACAAATATATGCTCAATTAATCTTTGACAAATCAGAAAAGAGTATCTAATAGGAAAAAGAATGTCTCTTCAACAAATGGTGTTGGGAAAACTGGGCAGCAACATGCAATAGAATGAAACTGGACCACATTCTTATACCATACACAAAAATAAATTCAAAGTGGATTAAAGACCTAAATGTGAGACATGAAATCATTAAAGTCCTAGAGAAGAACATAAGCAGTAACTTCCTTGACATTGGCCATAGCAACTTCTTACTAGATACGTCTCCTGAGGCAAGGGAAACAAAAGCAAAAGTAAGCTATTGGGACTTCATCAAAAGAAAAGCCTTCTGCACAGTGAAGGAAACAATTAACAAAACTAAAAGGCAACCTATGTAATGGGAGAAGATATTTGCAAATGGCACATCTGATAAAGGGTTAGTATCTAAAATCTATAAAGAACTTAAAAACTCAATACCCAAAAAAGGAATAATCCAATTAAAAAATAGGCAGAAGACATGAATAGACATTTTTTCCCAAAGAAGACATACAGATGGCCAACACATATGAAAAGATGCTTAACATTACTCATCATCAGGGAAATGCAAATCAAAACTACAATGAGATATCACCTCACACCTGTCAGAATGGCTAAAATCAACATCACAAGAAACAACAGGTGTTGGTGAGGGTGTAAGGAACAAAGAACCCTCCAGCACTGTTGGTGGGAATGCAAACTGGTACAGCCACTCTTGAAAACAGCATGGATGTTCCTCAAAAAGTTAAAAATAGAACTACCCTACCATCCAGCAATTGCACTACTAAGGTATTTACCCAAAGAATATAGAAATACTAATTCAAAGGGATACACACACCCCAATGTTTTTAGCAGAATTATCTACAATGGCCAGAAATGTGGAAATAGTCCAAGTATCCATCGACTAATGAATGGATAAAGAAGAGGTGATATAGATAGATAGATGATAGATAGATAGATAGATAGATAGATAGATAGATAGATAGATACAATGGAAATAGATACAATGGAACATTTACTCAGCCATAAAAAAGAATGAAATCTTGTCATTTGCAGCAACTTGGATGGAGTTAGAGAGTATTATGGTAAGCCAAATAAGTCGGTCAGAGAAAGACAAATACCATAGAATTTCACTCTTTTGTGGAATTTAAGAAACAAGTGAGCGGAGGTAAAAAAATTAAGAGAGAGGGAGGCAAATCAAGAAACAGACTCAACTATAGAGAACAAACTGATGGTTACCAGAGGGGAGGTAGGCAGGGGAATGAGTATTAAGGAGGGCACTTGTTGTGATGAGCACCAGATATTATATGGAAGTATTGATCACTAAATTATACACCTGAAACTGTTACACTGATGTTCACTAACTGGAATTTAAAAAAAATAAAGGGAGTTTGGGTTCAAGTTTAGTTGTGCTCAAACTTTTCTTTTAACCCCAATAATTTCTCTTAATTTTGCAAATTAATGCTTCCTGTGAATTTTAATATATAGAGAGCTATTCTCTTTGAAGTAATAGTAGCTATTCTGTTTAACATTAGGATACCCCTCCTTGACCTCCTTTACCTGCAAAGCCCTGAGGCATTTTTCAGAATTTTTTTTTTCAGAATTTCTTATATAACTTTAAGGTGGGTGTAAATTCCTGTTTTCATCAGATCATAACATATACATTTCTTCCTGAACTATACTTGCTCATAGAAATTGAAGATATGTTCAAAATTTAGATTTATTATATTGTTATGTTATTTCATTTTGTAATCCAACCCATGATCACTTGTATCAGGTTAACTTTAATATATATAGGGTTGAATATAAATTAAAATGTAATTAATCATGCCTTATTAAAATTAAAATAACAAAAATATTTTTATTGTTTTTGATTTTGATTGTTCTGTTTGTCATTATGTTAAATAAGTTCTTACCTCATAGAAAAAAGTATTATTTATTTATTTATTTTGGTTGGTTGTATGTATCAGAGTACATTTTTCATGTATGGTTAAATTGATATATTCTATTTAAAAATGTGATTCCTGGTATACTGTGTAATTTATATTTTATAAATGTAGCAGATAATGGTTGAGAGTCCAGCCCAGGACCGGCGAACAAATGTTCAGGGGTTTTGGTAGATCTGGTCGTCTCCAGGACTTGCTCTGCCCTCTGAGTGAGCATCTTCAGTTGCCCCCAAGTTGAGGGTGTTGTCGGGGGCAATTTTCGTTTTCGAGGTCTCTTCAGGGAGAGTGTTGCCATCTCTCAGTTGAGAAAGGCTGTTACAGAATTGGTAAGGAAAAAGGATGTAAAAATATTTTAGACACCATGTATTATACACCTGAAACTAATATAACACTGTACATTAATTATACTGGAATTAAAGATTAATTTAAAAATAATAAATTAAAAAATTAAAATAATATTTTATAGAAAAAGTGGCTTCCTTTTGGATCCACTTTACTATTGTTGCAGGAAACATATAGTTATGGCCCTTTGAAATGCAAAGATAATTTTGGACAGTATTTTATTCAGGTGGCTTTATGCATACATGCCTTTTGTCACATTTGGGAGCCTGTCACATGGAAGGGGAATCTTCATCTTGTTTTAATCATCAGAGCTGTGGCAAATGGGATGGCTTTGCATTTACTACCCCTAGATGCATTTTATTGTGTTTTATACTATAGTAAACTGGACTACTCTCTTTAAAAGTTAAGGTCAAAATATTTAATGTATTTTATACGTTGTAATTTAGTCTATATGAAAGAATATGAACATCTGATGACTTGAATAAAATTTACTCACTTTTTTTTTTCCCTTCAACTCATTGAATAAGTGATTTTTTTCTAAGGTAATGCTAAAAGGTTGATATCATATAAAATTTTTTTGAATGTTGGTGAACTCACTACTTTTTCAAAGGACATAGAATGGAAAAGTTGTTTTTACTGACTTTGATATATAGTTGACTGTCCGGCTTTGGTAGAGAACACTGGTTTTGATTTTTGTGACTGCCCTTGTCCTCTATTTGTAACCTTTCTCCCTCTGTTTATTAACTTGAGGTTCCCTCTAATGCTGGATGTTAGCTTTTCTAATCTTCCCCCACATGTAATATTTTAGAAAACTCATGGCAGACAAAGAGTGAACAGTATACTCATGGTTTTCAAGAATCTCAGGCTCTAAATCAATCTTGCAAGGCCAAAAATCCCCAGGGGTCAGAAAGGTAACAGAGATGTATGAAGAAGGTCAAGGTTAAGAAACAGTGGGTGTGACTGACATACAAAAAGCTATAGGTATTTAATGTATACAACTTGATGAGTCTGAAAGTAAGGCTACATCTGTGAAACTGTCACTACAATCTATGCTATAAATATAATCCATCACCTCAAAAATTTTTCTCTTATTTTCTTTTTATTTTTAAATAAGAACACTTAACATAAGATCTACACTCTTAGAAAAAAAATCTAAGTATATAATACAGTATTATTAACTATAGGCTCTACAAAGTGTTGTTTTATAGAAAAGAAACAATAGGGAGTAATCAGAAACTTGGACAAACTAGAGGTCTGTTATACTTGGTAGAGCGCAGCGACTGCCTACTTCCTGCAAATTGGTGCCAGATCTGAAAATTTTTAAAGTTGGAAATTCAAACTTTTATGTAAATCTCTTGGTTGTTGTGTTAGCAGCTAACTTAGAGTTAACATCAACAGCAGCAGGGATCTATTTCACAAGCTAAATCTCTGCACTCCAAACTCATCATACCCTAGTCCCAGGACAGAACCCAAGAAATTTCCTGAATCTTATATTTGTCAACCTTGCAGCTCCACATTCCTAGCTCTTTTTAAACACTGATCTCTTGGTTATTACATAAGTGCCACAACAAACTTACTTTTTCTCCCCTTTCTAAGTTAACTTCATTCACCCTACTGCAAAAATTGTCAACTAATACTGTTCACTCACAGCACAGGATTTCTTAGCCTGCAGTGGTTGCTGATTACCTTGAGGAGGGCTATCAGGTTGGAATCCCAAAGATCTAGCTTCTGTGAATTTGAACAAATAGTGAAATTTTTCATGTGATGAGTTTTGCTTTAGAGGTTTATGGTGATGATGAAATGGGATAATAACCTGGTAAAGTACCTTATAGATTAGAAAGAATTAAATCCTAGCTATAGTCCTATTCCAAATTAGTATTACAAAACAGTAGCTTTTATTTTTATTTTTTATTTTTTTGTTAAAGTACCATTTATTTTTTATTTTTTTTATTATGTTATGTTAATCACCATACATTACATCATTAGTTTTTGATGTAGTGTTCCATGATTCATTGTTTGCCTGTAACACCCAGTGGTCCATTCAATACATGACCTCTTTAATACCCATCACTGGGCTAACCCATCCTTCCACCCCCCTCCCCTCTAGAACTGTCAGTTTGTTTCTCAGAGTCCACAGTCTCTCATGGTTCATCTCCCCCTCCGATTTTCTCCCCTTCATTTCTCCTTTCCTACTATCTTCTTCTTTTTTTTTTTTTTAACATATAATGTATTATTTGTTTCAGAGGTACAGGTCTGTGATTCAACAGTCTTACACAATTCACAGCGTTCACCATAGCACCACCCTCCCCAATGTCTATCACCCAGCCACCCCATCCCTCCCACCCCCTACCACTCCAGCAACCCTCAGTTTGTTTCCTGAGATTAAGAATTCCTCATATCAGTGAGATCATATGATACATGTCTTTCTCTGATTGAATTATTTCACTCAGCATAACACCCTCCAGTTCCATCCACATCGTTGCAAATGGCAAGATCTCATTCCTTTTGATGGCTGCATAATATTCCATTGTGTATATATACCACCTCTTCTTTATCCATTCATCTGTCGATGGACATCGTGGCTCTTTCCACAGTTTGGCTATTGTGGACATTGCTGCTATAAACATTGGGGTGCACATACCCCTTTGGATCACTACATTTGTATCTTTGGGGTAAATACCCAGTAGTGCAATTGCTGGGTTGTAGGACAGCTCTATTTTCAACTGTTTGAGGAACCTCCATACTGTTTTCCAGAGTGGCTGCACCAGCTTGCATTCCCACCAACAGTGTAGGAGGGTTCCCCTTTCTCTGCATCCCCTCCAACATCTGTCGTTTCCTGACTTGTTAATTTTAGCCATTCTGACTGGTGTGAGGTGGTATCTCATGGAGGTTTTGATTTGGATTTCCCTGATGTCAAGCGATGTTGAGCACTTTTTCATGTGTCTGTTGGCCATTTGGATGTCTTCTATGCAGAAATGTCTGTTCATGTCTTCTGCCCATTTCTTGATTGGGTTATTTGTTCTTTGGGTGTTGAGTTTGGCAAGTTCTTTATAGATTTTGGATACTAGCCCTTTATCTGATATGTCATTTGCAAATATCTTCTGGTTGGTTTTGTTGACTGTTTCTTTTGGTGTGCAAAAACTTTTTATCTTGAGGAAGTCCTGATATTTCATTTTTTCCCTTGCTTCCTTGCCTTTGGCGATGTTTCTAGGAAGAAGTCGCTGTGGCTGAGGTCAAAGAAGTTGCTGCCTGTGTTCTCCTGTAGGATTTTGATGGACTCCTGTCTCACATTTAGGTCTTTCAACCATTTGGAGTCTTTTTTTGTGTGTGGTGTAAGGAAATGGTCCAGTTTCATTCTTCTGCATGTGGCTGTCCAGTTTTCCCAACACCATTTGTTGAAGAGACTGTCTTTTTCCATTGGACATTCTTTCCGGCTTTGTCGAAGATTAGTTGACCATAGAGTTCAGGGTCCATTTCTGGGCTCTCGATTCTGTTCCATTGATCTATGTGTCTGTTTTTGTGCCAGTACCATACTGTCTTGATGATGACAGCTTTGTAATAGAGCTTGAAGTCCAGAATTGTGATGCCACCAGCTTTGCTTTTCTTTTTCAACATTCCTCTCGCTATTTGGGGTCTTTTCTGGTTCCATACAAATTTTAGGATTATTTGTTCCATTTCTTTGAAAAAAGTGGATGGTATTTTGATAAGGATTGCATTAAATGTGTAGATTGCTCTAGGTAGTATTGACATCTTCACAATATTTGTTCTTCCAATCGATTGAGCATGGAACGTTTTTCCATTTCTTTGTGTCTTCCTCAATTTCTTTCATGAGTATTTCATATTTTGAGTACAGATTCTTTGTCTCTGGTTAGATTTATTCCTGGGTATCTTATGATTTTGGGTGCAATTGTAAATGGGATCGAGTCCTTAATTTCTCTTTCTTCTGTCTTGTTGTTGGTGTATAGGAATGCCAAAACAGTAGCTTTTAAATAAATGCATTATCTCTTCACTTGCTTTTTTCTGCTGGTTTTCTATCTTCCTTTAATACAATATAAATTTTTGGAGCTTTAGCCTTTTCTAGAAAAGCTTCAGCTTTTCTAGTTCTGACGTTCTAGTATATTTCCTTGCCTACAGAATGTAGCATGACTCGATTAAAATGCATGCCCCTTGATTTTAGAAAATAATACAAGAATTAAAATTACGATTTTTGAGGTCCCTTTCCTATGAAGTGGGTACAGTTAGAATCTTCTTTCCAGGCTCTCTTCTGCTTTGTTCTCTCGCCATGAATAAGTGAGATAGTTGTAGATTCATAGTGGTAGAAACTGCTGTCTTCCATGCTTCCATTAAGCTTATCTGAAATTTCAAGGAACAGTTTAATAATTATGTATGTTTATATTTCTGAGTATCTGTAAACCCCATGTAATAAATAACATTGTCTTTCTTTTTATTCCTCAAACAAGTAAACAACTTCTAATCCCTAAGAAATGGTTGTGCATTCAATTAGATATTTTAAAAATCCACATGTGCTTTCGGTACTTAAATTGAAATATTTTTAAGTGTTTCTGAAAATGGAACACATGAATACAATTTTCTCTGTGTGCCTGTTCTTTAGGTTGATGGTTAGCAATATTGATTTGTATTTCAGATAATATAAGAAGTATTCCTGCTGTTCATTCACAGCATAGAATGTTTCTGAGTGATGTTTCCATTGTCACATCATCCTATACATTTCCTGATAAACTTCTTATAATGCTCTATTAGTCAAACTATCTCTTTGTCCATATATTCAAATGAACTGTAGAGGTTATTAACTTGCCCTTGGCAAATAGGTTTATTTTTCTAAGATAAATGCTTTTATAAATTCAATGTGTGACAATTTTACTACAAATTGTAAATAGAATGCCCTGCCAGATTTTTATGACAACCATCACTAATTCATTTGGGCCCTTATTACATTTCAAGCCTTCATGTTCGTGGATATATATATTTTTTAATCACTAGCAAGTCTATTTTGAAATGTCGTAGATTTTAAATTTTAGTGGCAGATTCATATAATTGGCCTTTGAAATAGTGACCAAGTTTTTGCAATTTGGTTATGCTATCAAACATTAAATTTAATATCTATATTTACAATATAAGTTTTATAAGTAAGTACAATATAGTTGTGATAGTCTTTGTCTTTTTTCTGTTCTAATGTTTCATGTTTCTTTCCAAATATGCAGTTATAGCAAGTGATAATGTTCATAAATTTACTTGTATCAAATCCCATTTTTTGTTAAATCCCATTAGATCAGTATTTTTGTTTACTTGTATTATATGATAAATATGGAATTAGAATATAATATTAAAATATTTTTTAATATTATGTTCAATTTTGGATGTAGTGTTCAGTGATTCTTTATGTTTAAGCAAATCTGTGCTTAATACCAAAAATACTCTTTACCCTATGAACTATACTCTTTATCCTAAGGACAAAAGTTTACTCATTAGTTAGCTAACCTTTGGCAAGTCAGCCTCTCTATAACTCACATCTATACAATGACATGACAGAAATACCCATCTCCTCAGACTGTCCTGAGGTTTAGATGAAATTATACTCATAATTCTAAATATATGACCTAAAATCCAGCAAGGGCCTAGCACATGTTACCAATTACCATTAAGAAAATGCTATAAGCTACTTGTTGGATTTTTTTTTTAACAAAGTGTATTAGTCACCTCAGTGTTTTTTTTTTTTTTTAACAAAGTGTATTAGTCACTCACCTGAGGTGACTAATATACCATAAGAAATACCATCATAAGAAAATACCACTGACTGTAGCTTAAATAAAAAATGGTTATTTTCTCACAGTCGGAGGCTGGATGTCCAAGGTCAAGGTGCCATCACGATTGATTTCTGGTGAGACTTCTCTTCCTGGCTTGCAGATAGCTACCCCGTTGCTGTGTCCTCACATGGACTTTCCTCTTTGCACACACATCCCTGCTGTCTCTTCTTCCTTTTATCAGAACACCAGTCCTATTGGGTTAGGGTCCTATCCTTAGAGTCTTATCTTACCTTTTTTGCCTCCTTAAAAGCCTTATCTCCAAATACAGTCACATTGGGGGTTAGACCTTCAACATATGAACTTGGGGGGAAGCATAATTTATTCCATAATCCAGAGTAATATTATTTATTATAATTTCATTCTCCATTCAATTTAATAATTTTTAAAAGCATAAATGTCTCATGTACTGGCTATTCAGTTTATTTACTGATAAGGTAACATGCAACCCTGAATCTTCATGGTAAATTTTAAAAAAAGTGGAATAATGTACTGAAATATACACACATACAAAGTTTTTCACACAGCTGTACTTAGACCCTTACCTCCACAGGCTATAGTGTTAATCTGTCAGTCATCCGTTGGCAAGAATTCAAGTCAGAGATTTGTTTTAATATTACTTGTTCACAGAAACATTGAAATAACTTTTATCCTATTTTCAAAACGAAGCTTTACAATGTTGACTTCTCACTTCTTAAAACCCTTTCTGCCCTTAATTTGGTGACACGCACTTCATGGGCTATTTGTCCCTTCTGAATGTTTTATAT
This sequence comes from Callorhinus ursinus, assembly GCF_003265705.2. Lineage (NCBI taxonomy): Eukaryota > Metazoa > Chordata > Mammalia > Carnivora > Otariidae > Callorhinus > Callorhinus ursinus. The sequence goes on from NW_027397063.1 coordinate 21,297,960, forward strand.
CTACCAAAGTCTCCCAATGGACTGTGCATTTTTGAAGGGATGGTCATGGTCTACCTTTTTTTTATCACTAACACATAGTACATTTTCTAGCACATACATATAGTCAATAAGTTCTGGATGAATAGGAAAAAAACTAAATAAAATCAATGATTAATGAATCCATTTAAGTAAGAAGACAGTTATCTTTCAAATGTCCTAAAAAAAACCAATGCTTATGGTTTTCTTACATTTTTGGAAAGTCTAATATTTCCAAGTTTTCATGAAGTAACAATATCTATTTAGTTTTGCCTGTATTCAAAATGTGAAAATCAACACTGACCTAAAAGTGTTTCCAATATTGGAAAATTGATATAGAATATTAACCTAACTATGATTGTCCAAATTGGAATTTCTATTGAAAGTGATTGATCTTTCATTCTGTATTCATACTGAGATTAAAAGGAAAGAAATCAGAGTCTGGGTGAAGTTAGATGATTAAAGATAGTAATAAGGAGATTGCAAGAAATTCTTTATACTACAAGTGGAAAAGGCTACTATTGGATTTTACACAATCCTTTTCCTTAGATGTGGTTAAAAAATGGAATTGACTGTCAAATTGCTGAAAGAGTTTAAGAATAGTACTTATTGAAGTTTGGATACATCCTAGGTGATTTCTTAAAGGTCATTTCCACTTCACTTGTATAAACACTGAAGTAGTGGTTCAAGGGAACCTCAGTGGCATGTAAGTGTTTTACCTCTGTTGGCTGCCCAAGGGAAGATTTAAGACAGCCCAACTTTTTCAACACACATTTCTCCTCTGTCGAAAACTGTGATTCTCATCATTTTTTTTCATTACCACAGATATAATAGACACTGCTCAGAAGCATGATACATTTCCATAGATAACTCCAGTTTGTATACAGCACTGAAGATAAATTATGTCCTCCAATTTTGTACATTTTCCCACACTTTAGTTGAGAGAACATGAACTCACAAGAGCCTTTGATGTAATGAGGTGGCATCACACTGTGAATGAGACCAGTATCCTAGATGATGACTTCTTTCTCCCCCTCCCCCAGTTTATTTGTAAATGTTTCTGGTGAGAGTTGTGGACACAGCTTAGGTTTTGTATTTTCCTCAGCATGTTACTTGAGCACCTGTTGTACTACCTGACACATAATAAATGTTGAATAAATAAGTTAAATGATGAATATATGATGCTAGATGTATTCTTTAAAAATATGGAAAGAAGAAAGAAGGAAGGGCAGAGGGAGAGAGGGTAGAGGAAGAAAAATAGCATTAATTTCATTACTAGTTTATAGTTAATGTGGAATAGTTTTTTAAAAATACTCAACTTAGAGGACAGAAACTTGGATTCTCATAACAGATATGGTTCTTGAAAGCTTGGAGACCTTAACCAATCAATTTTATTTGTAGCCAAGAGCCTCAGTTTCAGTAATAATGCAATAGAGATCATAGCAACTCCCCTGCCTGCATACAGTGGTTTTTATTATGCTGAATTGAGGTTGTATTCTGAAACACTTCGTGGATTCTCTATTTATGTAAAGAGTTAGAAATGTTTTCTTTATTGTTAGCCTCTTGAATGGCTATTGCTACTAGTAGGTTGGTTTGTCAGACTAATTATTTAAAATAAACTTACTTATGTTTATATCAATATGGAAATGAACCAATTATTTGAGTGCAAAAGATAAACAAAAAAAACCAAAACTGAATATGACAATACTTTTTAAATTGTGTTCTTTGACTCCAAGAGTTGTTACCTAACACAAGATGTAACTCATTAACTTATTATGTATTTGATTTTTAACCCTCACTCCTTGGTGAGTGCTACCGCACAGTGCAGTAAGAACGTATGTACTAAGAGGACTGAAAAAGGAGTGAGGGACAATCAGGACCAGGGATAGCATGCGATTCCTAAAAGTGATATCCTTCTTTCTGGTAGGGATCTAGCTTCCATTGCAGACTGCACATGTTTAAAGCCAAAGCATCTAGTAAATTTAAGTGAATAAATATCTGTCACTACAGAACTCATACAACCTAATCAATGAAATCAATGAATAGATTGATTTGTATTGCCTAATATGCACAGAACCTCCAGTCCCTCTTTACAATCTGTCCAGTAAGGCTGTGTATCTGTGCATGTATGTATCTGTTAAAATACATCAACTCCTTAGCACACTGGACAGCACACAAACAGCACACAGTCTCCCCCTTGCCCCTTGTCTTTCTTTTTCATTGTCACTTCTCCCCCCTCCCCCATCCCTCCCACACACCCTTTATTCCATTGAGATGAACTACCCATTCTTTGTACTTAATGATACAATCGGACTCAATAAATAATGGCTCTCAAAATATTTCTGAAGTGACTAACTTGCTTGTTTCCAAAGAGACAAAAACCTATCTGGATTTTTTTTTTTTTTAATTCTGCCATTCCAGTTGTCTCTTTTTCTGATATGTGTCATTTAAAATTAAAATGTGCTCCATACATCCAAATTCCTATTAATTGTGTTGAGCTTTAAAAAAATCTACAAAGCTGAAACATCAAAGTAAGGTATTTATTGTAATGCCTGAGGAAAATGTTGACTCTCAGGGACAGAGCTTTTCAAGTTAAATGGTTTGTGTCCTGATATTCAGGTAAACTAGCACTTATCAAACCTATGAGCCCTTGGCTTTACTTTTTATGCCTTGGTAGGACCATCTCTTTACCTCAGCTCAGTAGCCCATATAATAAATGTGAAGGAAGAAGAGGTAAAGTCATGGACCAGGGGAGGTTATTAAAACCAAGTAATTTTTAAAAATATTGTTCTGTTTTGAAACTCAACTGGGAAAAAAACAAAACAAAACATGAATAAGTGTTACCACTCCCCGCTAATCAGAGCATACCTCTTGCGGTGGGACTCAGTACAGTTCTGACTCCAGCAAGGTAGCAACAGTGAGAGATCATGGTTTTTCTTTTTTTTTTTTTCCCCAGGATACTATGCTTAGAATAAACAAGACAGTGCCTCTCAGCAGTAGATCATTTTATTTGTATTTTTAGCAGTAATATGCATAGGTAATTTTTTTTGGACTTTACCTTAGTAATAAAAATAAAAGAATTTTCAAAAGTAGATCTGAAATTAAGCGGTATATTTTCTTATACTTTCAAAATTGCAACTTTTTGAAGAAGTTTGACTATATGTTGTAGATTTGTCTGTAAAATATTTTGCGGTTTTCATGTATGATTTGCTGTGAAATGGAGGTGATTACTCAATCTGTTCTAGAACACCCTAAGTTTAAAGTAATATGTCAATATTATTTAGACATATATCAGGAGAGACTATTTTGTCTCGAGTTCATTAAACGTAAAATATGAAGGCCTGTATCATTGGAACTTAAAAAATAATTGTAACATATACCCTTCTCTTTTCATATAATAAATAATTGCCCTAGCTCACTGCATTTTAATTGCACAATCGTAAATGTAACAACACTAATTGTACTAATTGGGCAAGTACTATATGAACCTTTCCATGCTAAGTATTGTACTTATGTTAATAGAGGTGAAGTCAAATATTGCTACCATCTTGCAGGTGAGTAATATGAGAGTTTACGTACCCACAGTTATAGTTACAGTAAGTGATGGAGCCAGAATTCAAGGCCAGCTCAGTCTCATTTCAGAAACTGTACTTCTAATGACTAACTTACTTTTATGTGATTATCATGTTATCCAGAAAAATATAGAAACACATTTACAATCCTTAATCTATTTTATATGTACCTCATGACCACTGATTGTTTCTAGCCATTTTATGTTCACCAAAAAAAGCATCAGAATGTCAAGTTATTTGAATGCCATGTTTTTTTTCCTATGCACAATTTCTTTGAAACTAGATTCAATTTTTTTTGCTGAAAGTCTATATATAATATTTGTATTATATATAAGTATGTCAAATATTATTTGACAACTACATCAATGAAGTTATTTGGCTCCATAGAGAAGTTTGATAAGAGGATTATATGAAGTAACAGTGTAGAGAAATATCAAGCATGATGACCAGTTCAGAGCAGGTGCTCAGGAAAGATTAGTTTTCTTTCCTTTCTACTATGACCAAACAGATGTGGGATATTTTTGGATAATGGAATACAGATATGTTACATAGACACTTTTCAAAGAAAATGATAAAATTTAAAAGGACAATAGTTATTCTAAAAGTTCCTAAAAATTAGATAGTCTCCATCTCAGTCCCTGCTATGTAATTATGACTTTCACAATCATTTTATTCTGTGACTAGTATTTCCAATTTACAAAATGAAAAAATTGGACAAGAACCCTGCCAATCTTAAGATTATATGATTCCCTGAAAAGCACAGGCAGAAATTTTATCTATTCAATCAGATATTAGCTCATAATTAAATCACATAAAGTTAAATGTTAATTACATCTTGTTCTTTAAAGACCTATTTTCGGGACATTCTGCAGGAGACAAATTGGAAGAATGACGTTTAGAATTTTAAATACACAAGTCATTTTGCATATTCTTAAATCAGAAATTGTTTTTACACAATAAAACCCTCCTGTAAATAACTTCCAGAGGTTTAAGTTATCTGAATCAATTACTCACAGAGTTTCAAAAGCAGTGTGCTTAGTAAAAGTGTAAAAACAAAACAAACAAACAAAAACTTGGGAGGACTATTTTTTTAGTTGTTTTTCATGGATGTTCTCATCTTAATTAAAAATCAAACATGTATAATTTAACAACATGAAAGGATGCTGATATCAGATAATTAACATTATAAGGAAATCTTGCTGGTAACTCAAATGTGCATGTATTTATTTCATAAGAAATAACTTCTTAAAAATCCAACACACGAAGTCTTTCTAAAGTTTACATTTTACTCACTCATGATTTAGATGAGATAGAAATAATCTCAATATGTTATTTCAAGATAAATTTACTTGAAACTTAATATTGCTAGCTTTAGGGCAGAAATTACCTTTCTGTCTGGAGGTGCAGTGTCCAATACAATAGGTATTGGCTACATGTGGCTATTTAAATTAATTAAGAATTCATTTTGTCAATGACACTAACCATATTTGATCTGCTCAAATATCCACCTGTGGTTCGTGGCTTCTCTATTGAATAGCACAGATATAGAACATTCCCATTCGTGTAGAATGTTTTATCTAACCATGCTGGTATAGAGTCATTCTTTTCTTTTGAGCTCTAAACTCTAAAATGAGAACATATTCTCCATTGTTCCCATACTGGAAATGTTGTAATCTTAACACATTTAAAACTCTTATGTATAGATTGTTAATATCATTGCAATAATCTAATTGCAATTAAAGACAACAGTGTTGAGTAATCAAAGTACTTAAATTAAGGAAGACTGACTGATACAATTTAAAATATAACTGGGTTTTAATCTCATTGACAATGGGACAATGCCTCACCTAACACTGAATGACAAGTAGTCTGTAATAATGGGGTAACTATGTTCTTGTGTCTGGAATCTTTGTGGTTTGTACTAGTGCTGTCCAATAGAAATACATCATGAGCCATGGATGTGAACCACACTCTTAATTTAAAAATTTCAAGTAACCTTATTAAAGCAATAGGAAGAAGTAAAGTTAAATTTGATAATATATTTTATTTAATCTAGGAAATCAAAAATATTATTTAAACATGTAATCCATATAAAATTATTAACGAGATATTTTACCTTTTTTTAATACTAAGTCTTCAAAATCTTATGTGTATTTTACATTTAAGTACATCTCATTTTGTACTGGTCACATTTTCAGTATTCAGTAGACACATGGGGCTCATGGCTACCCTGTTAGACAACACAGATATATACAGTTCAAATCATCAGACAGTCATTTGTTCACATATTCAACATTATCTGCTGAGCACATGTTAGGTGCTGAGTATTGCACCTAATGATAGGGTGCAGTGGTAAATGACATTGCATGCACTCTTAGAGAACTCCCAGTCTGGTGAGGGACATCACACACACAGACAAATACAGTATTGTATTTTTGACAATAGGCTGAAATACTTCTACATCAAAAATCCTATTCCAGGTCCTTAGCAAATGCAGAAGAGGAAAAATTAACCCAGTATTTAAAGTATTGGTAAAGGCTTCCAGAGAAAATATCTAACTTTTTACTTAATAATCTGCATGAATTAAGCAGAAAATGCAAAGCAAGGACACAGGAATGAGTTAACAGAATGTTTCAGAAGGAAAGGCATATGGAAAAGAGGTTTGCATGAGCATGAGTGTGTGTGTGTAACAAAGAAAGCCAACATGAGAATAAAGGGATGGTTGAGGAAATGATAGAAGGGTTCCATAAAGTTGGAGTTTCCACTCTGGATGGCAAAAATTGATACAGTGAAGCAAGATAGTTTCATTCCCTTAATGAGATTGCTGTGTCTACTATGCTTTAAATAATATCTACCCATAGATTGGTTAGTAAGGAATGGATATAAAGAGCCATGTGTATGAAATGAAAGAAGCAGGGATTGGACAAAACCACTGTGAAAAGGGAATATATGAGTGGGTTACAAAGTCCTCAAGCAATTGCCCTTGAATGCTACTACCAAAAGTCAACATGCTTTCCTCAATAACAAAATCATTAAAAATAAGCAATATTCTTGGGGGCGCCTGGGTGGCTCAGTCGGTTAAGCATTTAACTCTTGGTCTCAGCTCAGGTCATGATCTCAGAGTCGTGAGTTCAAGCCCCGCAACAGGCTCTGCGCTTAGCCTGGAGTCTGCTCAAAGATTCTCTCCCTCTTCCTCTACCCCTCCCCCCACATGCTCGCTCTCTCCTTCTCTCTGAAATAAATAAATCTTGAAAAAATAAATAATATTCTTGGTATATAGAATTATATTTCTTACCCTGTAAACAAATAACCTTCAGTCAAATAATGAATGCTTAAGGTAAGGAAATTTTATCTTTATAGGATGGTTTTTATTGTCACATATAAGTCCATTAATAGCTACATAAGTAAAACCTAGCACCAGTTTCTTGGGATGAATATTCTGCACCCCTAACCACAAGGAAAAGTAAATACACAATAAGACCAAACCATTTCATATTCTTTCAGGTTAAAGTTAAAATTTCTAGCAAGAAACTCACTGGATTCTAATGATCATCACAAAGATTGCAGACACAAGTACAGTCCTTTCTTGGTACTGAATGGAGATTACTGGATCAAAGCATAACTCATCTTAAACATCATTAAGAGGTAAAGGGTAAAATGTAATATTGTCAGGCTCTCCATTCTAATTAATGATAAAGTTACATTTTTATGCTTTAATAAAATCTGCCATAGAGCAAGAGTAATTGGGTGAAGAAAGGAGAAATTGAAATCAAATAGAATTGAGCTTCCAAAATGAGGGAAAACATTGTGATTGACTTGAGACTTATCCAAAGATCAAGTTCCGAAAGTTCTTCATTTATAATAAAGGATCGATTCTAGTATTTCAGTCAGAATACTCATAACCTTACAGACACCTTGAATAATTGCAGTTTTGCATTCTAATAAACTAGAAAACCACAAGTGCATTTCTAACTTACTGTATTGGATGTTGTTTGTGGTAGCAACCAACTTGTGGAAGTTGTTGTTCCTGAAACAGAATTGTAATAGATTTGCCCCCAAATAAATATCTTCAGTTTCTCTCAGAAACTATTAAGCTTCATCTCATCTTGTCAAGTCAGTAGACATGGGGACAGAAGGTTTTGAGGAGTCAATAAAAATAACAGAACAGTGAGAGAAAAATACAAGTTTGTCCTGGCATTTATTTTAAAAGATTTCCCCCAAAGTAAAAGTTAGAAAGCATCTGGAACCTGTCACTCTGTGATGATAGATCTGAACACGGAGACACATGTATGTGTCAGAAACAGAAGTAGTTCTGTGTTGATGATCTGGCTGTCATCAGGTATTTTGTGAGGAGAAAGGAGGATAGAGGTATGGGGTTTGAGAATTAAGAGGGAAATCTGCTGATTTTTTTGGAGAGAATGTGAATGCCACTAATCCTTCTTTTATAGTTTCCTGATTAAGCTTTTACCCTGATAACATCTTCCTCACTGTAAGTCACTATTCCATTCCTACCCAAAGACTGGGAGATAAGGTGATGCCACAGGGTGTCCTGTATGCTAGGGGCTAACTGAAAGCACAGTGCAGAAAAGTTTCTCCACTCTTTTCCAATATCATATTTAAATATATTAATATTATTGCAGCTAACACAAATAGAAATTACAACTATGTTTTAAGTAGATACATATATACACATTTATGTGATACGTCTCTAGCTAGATGGATATGGATATATATGTGTCTATGTTGCATATCTGTGTGTGTGTGTGTGTGTGTGTGTGTGTGTGTGTGTGTGTGTGTGTGTAGGGTGACCATTATAAGTTTACCTTATTTTGGAAAATTTCTTGCAAGTCTCTAACAATTGGATAGATTGGCTTTAGGGAAGATTTCCAAAAAAGTTGAGCTTGGATAGATCAGTTATTCAAACACAGTTCTAGTATTTAGCTCTCCATTATAATGTGCTTTTCTTCCTACAATATCCAAATTCCCTTGTATCACCTTAAAACACTCTACTCTGTTATACTACTCAGGCTTTAACTTCTTGGATCATGTTTTGAAAATATATCTCCAAATTATTCCACATACCAACATTCTTTACTCAGACTTTCTTATTGAAAGAGCTCTCCAGATGAACCATGAGAGACTATGGACTCCAGGAATCAAACTGAGGGTTTTAGAGGGGAGGGGGGCTGGGGGGATGGGTTAGCACGGTGATGGGTATTATGGAGGGCATGTACTGCATGGAGCACTGTGTGTTACACGCAAACAATGAATCATGGAACACTACATCAAAAACTAATGATGTACTGTTTGGTGACTAACATAACATAATAAAATAAAATAAAATAAAACAAAGAGGTCTCCAGTTTATCTCTGGCACTAGGCTTTCTACCACTAAGACAAGTGAGAAGTAGGTATATTGTGGTCAAATTGGTTATTTTGCTCAGAAATGAACTTATGTACATGTTTTATATAGGTGAAGAGTAAGAAGCTTATTCTTTAGCTTCCTAGAACACAATCTATTTGATATTTCCACATATACAAAGCAGGAGGGTATTTTTTTTCCTGTGATAAATAAATATGGAATTCAACAAATATAAACACCACAAAATTTAAGGGCCTACAGTTTGTTGAAGAATGATATAATGCTTTACTATGTTGACTTTGTCCTAAAAGTGTTAGTGGTTTCTGTTTTGGACCCAAACTGATGCTCACCATAGCCAGGTCAAAATTATTCTTTCACTCAAACTGGAATCTAGATAAAGATTTAAAAGAGAAAAAAGATGACAACAAAAGTCCATAAATTTGGCGTTTTGATCTTGGCTTTGAATCCCACTACAGTGTGCCTCCTTTCTTCTGACCACAATTTCAGGATTCATTTTAGCATCACATTTGCTACTTGCCTGTGTCCGCTCCCCAGGCTTAATCTCAGACCTTGGCTTGTGACTCTCTGCTACTGCTTTAGGTATCTCCTCTAACGCTGGAATTTCAAATAACATCTCTTAGTTGTTCCTTCACAACTCTACTGGCTCACTTTTAAGGTTCCCTCATATGATATCCCCACTGCTTTTGTGATGTATAAAAGCTCCTTTCCTAGTTTGTAATAATAGAACATTATAAAATGAGCACGGGTTACTAAAAAGCAGTCTGCATTTCCTGTGGCAAGTGGTCTTCATGTGGTTTATGATTATCCAGGTAGTTACGAAATTTTTTCTTTTTGATTTTAATGAGGAGTACCTTTCTGAATTTTACGCCCTGACCCCAAATTCATATGCTGAAGCCCTAACCCTCCAGTGTGATTATATCTGGAGGTAGGGCCCTTAGGAAGTAATCAAAGTTAGAGGAGGTCATAAGGTGAGACCCTAATACAGTAGGACTCATAAGAAAAGAAAGAGATCAATATCTCTCTCTACCCTTTGAGGACCCAGCAAGAAGGCAGCTGTCTGCAAGGCAGGAAGATCGCTCTTACCAGACATTGAGTCAGTCAGAACCTTGATCTTGGATTTTTCAACCCCCAGAACTGAGAAATAAATTTCTGTTGTTTAAGCCACCCAGTCTATGGTATTTTGTTTTGGCTCCCTGAGCTGACTAAGGCATTTCCAAGTGTAGATTCGGACCCTTCTCTAGGTTTTACTCCAATGGTCTCGTGTAAGTGATCAATTTTAGTTTCTTCTCAGGAAGTTTTATTTCTCAAAGATCCTTATAACTTTCACCTGAAACAGTGGGCACCTGTATTAACTTTGAGATCTTCCCCAAATTGTCTCTCTTTTCTTCGGTGTCTGGTTCAAAGTCCTTTCAAGTCAGTGCACATTTAAACAGGTGTCATTTTCCTCCATCAGTCTAGCAAAGATTCTTTAATGGCAAGTTCCAACACATTCTAGTGTGGTACAGGGGATTTTCTTATATTCTGCTGGTATGAATATTTACTGGAGTAGCCCTCTGGAAAGGTTTGACGGTTTGTGCTAGAAGGCTTAAAGACACTTTTGTCTTTTGATATTATAACTGCACTTCTAGGAATTTGTCCTAAGTCGGTGATGCCAAGAAAATTTTCTAGGCAAGAATATTTGTTGTACCAAAAATAACAAATCAGGCTGCATATCCATCCGTAGAAAAAACCAGGGGAACTATAGCAGTCTACATGTTGGGATACTGTGGAACTAAGAAGAGCATATTTACAAAAAAGTTTTTAATGATCTAGGGAAATTCTGATGATACGATTAAACATGGATGCATACTATGATTCCATAGTTATGATTCTACAACTATGTAGATCTGTATGTGTGTTTGTGAGTATTTATAGGTAAAAGACAACAAAGAAATTTTAAGTGATGATTTTAATTTTTATCATTTCAGCTTTTATCTCTTTTCCAACTGATTTACAATAAACAAATATCACTTATGGGGTTAGGAAACAGTATCATGTTTTTAGAAGGTTTTGACAGGAGATGTCATAGTACTTTTATACACTGTCATATTTATTTTCCTACTACTGCAGGGTGATCTACCTAACTGTCCCTAAGGTTGCTCTGAGTTCTAACTTAATGCTGTGTATGTCTTTGCTTACCTCACTTCCCTTTGCCGGGATATGAGATATGTCCTTATATACCAGACTATATTCCTCCTATTATCCAAATTGCAGACACAATTAATACTCTCTGCAAAAATTTTCTAATCTCAAAAAGTGTGATTCCCTTTCATGACATTTTAGAGAGCCACTTTATTTAGTACCAAACATTGTTCACATACAATAAGGAGGATATGAAAAAATTGTTCCTGCTGTGTATGAGATTGTTAGCACAAAAAATTGTTTCTTAGGCTGATCCCAAAATTCAAAGATTATGTGTTCTCTTGTCTGTACCCCTCTGGAACTCACCTAATAGCCAAGCCCCTAGAGGGCACTCAATAAATATTTAATTGAATGGACTGTTTGAAAGCTCTTCAAGACCAGCCTTTCAAGTTACACTATGTAGTGAACATTCATAGATAGAGCATTGACATCTTTATATCCTCATTTTAGTTGCACTGAATTTATAGTAAGAAGAGTGTTACGAATTCTTCATAAGTGCTTCAGAAGCAATCTTGGCATATTGATTAGAGACTGTTGCCTGTACAGGAACTATAGTTGTATTTCCAAATGTTGTTTAGTTGTAATTTTATTCCCAAGGGTAGAGCCAACCTGTTCTGCATTTTATAATAATATGTAATAATATGGTCCTGTAATTTTACTATTTAGAAAATATATTTGCCATTTATTTTTTTAAAGATTTTTATTTATTTATTGAGAGAGAGAGAGAAAATGGTAGAGAGAGAGCATGAGAGGGAAGAAGGTCAGAGGGAGAAGCAGACTCCCTGCTGAGCAGGGAGCCTGATGCGGGACTTGATCCTGGGACTCCAGGATCATGACCTGAGCCGAAGGCAGTCACTTAACCAACTGAGCCACCCAGGCACCCTATATTTGCCATTTAAAATGCCAGTCAAGAAGATATAAATGAGAAATAATAAGGCTTGCATTGTTAGACTATTAATCTCAATTTTTGAGAGTGGCATAGTCAAGTTGGCTGATTCACTTAAGTATCAGAGCAAATAGTCAAAATTCTCCCGATGAATTCAGTGAAATGTGATGAAATTGCTTATTTTCTTAAAAAAAAAAAACAAAAAACCTGGTCCTTACAAATATATAATGTTTATAAATGTGATTGGCTTAGGATTATTTCACTTTTTATGATTATTACTATGCATATTTTCTTGCCCACTGGAATTTTAAAACTCTGTGCTGACTAAATCATTTTTTAGCATTTTGTTTAAAATAATTTTTAAAGCAACTTGGAAAGTCGTCAGCATTTTTTGTTGTTGTTTTTAATACCAGGTAATGAGCCTGCCTGGCCAAGTGGTAATTCTTGCTGGGTATCAAATCCCATGTTTAGTTTCAAACCTCATGGCAGGAGCAGTGAGCAATCACATCACAGATTACCTCACATCTGTAGTTGAAGTGCACGCTGTGCTTCACAAAAATTTCAATAGGAAAACACACATACTTATGTGCCTAGAACCACCTTTCCTGTCAGCCTTAGGGCAAAAGGATATTAAGGTAGAAGTCTAGCTTTTATGGTTTTATTTTATTGGAAATAATCCTGATTGAGACATGTGTATGAAAAAAAAATAAACTCTGAGCCTAGTTGTTTCATTATAAAATGAAAGCAGCCTTTTAAATTTAAAACCTAAATATATTAATAAAATCATCCTCTGTCATGGAGCAGTGTGCTCTTTTAAGAGTGGGTAACAGATTCTAATAATTCATTCAGACATAATCGGCCTGTTTTATTAGTAGATTGAATTAGAGTTGCATTAAGGAACCAATGGAATCTCTAGCTTGCCTTTTTGAGGATTATGCCAGGAAACAAATACTTGTCCTAACAACCTCCTATGCAGCAGCCTACTTTCCATACTCTAGTTTAATATAAATATTAACAAATTGCTTGCTTTCTCTAGGTGTCTCTTAGGCCCTTAGCAGGATTTTGATGTTCCAGCTTCAGTAAAAAACAATCAACTTTCCTAAATAGGCTCAGCCTTAAAACATATGTATATCCTCTTAATACATGGGTCTTCACTCATCCAGCAACATAGAATAGCTGTACTTGAGATGCTTTCAAAAGAGAGTGCATTTCTAAATTTCTTGTCACCCAACCCATATTTAAAATTTAATAGGCAGAAGCAACATTTATGACAGAGTTCCTGGAGGATATGCAGTTCACCTATTCCTCAAGAAATGCTAAAATGCAGAATGCTAAAATGTATTCTTGGCCTCTATATCACTGAAACACAGTTTTCTACAATGCCATCAACCTCTGTTTAAGGGTTATTTTAAGATAAGAAGCAGCACTATGAAACTTGATTCTGTTGGGTTTAAGGATGTTGAGAATTTTTTTCATTTTATTACACAGGGTTGTCTTATGAAAATCTAATGAAGACGTACCTTTCTTGTCTTAGGATCAGGTCTTCTGAGCTATTGCTCAGCTTTTATTTTACAGAATCTGAATTTTGTAATGATTATTTCCCACTTTTTGTATTGACTATTAGAAAGCTTAAAACCAAATGAATGGCTCAGTCATTCTAATTGCCTTAGTTTATTCCAGATTCAATTTTATATTCTTGCCCTTATTTTCCTTTTGCTACATATTTTTACCTTTTTTAAAATTTTGAAAATTTGTAGGTATTTGGGGGTATCTTATTATGATACTTTCAAATATTTTTGGAATAAGATGGCCTATCAGCATAGAAAACTCGTTTCCTAAAACCAATCCTTAATGCTATTTCTGGGATTAGAGATTCTTTTCTGTTGAGAAATTTGCCTCTTTTACCTTTAATTATCTTGATGAGATTCTGGTCTTTCCCTGATGTTTATAATAGTATTTCTGCTCATTCCTTTAGAGTATAGAGCACTCCAGGGAACACAACTGCTCTAAAGAATTCTGAGATAAACTTAATCATCTTAACCTGCTGAAGGCATCACCCATTGTCTTCTTTCAGTGTATATTTGATAGATACAATCCACTCATTTTATGAAGTAACTGAGAGGATTATCCATTCATTTTCTACCTTCTTGAGTCATTGATTCACAGCTTCTCTCTGTGTGCAGTAACACACTGGTCTGACTTTATACAATTTTTCAATAGCTTTCTCAAAAATGTAATTTGGTCATCAGCTCCTGTGGGTGAAAAAAATCCTGAAAACTCTTGATCATTCTAAATTTAGCTGCAAAATTTAATTTCGTCCGAAGGAGCTTGACCCCTTTCTTCATTTAATCCTTCATATGATTCCAGCTCGTCATGCACCTTGGCATTTCCCCAGAGTGAGTTCTACCTGGCACATTTTCTCACCTGCCACACTTACGTTACAGGGATATAACTGAATTATTTTTGGAGGGCTTAAACTCTTTCTAGCCACACGAAACCACTGTGCAATCTCACTGTGGAAGCTGGTCCTTTTGTTTTTCTGTTGCTCCTTTCAAAGGCTTTTAGCAAATCGTTTTTGTCCTACAAGCCTATCTATTCCATCACGCTTTCTGCACAAGTATGTTTGGAGAAATAATATTTCAGTTCAGAGGCACATCTGAGAAATAACAACAAAGTTTAATAAGAGATCATCTCAACTCCTATGGGACAAGGAGAAATTTCCTTGTTCAGAACAAAATTTTTTATTATGTCGTGCTCATAAATTCAGTGGAACAATCCAGGTAGCCCTTCACTGGATACATGCTATACAGATGGAATGTATTAGCTTTTCTAAGTTATCACCCTTGTTACCCCCACTTATTGTCTCTGTATAAAAATAATTTTATTGTGACACATAATTATAAGCAATTTAAGTAACTTAATTACAGTGGTAGTGCTCCAGTACCAGACTGAATTAAGAGTAGTGAAAATTTTGTTATGTTTGTATAAGAAGAGCACATCAAAAAACTCTTATCACTGGCAGAATGGGAGTTAGAGAAAATAAGTCCCAAAGTCAAAAATTTAATATATTTTATTGTTATAAATATTTATCATTTAACATGTAAACATTTAAATATTATTATAAACATTTAATATTTTGATGTGAAAGATCTCAGGAGATTGAAGAAAATGAAATTCCAGAGAAACAGATCACTTTCCATCACATTAAATCAAGCATTACTTCCTTTTATGTCAGTTTAATTTTAAGAGAAAGGACATGGAAATGGATTACCTTTCCTACAAAACAGAGAAATTGTCATATTGTATAAGAAAGTTAAAGCTGGATTGTAAACTTGTTGACTCCTATAATTTAATCTCTAATCCAGTCAAACATTTGAGAATTTAGGCTTTCTCCCAAATTCCCTTATCCTTCACCTTTTATTGTTGCTTATCTTAAGCAGAATCTTTTTTTGTTTTCTTATTCCCTGCCTCGTTAAGCTCACTTCCTGTCATATTTTCTAAATACTTGTGCACATTCATCTCCAGTTTTAAATATGATCTGTACCCACACTCTCAATTTCTCCCATTACTGTTTAATGAGAACTTATTAACTGTTCAGGATTTACTGAGTAGTTGTTATATTCTGGGCACTGTGGTAGGCACTACAGATACAAAAATGAATAATACATAAACATTTTCCTTGAAAAGTTCACAGCCAGTAGAAGTCATAGGCACTCAAAGAAATAATTATTCTATAAAAAGATATGTGAAATAATGAAAAGACAGAATGTCACTTCCCATTCAGAGTGCACTGTAGTACAGAGTTGGAAACAGCCATTGGAAGAGGAGAGAAAACCTTTCACAAAAGCAATGATCTTTATTGAAGTGGATTTTTGCTTGGCAGAGACAAGATGTAGGCAACTCTATAAGCAAAATAGCCTAAGTTGAGGATCAAAAATATGAAATGTCATGGTGTGCTCGATGAATTGCAAAGAATTTGGTAAAGGGCTAGTGGGGGATTGGTAAGGTGGTATAAGAATGGTCTTGACAGGAAGATGCTTTTTTACATCAATTGTGTAGAAGATGGAACATCATTAAAGAATTATAATCCAGGGAGGGAAATTGTTTTATTTTGGCAACGATCACTTTAGTAACAGTGTAGATGATGACCAAAAGGGGATGAGGCTTTGTAGGGGGTGAGGAATCTGTGAGGAAGCTATTACCAAGTCTGGGAGGAAGATTTTGAGATCTGATAGGGGGCACTGGAAAAGGAGGAGAGCAAATGGTAGAGAGAAATGTTTATAACGAGGACTATATATGTCTTGGGTATGGTTTGCTTCTGGGAAGGTGATGAAGAAATATAATTTAGTAATAAATTCCAGATTTCTTGCTTATGTGGGTGGTAACGTTAATCATTTAAGATGGAGACTTCAGCTGAATACATAGTTGCTTACTATAATTTGTTCCTTTCTCTGTTGTAAATTTCTGTCCCTGACCCGTTGATTCATTGGTGGTCCTATGACTTCCTCTGGGTAATGAAACATACAAAGAATGAGCTCTAAGCGCTAGCACTTGATTCACGGTGTTTTCCTTTTCTCTCTCCCATGAGATTGGCAATGTTCCAAATGGACATCAATCCATCTACCTGGATCCCAAAATCAAGAGGACATGAAACAAAGCACTAGCTGACCAAAAATGTAGTTTCTTTCATCAAGCCACTGAGCTATCAGGGTCATTTGTTATTGTGCCTAACCTAATCTATCCTGACTGATCCAGAGGAATGTCACATAAAAAGGAAGCTTTGGAGAGAAGATGATTAATTCGGTTTTGGGTAGGTTGAGACTGGGCCTTGAGAAGGCATTAGAGAACTCACTGGACATATTTCCATTTCACTGCTTTCTCTATTAATTGAGTACTCTTTTCCTGAGTGGTTTACTTGTGGAGAGGTAGCATTACATAGTGGTTAAAGGTGTGTTCTCTAAAAGCACACGGCCTCCGTATCAATCCCAGATCTCATCATTTGTATGCTTCAGTTTCCTCGTCTGTAAAATCAGGATGATCAAACGATGTGCCTCATAAGATTGCTTTAAGAATTAAATGAAGTAAAACATATATCTGCACTTAGAAGAGTGTCTCGCTCATAGTAAGTGCTATGTAACGTTACTGTTACTATCTTTGTGTGTGTGTGTGCATAATTAGATCCTTTCAGAAAGCAGGTGGAATGATAAGGTAGGCATGCTTGTAAGATATTTCACTTTCCACTGAGGCTGTAAGAAAAATAGTGAAGAGAAAGATTTCTAGGCTTATCTTTTGAGGAAAACTGCTCTATTGAAAATAATTTTTATCATTTACTTTAAAGTGAGATTGCCTTATCAGAGTATAAAAAATGTGTCTTAAAATTTGATTTATTCATTGGCCCTAGTAATATCTTTATGAGATGTGGAAGAATTATTTCAAGGCTAAACAATTCTTTGAAAATGAAGTTTGATCAAAGAAACATAAAAATGTCAAATGACTAATTAAAGAAGGAAGAACTTATTGATGTAGCATGCTCTGGGAAAATACTGAAAATTATTCTGTTATATTTGGATTTTATCTTTTATTTCAACCTGCAGAGTTCTGCCTTTTTGTAGATATATTCCATGTAAGATGCAATATAGCAGAGTAGTTAAGAGTGATCAGATCCATGTTAGCTGGAGTCAAATTCCACCCCACTACTAATTAGCTGGGCACACTGAATTTTTTACATCAGTAAAATGGGATTGTAATAGCATCTACCTCTTAGATTGCGGGGGTTAAAGGAGTTAATACATAAAAAGCTAATAATAGAACAGTCCCTGCCATAATGAAAGTACTAAAGAGTTAGCTACTGCCATTGGAAAGTGGTTCTTCTGCTAAAAATAATAATTTATTAAAAAGTTTCAAGACCACAGGAGATAAGTTGCTTTCTACATTTCTCCGTCTTCCTTTTCCATAATCCAAATTTAGAACCACAAAAAACACTTCATACATATTTTTAATTGGTCTGCTCTTAAAAACAGTCCAGTTAAGTATGTTAGGTAAAATAATTGGGAAGGAAGCAGGCTAGTGAAGGTGATATTAGTAGGCAGGTGATGTTGTTAGCACCACACAAATCAGCTCAGTAAGGTGGGTGCCTCCAACACCTACCTGAATGCTGTTGTCAACCATCAGAAAGTATATAACTTTCCTTATCGTTCACTATTAGAGAGACATTTCAAGTAGTGTTCATTAAGAAGCTATAGTGGATAGGGTATCCTGTCAAACATGACCGAAAACAAATGTTTAAGATGTAACCTTTGCTCTTAATGTTGGCTCTTTTGTGTACCTGTTTTCTACCTGTTCCCACCTTGCTTAGAAAGGACCTGTGAGGTGTTGTCAGTGGCTGTGGACAAAGTGGACAGTGTGCTTTATCCAGTGTGCTTAATTATCTGAATATTAAGTTTAAAGTGAAAGCATAAGGAATAAGTATTCACACTTCCTAAACAAGAAAAAAAAAGTTTTTCGTGCAGTTTAGAGAAATGTTAATGGACAGAAGATAATTTCTAATTACTTTAAAGCATAATAAGGCATATGGTTCCCTCAATTTCTCTCTCTTTCTTTGTTTTCCATTTTCAAGCCAAACTTAACATCATGTTTTTCTTTCTTTGTTTTTTTTTTTTTTAGTTTTTATTTAAATTCCAGTTGGTTGACATACATGTTTCTATTTCAATTTAAATCATTGTAGTGATCTGGTTAGGCTTCCTTGTTACATCTAACCAAGGTGAAGAACAACACTATTTAATGAGTTCTTGAACATGAACATTCTGAATGTTATAGGTCAGTTCTTGAATTTTTTTTCAGATTGTTTTGGTCTGGGGTTTGCTATGATACTACATTTTTAGATTAAAAGACATCTTTTGATTCAATATTTTTTAAAGGAGGAAAACAAAACCGTGATGTATTATAGTTCTCTCACCAGAGAAAAAGAAACTGTACAAGGGCATTAAACTGCAGGCAAGCAGGAGTAGCAATAACATAAACTAGAACACAGAGGCCCTACCAGTTTCAGTACTCAAGCTGCCTTCTTGGCCGCTAGCACGTGTTAGTATGGGAATTAGAAAGGGTGCCCTTCTAAAGGGCAAAATAAATGTTCGTAAAAATCAAACATTTTCATCAAGTAACCGAATCTAATCCCTCAAATGACCGAGAAGCACAGGCAGGGAGTCTTTTCCTTGCTAGGCAGAAATGACACTAGAGGCCAAAGGGGCCAGATTGAACTAGAAACTCTGCAGGCCCATATGCCAGGAGGTGAGTCAGAAAAGGTGTTATGTGCAACAGGGAATAGAAGTCACAATTCAAGCTGATGTGCAGGAATAAGGTTTTGAATCCAAAAAGAAGTAGAGGAGCAAAAAAAGCATGTTAAAATCAGGAGGGCAAGAAAAGGGTGAGCAGAGAGATTCTGACTGACTGATGATTGATTGGCTAGAATATCATTGGATGGCAGTTGTTGCTTTTGTTTACTGTTATACTTGTCGCTATAGGGATACGAACATATGCTGGGGTGGCCCTGCTTAAAGGGCCAGGACTATTACCTTTCCAGCCTTTGGTAAGGTTAGAATTTCTCTGGATTTGCAAGGTCAAGGACACATTTCTTTTAGCCCATATTCTTTCTATTACTCCCAATTTTTCTTTTACCATCACTTGACTTTTCTTTCACATGTTCAGTTCAGATAGTCTACAAGGAAAGCCCTTAAGACCTCAGGGGCTTGTAACAAAAGTATATTTCTTGCTTATGGTGAACAGGTATGGAGAAGCAGGGACATGCAGATGGCCTTGCTTCCTAAAGCACTCAGAGATTCAATATGGCTGAAGCTCCATCACCCTGAAGCTATAGCCTCTGGAACGTGAGGCCTCTACTTTGCCTCTATTGACTGCTGTGTCCAGAATTGATGCACATCACTTCAGCTCACATGTCATTGGCCATTTCCAGTCATGTGGCTCCACTCAACTTCCAGAAGCCTATGAAATGTAGAAAACATGTGAAATATTTGGTGACTATTATTGTCTTTGCCTTAGGGAGGAAGACTAAGTGTTGTTGGGTAGAAATTATAAAGAAGTCATATGTGATGGGGTGAATCTCTTTGATGGAGCGGCTTCAAGAAGACCATCACTGAGCTGATGGTTTTACTTGCTTTAAATTGTCCAATTAGCCAATGTCCAGTTTTTAGCTAGATGCCACTTTCTATTCACTTCATTTCCCCTGATGCCTTTTTGTGATTTTTGAACTTTCCTTTTGTATACTGGGATCAGTAATTCCAAGCACTTGCTCTAATGCACGAGGGTATAATACTTCTTCATAGTGCACAGTAGTTGTAGAGATAGAATCAGGTCTTTTTTCTTTTTTTTTAAAGTAGCATATTGTGACAGAATATTTGTCTGTAAATGTATATAGATTTAGAAATACCTTTCTTGAATTTTCACCTGGTCATTAGCCTTGTAGGTAATAGCCAATGATGAGGCAGATCTAGACAAAAGCATTTGCACCTTAATTATCAATTTGGTGATTCAGTAAAGAATCACATAAAGGTGACAAATGGTTTTGATGAAGAGTGGTTTTTGACCTCTTCCCCCAAATGAGTTACGTGCTCCTAAGACCTATTATTTATAAGCAGGTTAATATTGCCCAAATGTCTCTCTTGCTGAGGATTAGAGGTAGAATTCAGGAGGCTACTGATCCAGATGGGGCTTTCTCATTCAGCAAAGGGAGAAATGTTCTGTCAGTAAGGTCAAATTTAAGTTGCTAGCTCAGGTTGAGGCACTTCAGAAGGATATTTGGGCAACCCATAGGATCTCAAAGCAAGAATCAATTGACTTTGACTCATGTACTTCACCAATAATGTGAATCAGACATAATAACTTATACTCTAATGTTCTTAATATAAAGTACTTTTTAAAAATATTTGTATCTCAACTCAGAGATTAATTTCCTTTCCCCTGATCCAGCCAGGGGTGATATTGGTATGGAAGTGTGGGGGAGAGGGAACAATAGTCATACATGTTTCTAGTGACCACCCAGACTATGCTTATGGAGACTTTCTTAAAAGGAGTGTGGATATGGAGGCAAAACTTGTTATTGCTGCTATATAATCTCTGCTTTCAAAAACATTTCATTCTCTGAAGCAGAACGTAAATAAGGAGTTATAGTATGTTGTTTTGTTGTAAATACTGTAGTAGATGTTTATCCCTGTTTCCAACAGCTGAAAAGCCTCCATTATAGTGGGGTTATAAAAGAAATTTTTTTATGACTCAACATTTAAGGACTCATTGATGAAATTAATATATATGCCATTATGTTAGAATTTTCTGTGTGTGTGTATGTGTATAATTTGTATGTCTTCAATAACTTGAGGGAGAAGGAAAATATATTTAAAAAGGTCTCATCTAGAAGATATTAAGAGTTGAATGACTTATGTTTGGATTCTGAGTTTGCCACTTATCATGTCCATAATTGCTTATGTGACTGAGTAAATTATCTAACCTTTCTGAGCCTGGTACCTCATTTTTAAAAAAATGGAGGAGTGTTGGGTTTCTACAATAACCACACTTCCTTAGCTTAAAAATTTGGTGCTTTCAGGATCAAAGTAAGGGATGATAATGTAATACTGAACTCCAACAGTTTTTCAAGGCCCTACCAGCCTTGGACCCAACGCCATCCCCCAAACTCCAATACAACCACAGTCACACACTCATTCATAAAGCACATTTCCATCTGTGGGAGGCTGAAAAATCCTCCACCAAAAGATGTTTACCTCAAATAGGTAGAATCTTGGAACCTATGAATGCTACCGTCTTTGGGAAAAGGGTCTTGGAAGATGTACTTCAGTTAAAGATCTTGAAAAGAGATCATCCTGGATTATCCAGGTGGACCCTTAATCCAATGGCAGGTGTCCTTATGAGAGGCATACTGAAGAGAACAGACACACAGAGGAAAAAATGATGTGACAATAGAAGCAAAGATTCAAGTGGTGTAGCCACAAGCCAATGAAGCCCATTTACGCTGACAATCATCAGAAGCTAGAAGAGGAAAGGAAGGATTTTCCCCTACAGGCTCCAGAGGGAATATGGCCCTGACCTACTAGCACCTTGATTTCAGACCTCTGGCCTCCAGAACTGTGAGAAAATACATTTCTGTTGTTTTAAGCCACCAAATTTATGGTAATTTGTTACAATAACTAGCAAACCATTTCTATGTCTTTGCTTAGTTATTTCCTGCCTCTCTTCTTCCATTAACCCAATTTAGAATCCTACCTACCCTCAGTATCACTTTTTCAGTTAAAATCTTTGATTATTCCTACCCCTCATAATAAGGATTAATCTTGCCTTCCCCCTTTTCCTACGGTATTTTATTTGTATCTGTTAAAAGACTTCTAATATTCCACTATTTACCTTTTTATCCTGCCTCAGTGCTTACTTGATTACTGGAATAGAGTCAGCATTTCATAAATATTTCCTGTGTAAATATGGGACCATGACCCATTAATGCTGGAATAGGGCCATTTTTTTTGAGTAATTACACATAGTGCTAGTGCCTAACCTCCCAAATATCTGGCTTCTTACTTGGAAATTGCTTTACAGATTCTGTGTCTTAAAATGGGGAAAGGGAAGGCTTAATGGAATAAGAGTGACAGGAAAAGAGAGAAAGTTAAATAACAACTTTAATACTAGAGTTACATTAATATCTCATTAATTAACTAAAAGTCTCTAAAATCATAATCGTCACATTATTTTTACTTATTTACATCATACCTTGTTCATAAAAAAAGGGTCTGGCCTATATACTGTATGATTCCAACTATGTGACATTCCAGACAAGGCAAAGCTAAAGGGACAATAAAAAGATCAGTGGTTGCCAGGGCTTAGGGGTTGGGGGGAGAACAGGGGAAGCACAGAGGACTTTCAGGCTAGTGAAAATAATCTGTCTGATACTACACTGATGGATATGTCATTATGCATCTGTCTAAATCCTTGAAATGTACAACACTAAGGGTGAACTCTTATGTACTCTATGGGCTTTGGGGGATGATAATGTGTCAATGTGGGTTCATGATTGTATGTAATGTACCACTTTGGTGGGGGATGTTAATAATGGGGGACTCTATGCATGTGTGGGGCAGAAGGTATATGGGAAATATCTATACCTTACATTCAGTTTGGCTGTGACCTAAAGCTGCTCTAAAAAATAATTAATAGTAATAATAATAAAGAGGGGAGATGTAAGGAGATGTGAAATATTAGGGAATATATCTTCAGTAGCAAAATTTGAGGCACCAGAATGAGTCAGTCAGTGGTAGATCTCCTTGAGCCCTTTAGGCAGTTCACAGAGGCCATTGTCTAATACTGGGTCTGTAGGATGGTATGTGGGATGGTCTTAGGTGCAAGGATCCGAGGCTTCATGTTTTCTAATGCTATGGAGAAAACACAAACAACACTCCTTTTAGTAAAGCTTCAAACAGGAAAATATTTTTTTAAAGATATTATTTATTTATTTGAGAGAGAGAGGGAACAAGTGGTGGGGAGGGGCAGAGTTTGGAAACAGAGAGCTGAGCCGGGAGCCTGACGCAGGGATCCATCCCAGGACCCTGAGACCATGACCTGCGCTGAGCCGAAGGCAGACGGTTAACCGACTGAGCCACCCAGGCAACTCATACAGCAACATATTTTTTGAAAGCAAGGTACTTTGCTTCTCTGAAACTGGATTTCATCATCTAGAAAAGGAAGGGTTGATGCACCTATCTGGGGAGGCTGCCCACCCTAAATCCTTTTTTTAAAACATGGCTCTCATTGCCTTGTTATGGTTGTACTAGAACACTCCATCTCCCTGACTACCTCTAAGTAAAACAGGAGTGAGACACTATTAGGCCACCCAAATGTTAATTTTTGTCATGTGGAAATTACTCATTGTATGGTTATGCTGAAGCAGAGTTCTGCCTGTCTTAAAACTATACCCATGATGCATGTCACTTATTGCTTATGCTTAAAAACCTCTTCTAAAAATCACTTTTTTAAAAATGGTGCCTAATTATCTTTTTCCAGAGAGGAAAATGATGTTTATAGCTTCAGCTTTAGGAATTATATTTAGAAAAAAAGAAAAAAAAAGATCAAAGTGTTTTGGAAAGAAGAAAGCTTATTTCTTACCTTTAAAAAATATCCCACCTGAGACAAACATTTAAAAATATATTTAATTCTCAAAGGAAGCTTTTGAAAAAACATAAGCAAATGAAGGAGTGTGCTTAGAGGAGAAATTGTGTTTCAGTGCACTAGTTTCCTCCTGAGAGCTACAACATATATATTTTAAAAGGATAATAGCGATAAAAAAAGAGTAGGTACAAAGGACAATGATGGTCATGTGGATTGTCTGACTTTATTTACACAGAGACGATGTTGTTTAAGATGTACCTCAAGTGCTGACCCCAGATAGATGCCATCAGGGACTGGAGTTAGTGCTTTCTGGGAAAATCCTCATTCTCAGGCCTGGAACATAGGAATAAGACTCCTAGATAATTTGAGCTTCTCCAGATATGCCATCATGGAGGAACTATATAAACTCAAGTTACTTTCTAAGTCATTTAATTGTTTAGCAAAATTCTTTGCTAGAGTGAAAAATACTCTGTGCAAAGACCTGTTCTAGATTCTGTAGAAGTTAGAAAGATGAGTTATACTGGATTACACAAGGGCGAGGGAAGGAGCAAAGTGGGAGAGAGAAAATGGGGAGGGACAGAAATTAATGGAGATCAGCGTGAGACATGTGATATAAGTCTGGATCAGGCAGAGCCTAGGGAGCTTGAGGTTCCAAATTAAGAGACTGGCATATTAGAGGTGAGGCCTCTCAATTATGTCTTTGGGAACTTTATTTTGAGTTCCATTCTGGAATCAGGGAAGAGAGAGAGTATTTGAAATATTTCCCCAAATAAATGACATGGATTCAGAAGGTGTCACTAAGATGGATTCAACCCCTTGGCAGTTATTCAACAATCTGAAGTTAAAGGATGCCTAGAAGGGGAGAAGCCTGACATTCTTGGAGTACATACTCTCTGCCAGACACTTTTAATCTGTTATCTCATTTAACTCCAAAACAAATCCATGAGATATATGTTGTTTTCTGCATTTTAAAGATGAAGAATATGAGACACAGAATGATTAAATAAGTTAACCAATGCCCCACTGCTGGAGTAGTAGAGACAGGATTCCATATTCTTTCTATCCCTATCATGAAAATTTCCAGAGATGCATAATCAAACTTTGTTGTTGTTGTTTAAATTCATGGCTAGATTAATGTATTCAAGGTGACTGTAGTTTCATTATGCCTCTGCCAGGGGCAGCCTAGGGCCTCTGATCTGTAGGTGGTGTTCTTTAATTAGTGTCCCTATGGAATGGGGAAGTGCCTGCCCTTCATTCCTTTGTTTAACAAATATCTACTGGGCTGCTTTTGTATGCCAGGCAAATAAATATTCAAGTGTTGTAGACATATACATCAGTGAACAAAACTCATAAAATATCTGTTCTCACAGAGCTTACATTCTATTTAGGGGGAGACAGGAAATAAATACAAAGCACAATAAAGAAATAAAGTGTATACCGTGTTAAAAATTAACAAATGTTATGGAAAAATGAAAAAAAACAAACCCCACAGGATAAGGGAGTTCTGGAGTAGTAGGAGTGAGGATGGGGATCATGGTGCATGGGTAGGTGTCATTTAGAAGGTGAAAAGTGAGCAGAAGCATGAAGCATGTAAGGGATTTAATAAAGCTGAAGTCAGAAATAAAGGGACCTTAACGTTCAAAGAATCCAGACATGTAACATGTAACATGTCTGGATTCTTTGAACGTTAAGGAGGCCAGTATGGCTGGAGCAGAGGGAGTGAAGAAGAAAATAGGATAAGATAAGGTCAGTTGGACTGGGGAGGGACACATCATGAAAGACGTTCCAGGTCATTATGTGGGCATTGGCTTTTACTCTGCGTTAGATGGGGGGATGATACAGAATTTTTAGAAAATATGTGATATAACTTTAGATTTTAGAAGATTATTCTCTCCTGTGTTGATAAAGTATGTCAGAAGGGGGTGGGGTAAGGTTGAAGTAGGAAGTAGTTGACTTTCAATAAAGGGGTAAGAGATGTCAGTGGCTCAGACCAGGGTGGGGACAGTAGAAGGAGGGAAACTGATTGGATTCTGGGTATGTCATAGATATCAATTAAACAGGTTTTTTTAAAATTTTTTTAAAGATTTTATTTATTTTGAGAGAGCGAGAGGGAGAGAGTGAGCATGAACGGGGGGAGGGGCAAACGGGAGAAGCAGACTCCTCACAGAGCAGGGAACCCGATGTGGGGCTCCTCCCAGGACCCTGAGATCATGACCCAAGCTGACAGCAGATGCTTAACTGACTGAGCCACCCAGGAGTCCCTAATTCAACAGGTTTGAGATGGATTTCATACATGGATTTGAGAGAAAAAGAGGGCTTTAGAATGACTCCAGAATTTTTTACCTGAACAAACTAGAAGACTGAAATTATCATTAAATAAAAAGAAAAGGCTGCAGAATGATGACTGGGAGGAAAGGCTAGGAGTTTTTTGTTTGTTTTCTTAAACTGGTTGAGTTTGGGATACTTATTAGATTTATATATTATTAGTTGTCTATTGATGCATGACAAATCACCACAAACTTAACAGCTTAAAATAACACCCATATTATTATTTCACATTTCTCTAGGTCAGAAGTCCAGATGGGTTCTCTGCTCAGGCTTTCACAAAGCCAAAATCAGAGCTCATTCAAACTGGGCTCGTAGCTGTAGGTTCTGGGAGAGAATCCACTTCCAGGTTCGTTCAGGTTGCTGGCAAAATTCAGTTCCTTGTGGTCCTAAGACTGAGCTCCCTATACCCTTGCTGGGCTTTTATCAGAGTAGTCACTCTCTAGTCATTGTTCATGGTTCCTCCATCTTCAAAGACAGTAACATTCTTTCAAATCCTTTTCTTGCCTCAAATCTCTCTGACTTCCTCTTCTGCTGCCACCTTGGGAAAGCTCTCTGCTTTTAAAGATCTATTGTGATTAGGTTAGGCAATTTTTCTTTTTATAATACAAGAACATAGTTATTAGAGGAGTAATGGGGGAAGTAGGAGAAGATGAAAGGGTGACGGTTATGGGAGTCTCACTACCATTACATCCAAGTTATAGATGTTGAATAATTAGTTAGATATATGAGCCTGGAGTTTAGGGACAAGATGTCAGCTAGATTTGGAAGTTTATGTTTAAAGTCTTGATTTCTGTCTTCCCTACAACCTCCTTAAGAAGTTGGGAGTGAGTTGCTAAGTAACACTCAGCCATAGGTACAGATGAAGCTATTGATACAAGGTCAGACATTTCTATTACCTAAAAATTACCTAAAAGAAACATTTCAGTGACTCACTTCATTGGGCGGATCTGATTGGAATGTCTTGCTTGCCATGATATGGACTTTTCTGCCTAGAATGTTGGGTTGCCATTATTTATAAAAAAAAAATCTACTTCAACCTCAATGGCAGACTGTGGCAGCTCCCTGAATTGTTCATTTGTTCAATCCTAAATGGTGCCCAATGTTCTCACCAACTTTAAATAGGTCTATGTCAAAGAAAAATTGCATTCAATATTTTTTTATTCCAAGAAATCTAATGCTAAAATTCAGCACCCATAGAAGCAGAAACCAAGCTGCTCTGTGTGAGATATATTGAGCACGTCCTCTGGATGGAATAGTAAGTAGTTAGGAAGAAAGCACTAGGACTTTTATCACTCATCATCTGGTGAATTAATTAACCTGAGGCTTGACTAATGGGAAGCTATTTTGCTGTTAAGGGTGATTAATTAACAAATTCTCCTACTTAGGAATTAGTGCTTATATATGCACATATGCATATATATGTATATTAATACATCAGTGTGTGTATATGTATTGCACTATTAGGCATGATTATTTAAAATAGTATTTTCAGGTTGTTTTAAAATAGTGTAAATGATTTAAAATAAAAGGAAAGGAATTGCCTCTTCCTGGAACTTTCAGAAGCTAATGAATAGTCCCCATGGTCATATTAAATTGACATCCAACAGAAAAGGAAATAGAGCCAGGTGACTCTTTTCTTGTCAAAATCATTAGCTTAATGGTAGAGGACACAGGACAAATGAACTATAGAAGCAATTGTGAGCCATACTTTTGTCATATGACAAACTCTCCATCTCAGCAATGGGAACTAGGTGGGTGGGGATGAGAAGGGGGAGGGTATTATGGATAGCTGCCAGATCATTTCTGTTATGTTTAGTTCAGCCTGAATTAGGAAGAAAGAAAAAAATGAAGAATGTCTTGTGCTCTAGGATGAATAAATATTGTTGAATCAGATGTTAAGATTGTCTTTAAGAAACTTAATAGCATCCAGAAATCCAAAGGAGGGAGATTACTTAGATGATAATGAATCTGAAATTTGTATTCAAGAAAAGCAAATTATTTGGCCTGAGGGGAAATGTGGGGGTTTGAGGCTCAAGGGGGAGAAACAGCTATTTCCTAACATTCAAAGCCTTGTCCTGATAAAGGAAGAAAGTATTTGTTCAGCATTACATTAAAAAGTAGGGCTAGAATTAATGATTGGAAATTATGAGCATCTAAAACATTTGAGATCAACGTAAGAATGGTCTAAGAAAAAACAAGCAGAAATCTTTTACTTGAATTATTTAAGTAAAAGCTAAGACACCACCGGTGAGAAATGTTGGTACTTTGTTCTTTATAAACTAGGTGATCTTTCATCCTGATCTGACTCTAAGATTCTATGAGCCTATAAAGTAAGCTAGTTTTATAATAGACTTGATTTCATTACATGTGAAAATTCAAGTCTCTAAAGTAGGAAGGGTTACTGTGTTAGTAGTTAAAAATTACTACCAAAGTGTTTTTTTTTAACGTCTATTATCTATCATCTATCTATCATGATATCCATGTGAGAGTCTGCTAATTTTTCTCCCAAAACCTATTCTCCCTTTTTCTCAACGAAATAGATGGCTACCCAGAATAAAGACTTCACTTTGCAGCTTCCTTTATCTGGATTGAACAAAAATATGGCCAATATAATGCAAGCAAAAGTGACATGTGGCAATTTTCCTAAAGCTTTCTAAGGGACAGCTGCATCCACCTCTGTCATCCCCCCCCTTTATCTCGTCCTCCTTCCTGCTGACATGATGTCTGCCGATGAAGAGAACCTGTTGGATCCTGAGTTGTTTGGAATATGGAGAGAATCCCTAATGAAGAAATTAAAGAGTAGTGTTAAGTGTTAAGACTTAAGTGTTCTAACTACACATGCACAGGTAACTATATGAGGTGATGGATATGTTAATTAGCTTGTTTGTGATGAACATTTTACAGTGTATATGTGTATCAAATCATCAAGTTATACACCTTAAAAATATACAATTTTAATTGTCAATTATACCTCAATAAAATTGGGGGGGGAGGAGCCTGAATCTCATAGAACTTTATGAAGCAAAACTCAATGCCCGTATCCAGACTTTTTCATGAGAGAGAAATAAATGATTTTTAATACTACTGCCATTTTTGTCCATGACAGTTAAAACTTAATTCTATACTGATATATAACTGTATAATAGACCTACTGCTATTCCTATAGCAATTCCTAATTGATAATTGGAATTCATCATAAATGGTAAAGACATTGCAAAAATAGTTATATATATTTCTTAAATGTTACTTTTAATTTTTTTAAATTTACACTATGTTTAAGCTTGTAAATAATCTAAAAATTGTAATTTTGTAATTTATTTGCTTTTTTCAGAAAGCAATGTTAGCTATGTAACAATCGTATCTGGCATCTTCAACATTCACAATATGGACACATTTCCTTAGAAAATCTACCATTTGGGGCACCCGGGTGGCTAAGTCGTCAGCGTCTGCCTTCGGCTCAGGTCATGGTCCCAGGGTCCTGGGATCAAGCCCTGCATTGGGCTCCCTGCTGGGCCAGGAGCCTGCTTCTCCCTCTCCCACTCCCTTGCTTGTGTTCCCTCTCTAGCTGTCTCTCTCTCTGTCAAATAAATAAATAAAATCTTAAAAAGAAAAGAAAAGAAAATCTAGCATTTATCCAGAAATTGAATCAACATTATAGTATTCCTGGGATCTCAAGAACACTCTGGGGAGAGCTGAAACAGACTCAACCATATATATTAATATATGCTCTACAGACATTCCTCATGGGATTCTGCAACCCTGATTTAGTGACTTTCTAGCTATTTAGATAGGACTATTTAGAGTTATATCTTTGTGGGAAGAAATATCCCATGTTACAGTAAATTTATTATAAAATATTAGGAAGAAATAATATTTCTTTAATAAACATCCTATTGATATCTCCTATAGATATGAAATGTTTTATGTAATTGATGTAACATAGGCAATCAACCATGGCAAGCTTTCTAGCACCGTCCTTTAAATGAACTTTACATAAGCCCGAGAAAATATCTCAGATAAAAAAAAAAATGTGTATTTTATAGGTTCAGACATGTTTAAGTAGATTCCAAAGCTCATTCTCTAGAAAATCACTAGGATGTCTCTTTAGGACCCATATTCTGCCTTCCTTATAGAAAAGTCATGTAATCATTTGCAGTTTAGATTAAATATGAGTTAACATAGGCTAGAAATTAATTTCATTTTCTCAAGAATTCCCTAAACATACTAAATTTCATTAAAAGCATTTACACTTTACTCTAATTTTATTTTATTAATATGTATATGAACATAATGGACTAGATGTTATAAAGCAAACCTAGATAAACTTTTCCTTTCAAGATCGTTATTGAACATTGGAGTAGGCCTGCATTATCGGGGATACATCGAGGAGGGTTTTTGTTGTTGTTGTTGTTGTTGTTGTTTTTGTTTATGTAGTCTCCACGCCCAACATGGGGCTCGAACTCATAACGCTGAGACCAAGAGGTGCACATTCTACTGACTGAGCCAGCCAAGTGCCCCAGAGGAGATGTTTTTAAAACACATGAACCCAGCTCCCACACATGACTTGCTGAATTAACACCACACTTGTATACTAATAAACTTCCTTTTTCTCAAAGAATGGAATCTCCAAATTTGAGCTGGTCACATGGCTCTCCAGAATGAAAACTTCACTCTGCAGCCTCCTTTGTAGCTAACTTTGGCCATGCAATGTCTTCATGCAGATGGACCCACCAGGATGTGGAATCAATCTTCATGGCTTCCAATTAGCCTGAATTTAGGTGCTGACCAAAATCCTCCCCTTTGGGACACTGACAGGTCTTGGGACACCCTCTTACTGCAAGCTATTAAAAAATACAAATAAAATTACCCTTCAAAACAAGCTTACGTAGAGCAAAACATCAAGCTGGCTTTCTCAGTAGAAGTTTTTAAAAGCATATTACGAAGTAAAACCACAACTAGAAACCTCCAATAAAGGCATATAAGGCTCAACTGGGTTTTTTATTTTATTTTTTTATGAAAAGGGACCAATGACAAAAATAAAATGCAATATTAGGAGTTTGTCTGAAAGTGCATCTTACCAGCTTGCACTGATCTCTTTACAGAGTCGGCCCTACCTTGTTGTCCCCTGTACTAACAGGCTAATAGGAGAACTGGTTTGCCTGTAGCCCAGTGAGCCGTAGGTACGACAGGGTCTTAAATCGGAGGGAATCAGAGATGTTCATTCTATAGAAATCACTGGCAAAAGAAAAAGGAATGAAAATATTTCTAAATATATCTCAACAGTGAAAACAAATGATTTTTTTTTCCTTTTACTTAACTACAGATTTCAATTACTCAGAGTTAATTTTGCAACCATGCTGCAACTGAAATAGTTATCCAGCACATATTTGACCTGGTACATATGTAACTGCACTAATTTGACCTTGGAAATAAAATTAATATATATGTTACCTTGTACAAAAAACAAGGGATGTTTCTCTTATTTAGCCTGTGGAATGATCTGAATTTACAGTAGACGATAGAGAAGTACTGTATTATATATAATACCTCATGGTTTCTATTTAAGGAAAACCTAACAGGACATTGAAATATTCAGATCTATATTTGGACTTGCATAGTCAAAATAGAGTGTTCAAGAATTAGAGAGTAATACCAAAGTAATTAATGACAGCCATGTATATATGTATGCATATATTAATGAACTTAGCCCTGGACTTTCAAGTTATCAAGTTAATACTATGGCTAATTTATAACTCTCTCCTTGATTAAATTCCCACTAAAATTTTATTCCTATGGTTTATTGATGTAGTATATAAATATATTAATAATAGTGCAACCTGTAGTTAGTAGAGAGTAATCATTGCTGTCTTTTTAAGAGAGAAAGCATTTGGAGAGCCAGACAGTTAAGTTTGCTTCTGTGATATTCTCTGGTGTTTGAGTAACAAAGGGACACCAAGAATTTTCTGAACAAGAATGATTTTTACTGGTATACACAGGTATCACTGAGCCCCCTCCTCAATCCAGTCAAGAAAATCTACCACTTCTTTGTCCTGATATAAGGTGTTCAGGGAGATGAGTGATTCTTTGTAAGTGAATTATAGCAGGATAAATGGGAGACTTCCTTTGAAACATAAGAATATGAATAGGAAATTTTTTGTTAGTGTTGTAGGAGAATGCTCTGGTTTGAGTATTCTGTGATTATCTTGCAACCTTCTGTCAAGTAGAACATTTGT
Organism: Callorhinus ursinus; assembly: GCF_003265705.2. Lineage (NCBI taxonomy): Eukaryota > Metazoa > Chordata > Mammalia > Carnivora > Otariidae > Callorhinus > Callorhinus ursinus. Next base: position 21,330,735 of record NW_027397063.1, read on the forward strand.
TCTAGTCATACTGAAGTGAAACAACGGGTAGAGGAATCATTATCTTATGGTCAGACAAACTGAAGATACCTCACAGTTTCTCAGCTTTGGCACCATTGACATTTTTGACCAAGTTTTTCTTTGTTGTGGGTACTGTCCTGGTCATTATAAGATGTTTGGCAGCACCACTGGCCTCCAGCCACTATATATGCTAGTAGCATTCACCCCCCAGTATGACAACCAAAAAATGTCTCAGAACATTGCCAAATGTCCCCTGGGGTGAGGGTATAATTGCCCCTGATTCAGAACCACCTAGTTACCTAATGACCAAAGTCACTGGATTTTCAGAAAAGGAATTGGCTGAGTCTGTAACCACATGTGATGAAGTGAGTATAATTTATGAGATTAAAAAAAAAAAACTATTGATATAAAAATAAACTAATCCTTTTCAAACGCTTAGTAACATTTTTGGTTGTACACTCATTAGGAGGTGCTTTATCTTGTATATTTTCAATTATTAAAAGCATAGCAGAATAGCTCACATTACACCATTGTTAGTATCAGAGATTAGTGGGATTTCTTGTTAAGAAAGAAAATAAAAGATAAGATTGTATTTAGTGCACATAAATGGTAAGATGTTAGGGAGTGTCATTAGAATAGAATAAATAGTGGCATTAGAATAAAAATGAGTACAACTGCTAAGGTATTTAAATCTTGCTTAATGGTGTCAAAGTTGGAGCAAATATGAACAGACAAAATCGAATTTATAAAATCATATATAAAGAAGAGAGCTGAAACACTGGGGCAATGTTCATTCCTTCCTGTATATATTTTGTCACCAAATTCTTAAAATATAAACATCCTGATGATAGGGTCTTATTAAGCTTTATCTTATTAATCTTAAGATACCTACTATTTTATGTGGCTCAAAATACGTAATTATTAAATATTTGTTGAATTAATGAATTTCGATATTCCAAATTATCTCTTCCTATTTATTTACACTGTTTTAGTTTCATTTGCAAATATATCTTGCTAGGAATATTGCTATCTTTCTACATAGTTTTTTTTTTTTTTTTTCTTCTAATTTCATTCTTCACCATACTACAGCCAAAGATTTTTTTTTTAAACTCATTTTGGATCATGTAATTTCCTTGATTTAAACTCATAACTGACTCACTATCACTGAAGGAAATCCTAAGACCTTTGGCAGTAAGCATATTTAAAATTTTAATCTAACCCCTGCCTACCATTGCTACCTCATCTCCCATACTCACCCGTATGCTCAGATACTCAGCCATGCTGTCTCCCTGGCAGTTCTTGGAAGGAGTCAGGCTTTCTTGCATCTCTTTGACTGTGTTCATGCAATTCCCTCAACCTGGATTATTCTCTGCCTCTTGACTGATTATCACTTGATTCTTAGTCAACAGGTCATCTCTTCTGCCTGGAGTGTCCTAGCCGAACAGAGTCTTTCACTACACTTTGTTTTCATATATACTCCCTTTTAGTACTTTTCTTCTGCAGTCTTCCTAACAATTTTTTAAGACCTACACTAAAATATTATTATGTTGTATTATAATTGTCCATAAGTCAGGTTTGGCTGGGGTTTAATCTTTCCTTGTGTTTTACTTTGAGAACATGCAGGTGGTGAAAAAGTTTATTCTGATGCCTCTCCGGGGGCCTTCTCTAGTACTTTCACAGCCATAGACCTCCCTGCAGCTGCCAACAACCCATGGAAGATTCATGTCACCCATACCATAAGACTCTCCCTCCCCTGCCCCACCATTCTCTTACTTTTCCAGCCCCACTGGAGTCCTTATGGTTTTCTCAGACCCATGCATCAAACACTGGAGAGCAAGAGTAGAATGACAAATTCTAAGGCCATACAAGGGTTCAAATCCTGGCTCTGTTATTTACTCACTATGTGATAATGAAGAAGTAATCATCTGTAAAGTATGAATAATAATGGATTCATCTCGCAAGGTTGCTGTGGAAATAATATAACTAGAATATGTAAAGAAGTTAATTAGAACCTGGCACATATTGAGTGTGCCATCATTATTTGCTATTCTTTTATAAAAAGATGTTATTTAAGAGCAAGCTAGCTCAGAAGGGTGAAAAGAACAGTTTGGTAGAGAGCATAGTACAGTGATTTGCAGAGGCTCAGAACTGAGCCATTTAAGTTCACAACAGCTCTATCACCTTGAATAGTGATTTAAACTCTCTGTGCCTCAGTTTCTTAATGTACTAAATGAAGATTATTACTCCTATGATCATTGGTTTTTTTTAAGGATTAAATGAGTTATTACATATAAAATATTTAGAATTGGTAAGAAGTTAGCTAATTTATTGTTAATAATAACTTAGCTGGGAAGGCATTTCTATACTCATACCTATTCAAAAATTTGTCTCCACTGCCATTCCATTCAATATTTCTGTTGCTTCAAACTCTGGTATTCCCACACATTTAAAGTTCCTCCATATCTCTTCTGGTATCTAGAGAGCTTGAGTAGCACTTCACACTTACGTCAGATGAGTTCTAGAGGAGAATGGCCTTCCCTCCATGAGCAAAGGTGATTTGATTCCTCCAAATTTAGTTCAGTTTCCCCACCACAGAGAGCTATGGGCTGGTGTTTACCGGGGGTCACCAACAAGGAAGCAAATCTTGAAAATCTAAATTTGAAATTTCCTTAGAGTCAACCTGGCCAACTGTATCCCCTGTTGAGGAAGGAGTATGTTTCCTATTAACTTCAATCTGGTCCAGGCCCTTTAGAAATGTTTGACATCCCTACCAACGTCATTTCACCATGTTTAAACCAACTTAACATTCTCTTGTTCCACCTAAAACCCAGGTAATTAAACAAGAAGAAAAAGAAAGAAAAAAAAACAGAACTCACTAATTATGAAAAGTTGTGTTCTTTCTTTTGAGCTGAATGGAGCCAGTAGACAGTAAATAAGTTTAGTTCTAGAATCTTCCTCAGAAGGTGATGGTGAGGGAGTTGGCCAATTCATTTTACCAACTTCTGTTTACATGCATTCAGTTGAAGAGAGAGGGAAAGTTGAGGTAAATAAGATGAAGAATAATGGGTAAAGAGAAAATAGAATTCTGAGTTAAATTTGGGCTTTCTATTAGAAAGCATACAGAGACATAGAATTTTAAATTTACTATTTATAAAATAAGCATGATATGAACTTTTGTCTTCCCTCAAAAGTTTTCAAATGAAAAGTTGAATACAAATTGATTATTATTTCTAAACTAAGGGATAACCTGAGCATTTGTTTTGTGCATCCCATAATATATTTGACAAGCGTTGCTTCCTTTATATGAAAGCAAATTTTAATAACTGTATTTTCAAATTTAATGTAGTTTATCTCAAAAAGATAAATTATTCTTTTAGAAGTACTTCTTCCAATAATATGATTTGAAAAGGGCAATTTATCCCATTTTGAAAGTGGTAACATCATAAATTGGCAGTTATCATTATATAGCAATTGATTACTTTAAAGTACATAAATGCATAATTCATGCATTGTGGCCCACTAATTAAAGGACTAAGTGACCATATAGATAATACTTAGATGTAGACAGATTTCAAATATTGCCCAAAATGTTTCGATCGTGCTAATTCACTTCAGGCAACAGAGACTAAATTTCTTCTATTTGCTTTGCCTTCACCTGCCTCTTCTTCGTCTGGGAGCAGAGTCATGTGCCCAGAGGTTAATTATACCCACACCTTGTGATCAGTAATGTTTTCATAAATATAATTAAAAAAAGACTAAGAGACTTAGAGAGCTTTTTGTATTTCCATGGTGATGTACACAAACAAGTAAAAAATGTGCTCCCCCGAATGTGTGATTAGCACAACCCTGATGGAGTCTGTGTCGGTATTTCCAAAAGTTTGCTCAGAGCATTCATGGTGGGTTCACGCAGGTGACACAGAAATGCCCCAGTAAACTGACTTTAATACAGAAGAGAACTGCAGCTATTGAGAACTTGCCCTGCCTGTTTTACTGTTGGAGATAAAAATCATACACTTATTGTTGTTCCTCTAATAAATATTTCAGACCCTTTTATGAATAATTAGCACAGATGCAATCCCCTTCTAATGGCACAAGGTGAAGTAAAGGAAACATAAAATGCATTTTAAGTTCTGCGTCTTTCCCTACCACACCGCTGGAATCCTCGTCTATCCACACAATAGATTAACTACCCTCTGTGCATACTATATTTTGCTCAGCCCTTAATATTCTGAAGCGGGGCTGAAGCAGTCGTTATCTGTGGCGGTTCCTGGGTGATTTTCAAGCCCAGCACTACCCACCCAAGTGGCAGTGACATGGGCTTTCACTGAAGCCTTATTACTCTTAAAAGAGCAATTTGGTTGGTCGCACGGCTATTAGGATCACACGGCAGCCTGAAAGCTGTCAGTACAACAGCTTCTCATCTTTTTCACACAATCCTGACATCTTTTCTCTTTTCTGCTGGACACAGACATGACTGTTTTTATCATTTTCAATCAAGCTCACCCAGCACACTGAGGAATATATTCCCACTGAAAGCAAAGTGAAGATCAGAAATTATTTTCTAGCTCCTGGAGCTGGAGCAGAGCTGACTGCGTGCTGAGAGGAGCCGGATCCGTGAGAAATGTAGCTTGGCTCAGGGCTACATCAGGGAGCTGCTATTTCAGCTGTTAAAGATGGCAAAACAACACCTACCTCAGGTTTCTCAATGATAATGCTGTTTTAATAACCGGGAGGGAAGAGGATGTGAGAGATTTTGTGAAATTAACTTGTGGCAATGGTATCATTTGAGAAAGTGGGGAAAATTACTAGACTTGAACTTTTCTTCGTTTTGATGCTCTTTTTCTCTGGACCAACTCTGAGCAAGCTGACTCGGACCCCCTGGAAAGGAAAACCTTGGAAAGGGGGTAAGTGATGAAAGTTTTGTGTTAAAGATCTAAATGGAGTTAGCAGGGCTGATCAGTGGCAACTTGAGGACAGCTAAAGGTAGAGCAACTGCATCTGCTGGAAATCAGGTTTTTATTTCAGGAAAGACGTTCTGTGCTGTAGGTGGCTAGGAGAAGAGTTTTTTTCTCTGTTATTGATATAAATATATATATTTTTTTGCAATTTTTGGTTTTCCGGGCTATCAAAGCTTTATAAGGATTGTTTCCAGCAGGGAGTATATAGGGCCAGATGCATGGTGCTCTGGTGCAAGCATATGTGTGGTATCCTTAGGAGGCTGCATTATTTTTAAAAAAAGAAATGGGTCCTGAATATGTTAGATCCCTGAATTGTTTGGCAGATTTTGTGAACCGGTCAGAGGGATGCCTGAGGAGGGGCATGTGATGAAATGCAGTGCCACCAACACTAATTTTCTGGCTGACTCTATCAGTGTTGATGTGTTAATAAAGATAAATTGCATTAACTTTATTGAAAACAAAATCTGCTGAACAAGAACAAGTCTTTCGGTACTTTGGAGAATGGAAATCCATTTTCTTCTGCTGTTGAGAAATTATGATGAGATGAGGGAGAATTTATGGTACTTTGACCCTGCCTTTTTGTAAAGTTCTGTTGATTCTGCTTTTCCTGAATGCCATTTGTTTATACTAAACACAAGTTATCAGAGTGTCTGTTCTGTGAATGTTATAAGCCAAGAAGATGCTGCAGAAATATCCCATAAAAGACTTTCTGAACTGTGTTTGCTTGTTTGGGGAAAAATCTTGCTGGGAGATATCAGAGGATTTTGCTCTGTAGGAGCATTTCTTTCACCTAACATTTTTCTCTCAGCTCTGGAAACGTTTCTGGGTTTCCCCACCTTTGCTTTACTGTCAACAGTATGATGTGAGGTTAAGGAAGCATGAACATTAACAAGAAGTTTTAATAATTTATTACATCTCAGCAGGATTTTCTAAATACAGGAGCCCCTTCAGTTTGATCTTTCTGTTTCTCCTTTTGTTGCATTAAAGATATTACAAATCTTCCACCTCTAGTACCTCTGAGGGAAAAGTTCCAACAGGCACTTAGCTTAGATGGTTGGTGCAGATACACTCCTGAGGAGTGGAGCTGCAAATTATCTTTGGGCATTGTAAATTATATCACCACATTACTGTATTTCCTCGTGTTATCAGTGTGTGTGTGTGTGTGTGTGTGTGTGGTGTGGGGGTTCTTGCAAACTGCAAGCTGTTATTTATATTAACCCGCATGGCAGCTTTTTGGTGGCTTGGGATCTAGAGATGTATGGTGTTATCGACTCCAGGGGATGTCAGAAGTGTTAACTTGTACTTCCTATCAATTTTTTCAAAGACAGTCTGCACCTCTAGCATGAAAAGTGCCATTTCCTGTGATAAACTTTAGCAGTCGACTTGGGAGCTCTAGCTACCCAGGGAGAAAGTTAGATGGCTGCAAGGCTTGGGAAAAATTGTTAACCTAGTCAGAAAGGTTTATTTCAAAATATTTGCATGTGTTCATAAGCATTTATTCATCCCACACAGCTTTAAATACAGATGCATTGGATTGCATTTGTAAATCAGGTCTGAAATGTTTCGTCTTTGAACATATGACTACTTTTTCCAATGTGCTCTAACTAGCTCAGCTAGAAATTTGCTAGCTCTGCTGTATGATGATGATATGACTCAGTCAAGTTCAGGAATAGGCAATCATAGCAACATATTTCATTTATCATTAAAAGGGTTTTGTGTATTTTAGCAAGGTCGGGCCAGTTACTAGAAAACTTTAAACGTGTTGACCATTCTTTAAAATTATTTTCTTTTCAGTGCCTCTTTTTGTCACTGTAGATGCATTGCATAAATATTTTCCACAGATTCTGAGTTCCTGCACAGTAGCTTTACCTTGATATGCATATGTACATGTTGCAAATATTTATTTATTCATGAGCTTGGCTATTGATGGCTGTGTGTTATCATTTGATGGGTTGTAAAATTTTCTTACTTTTCCCTTGGCATATTATGGAGTCTTTTGAAACATATTTTTACAATTTTTCAACATTATTTTCCTTTTCAGGAAATAGGGACCTTTATTATTTTGTAGAATACTTACCAGAAGTATATGTATTTATGGGGTAGGCTGAAGGAGGAGAATGAGGATTCTTAAATAAAACACTATGGCCAGAGGCAAAGAGGATCAAGGTTCAAAACACAAAATAAATTTTAAAGAAGGTGATTTTAACTACTTTTAAAAAGAATTGCTTCATATCAATGATTGATTGAAGCTTATCTGCTTTAGAGAAAGATCTTTAAAACTGGTGCTCTTTTTTCAAAAATCCTGGAAAAAGTAATAATAACAAAACAACAGAGTTTTCTTCTGAAAAAAATTTTTTTTGAACTCACATTGGCTATGTGCATTTGTCTTAATCTGATTGAGCAGCTGTCAACCTCCATATGGCAACCTGCCCACGCTGACAATTTCCATTTTTGTTGTATTAGCAGGAACCACCATTCTGAGAGAGGGGGTTGCTGGGGCAGGGCCAGGGAGTAGTAGCTTCAGAGATCGGTGGATAGCTGTGGCCTGTGAGGGGTGGTACAAACAGCACAAAGATAGGCAGCTCAAAACACACATCTACAAGCTGACTTGTTAGAACATTTGGGGAAAATGCCGATCATTGTTGGCTACCAAGGGATTTTTAAGCTCATCAATGAACATGAATCTCAAATATAGGTTAATAGGCCAGCAAGTTTTCCCTCAGGCACATGCTTTTCTATTTAATCACAATATATGAACTCCTTAAGGGAAGGCAGGTGTCTCATCTGATTAGTTCAGAGCATAGCATAAGTGATCATAAGTTTGCATTCATGATAAACTAACCAGAAATCCTAACTACAGTGCTGACATCATCCTCAGTAGGATTAAAAGACCTAATTATTTTGCATTCAATTACTCTCCCTGGGAAGACAGTCTAAAAGATGTAAAGAGCTCCATTCCAATGACCATAACTTTACAGAGAAGTTTACATTGTAGAGAGTCAATATATGTAACAAAAAGAGAATTTAAATATGTCTTTTTTTAAAAAAAAATTCTGCTATTGGAATTTAGAATTTAAGCCAAGTTTTAACATTTATATTTACTATTAAAGGTGAAAATTGGAGATAAATAAGTATAAATTGAAAAATAAGTGCAAAAGGTATAAATGGGTAAAGCTAGCCCCAACTTGAGTCAAAACATTAAACACCTGGTAGAACACAAACACTGACCAATCAGAACAACCCTGATCAAACTATGGGGGAGGGCCAATCCTGACTGCAATTAATGCCCCATCCACTCTTCCACTTGACCTTGACTGCATTTGACTCTCCCATAAGTATTTGTTGAGTTCAGTCAAGCTTCTCAGCTATGACATAGGAATTAAACTATGTCAATAGGGCATAAAACTTGTGATGATTCAAAAGATTCTTTCACAAAACACTCATACTTGCTTTCTCTTGTAAATAATGGCAGTCAGTTGCCTGTGTTTGTCTTTACTAAACAAAGAAAGCCTCTCTGGCAGTTATGATCCCCCTCTCTGTGAAGGGTTAGGACGGATTATAAGCATATACTGTGGCATTATATCAACTCATGGTACATTGAAGCACATTGATATGGGGATATTCTGAATGCCATTTTAGATTTTTTGTAGTTATTTGCATGATCCTGCATAATATATTGGCAATTATTTAGGGATTTGGGACAATGTGCTGAAGTTTTTTGACCTTAAAAGTTTTTTTGTTTTGTTGTTTTGTTTTGTTTAATCTTAACTATGTGCTGCTGTCTACCACCTGCAAGACCATTTTTATGATATTGCCTCTGACATCTTTCCCAGTTATATGAACTGGTAAGAAAATCTACTTCAAGCAAATACCTCAAACAATTCAGTAGCTCACATTATGTAAGAAATAAAGGTTTTCATTTATAAAATTTGCATACTGATGGTTTGCTCTTTCACAAACACTAGAACAGGTTTTCTGGTTTGAAGAAACAGAAACAGAACATTTAGTCTTTGAAGTTTTTCCTGGAATGCCCCTCTACAACTACACTAGCCCTGACTGCCAGATCAAAGACCCCTCAACCACATACCAAAAATAATATTCCATCTTTTAAATGACTAGGGCATTTTATTTAGATCGGAGGACAGTTTCAGTTTTTACACTACTTTATTGTTGCATGTCTCTGTGTTTTACCACTTTATAAGTTATTTGAAGAGAAATTTTGTCTTTGATTCTTATTAGCAGGCAATCCTACATGTAATAGATGCCCAATAATTTGATGAATAAGCAGAGTATATGAGATATTAGACTGGTAACAAAATATTCTATGACTATAGTGTGAATTATACATTTATTACTTTTAACTATGTGCTATATCTTACCTTTCTAATGTTGGGAAATCATTTTTATCACTACCCTTTTACTACATCATTTAAATTTCAGTTTTAATTATAGAAAAATATGAATGTATTTATAGTATTATAAAACAGAAAATTCTGGCAGACTCACGTAGAAAGTAGTGCAGTAAGGAAAAAAGAAAGCAACGTTGTTGTTCAAAAGTAATTTATAATGTGAGACTGAATCTGGAAACCGAACTATATGAATATTCATAGAAATGTAGAGTGTTTTTTGCACTGTGTATAATCACCACTTCTGTTTTTCATTTGTTTAAATTATTTAATCTCCATCTGTATGCAATAAATAGATTTAATACCTCATCTTTCCTACAACTGAAGAGTAAATTCCAAAGCCAAGTCTGAAATGAGTATTTTTTTTTTTTGCTACATGTTCAAAAGATTATCAGAGTATTTTTTAGTTATAGAAATTAAGGAGGAGTATGCTTAACAACTTGATGAAGATTTGTTGTAAAATTTGCTCATGTTCTCTGGCTGGTATTATTTGAAAAATAGCATTTATAAATTCAGCAAAATGCATGTGAGATTTTGGTAAGAAAAACATGGCTCCTGAGAACAATCAACTTTTTTCCACCTTACAAATTATAACTTGAATATCTTACCCACAACCATTTTTGTCTAATTTTTATTCAAATTTACTATTTCACTTCTAACCTCAAAATTTTATTTTAGTTATCTATTTGTTATTAATATAATGTCTTTTTTGCCATGTGATTAAAACACCCTAAGATTTCAGGTAATATTTACCTAAAATGCATTTTTTACTGGATGACAAACAGAGGAAAAATTGGAAAGAGTTTTGAAGTATTTTTTTATATTAGAAAATAGGTGAAAAGAAATTCTCAGAATTTAACTGATGTATAGAATACACACTTTTATTAAAAAGGGGGAAATCTATGGCCTGGAAAGTGGAGTGCTGATTCATTTTGAAGAATATAGGTCTGAGATCTGTCTATCCTTTATGAAGTCAGATTATGCCTGTGAAAAAATATGATCTGAAAACAAATGAATGCATACCACCCTAATCAGGGATGTGTGCAAGTTCCTAAATGTGTGTAACCATCAGCCCCCACCCCTCTCCACTCCAGGGAGAGGATTCATCAGCCAAATTCCATGAAGAAAATTTTGTTCAGGAAATCAAAGGCATATAAATATTTTTAAAGAGGATATTTCATTTTACAAAGTGAGACAAGCTGACAGTAATGAAATGCCTTGGATATATTAGTGTTGGGGTTCATGAATTCATAGTTAAGATCATGTCAGCACTTACATTATAAGCTACATTTTCAAAGGGTTTACAACTGAGCCATAAAATTTTTGCTTCAGGATGGATCTCAGCTACATTAGGCCTTGGTTAGAGAGCAGTTTCACTTTCTTAGTTTTGAAATGCAAACCTTCAACCTTCAAAGTTATTTGAGTGTAAAAAAAAAAAAAGAAGAAGAAAAGAAAAAAGAAAGCAAAATAAAGTTATGTTCATAGGCTTTGTTACTTGAAAAAGAGTTAGAAACTCAAAATAGAAATTCAAAAAGTGGTGAGAGTTTATATAAGGTCTTAAGTCAATTAAATATGTGTATCAAAAAGCGATCTTGATCTGTTGTGACTGTGGATCTTTTTTCTGTTAGAGATTGTTGTTTGATTAAGAAATCATGATCATCAAAACAACAGATAATTATTCTGAAAAGAAAAGAAAAGCACATTACGTCTAAAGGCCATTACATTTTCAGACACCAGGGCATTCATCAGGGCTTAGGGCCTCATCTAAAATTGTCCTTCAGTCACTTAGTCACACTGGTCCCTAGGATTACCTTTATCTAGGAGTAGAATTTAAGAAAAGTAACTGAAGGATCACTGTTCCAGCATTATAATATTAAAAATCAAAGCAAAGTTTCAAAGTCCACAAGTGGTACCCAAAAATGATATACAATATCACAAAAAGTAAGGGATTTCTTTCCTGATTCCACATAGGGTTTTTAAAGCCATTTACTAAGTAAGTATTCAAAGCTTAATCTATCAAAGACATTAAAAAGCTATATATATACAGATTTCTACCTCCGGGAATCTGTAATTTATGATTTTAAGGATTTTTTTTTGTGGTGGGTAGATGGGGAGAAATGGGGATTTTTTTGCCCCCCTTTAATTAGCATGTCTCCAGTTTAGGTAAGTGACAGTGCTGTTAAAAACAAAACTAAAGTTGGGCTTGGTGCTATTTTAAGGGTGCGCGGGGGAGGGTAAAATATCCAAATTATATTCTGAAGTCATCTTCTCTTTATATCATACCAAAACCTCAAATAGGGTGAATTTGGATAAGCTCTAGCATTCAATCTGTTCCACAAATCACTTTCTAACTTCTGGATGATGTATACTGATTTTTATTTGTGTGTGTGTGCCTTGTCTTTTCCATTTGTGCTTTTTTTCTTTTCTTTTTTTTTTTAATGAGAAAACAAGTGGCTTTCAAAGTATAAAAAAATCATTCCTAGTTCTGTTTTTGTGATACCTCACAGTATCTGTAGCTATTGAATCACTGTGACAATTCACCTTAAAATATAAATTTTGAATATCTATTTGGGAACTTTGGTTTGTGGAGAGACATGGTGAGTGACATGGTCTAGTAATGAGAAGGGAATAGCAGCTATACTTGACAAGGAGAAAATATTGTGAACTCATTAGTTTTTAGGCTGGATGTGCTTTATACTAAACAGATTCAGTTTGAAATCTAGTACAATTTACTGGTAAAAAAACCTTATACATCCTATTAATCCTATAGTGTATGCTTTATATTCCATTTTGTAATGGAGTTCTTTAGGAGAAATAAGTGAGATATTATCCAATAATAAAATACAGACACAACAATAAAAACTATGTATGCATTGACCAATAATATTTATTTGAATGATTACATTTTGAATTCTATCTGTGTACAAAATGCTAAATTAATAAGTCTATATTCTCACATAAAGAAAATATTTCCCTGGTATTATTAATCAGGAAAATACAAAGATATAATGAGTAAATTCAGTACTGACAATTTATAGCTTTTGACGTGTTGCCAGAATAAGTATAGAAATTCATTCCTTCTGTCAATTTATGAAGAGTTCACCACATAGACTATTAGGATAGACCCTACATATGCCTAGTAGAATCCCTTTCATATCAGTGTCAAAAGATCTGTCATCAAAGAAGTAGTTATCAAGCTGGGCAAAGTCCAAGATTATGTTCTGGAGACAGGGGCACATCATGAAATCTCTAATGTAATCATTGGCAGCTAATAAAGAATTTATTTTAGGACAATTCAGAATGTAACTGAAGTGCCTTCCAGAAGCCATAGGGGCCTGAGAATTGCTTCTGGCTAACTAGTATGGATTTTCATTTATCTAACAGAATGTCCAACTCCTGTTTAGGGACTACATGGAGGAGTTGCAGAGACACATGCAGGGATTTAGGGCTGAGGTTGTTGATTACCAAGTGCGATGAGTTAAACTTGATGCACTGTTAGAGAACTTTGCTGATCATGCATTTCTATTTAAGGCCCCCCAAAATGTTAGATAATTTGTACATTCAAAGTGGAACAATATGCATTATACTATTAGCAAAATGTATGTACATCTACCATACCTTCGTGCTGTGCTTATATGTATGTAGGAAACCTAAAATGTACACATTCAGTATTTATTGGATGCTCCCAAGCAGAACTTGTAATTTAAATGAACAGAGAAGATAAGCATAAGGTTACGTTTGGAAAAATAGCTAGTATAATACATGCATTATAAATTATGTGTCTCATTTTTTTAAGGCTTTGAATAGGTAATATAAAAGGGAAAGGTATTTTAAATGATGACTACAATAAGGAAGACAAGGAGAGAAAGAGTTATATGCTACATATAGCTAAGTAGGTTTCTTTCCTTTTTTTTTCTTTTTTCTTAAGCACATACTCTGTGCTTGGCTCTGTGTTATGTAATTTCTTTGAATTCTGTAACTTAATGCCTACATCTACCCTATCCAAAAGGTATCATCATTTTTATCATCCCCATTTGTCATATGAGAGTTACAACTTGACTACATTACTGAATAATGTATTTTTGAGCCAGGTACTCAACCCAGGCAAACAGTACCATTCATTTAGAGGATAGTCAAGTAACCAACCTGATTGTGATAGGCAGCATGTTGAGAATTGGTGGGAAATAACAGCAGAATCACTTAAATATAGCTTTGACAGTCACGCAGAATAAGTAGAATTTATAGAATTGGAAACAAGGAGGCCATTGTAGAATTTGGTGAGACAAGTCATATGATGACTACAATAATATTTAGGGAAACAATATGTGATGCTGATTACCTCAGTGATTTTTGCAGATACCTGTCACACCATACATCTCATTACATTTGCAAGATTTATATTTCAAACCTTAAAAGCAAAAGCAGTGTCACAGGATCATGCACTGGAATAAAAGTTCAAGCTGTGATGTTGGCCTTCTCTCACTGTGAAGAGTTTAATATATAAAGTCACTGTTGGTGAAAAATTTTCACTGAAAACTATTTGCCTTATATAATGTATGTTGTGCAGAGCATCTTCTTAAGTGGTTTGACAGTTCAAAATACTTTGTATAAAAATTATTAAGTAATTTTGCATTACCACTGTAATAAATTAGTCTGTGTGTCTGTGTGTGTGTATATATATATAAATTGGTATGTAAATATATATGAGTATATCATATATAAATAAATATAAATCTTTTATAACTGCTACATTTAAATATGTGAGAATAAATGATGTGGTTATGTCATTTATCAGTTATAAGTTATACAGTTTTATAGAAGTTTCATAGAGATACAAATATGTAGCTTGAAGTCTCAATATACATATTCTAAAAAAGAGTTCTTCATATCATAATTAAACTACTGGATGATCTTTAAGATTTACTGTTATAATTTTAATTGTCTTATGTATATATGAAAGCATTCTTTTATTCATGGATGGATACACTAACCTAAGCAATTTGAGAGAGGTAGCATATTTTTCCAATGCAAAAATTTAACTTACAATAATTAATTTTAAAAAACACGACATGAAACTCCTGGAAATCAGTTTGACTTATAACTGTCATCTCCTTTCAATTAGATCTGACTGAATTATTAAGAACTAAATGATCAATAGATGTATTGAGAAGATGCATTCTTATGTATTTTATTGCAACCTAAATTCTTATAATTTCGATTACAAAAATCTTGGCTTCAATATCCTGCAGATATCTTTACAGGTAATTAAAACAACCTTATGACGTAGTAGCTCACATTTGCTAAACTTATTTGAGCTTGTCATCAAAAAACAAGACCTCAAATATCTGCTCACATCTCTGTCATTTACTAGCTGTGAACTCTGGTGGGGGGTTGACTTGTGTAATTCTCAGCATTCTCACAGTGTTACTTTGTGTGGAACTAATAAGATAGCATATGTAAAGTAACTAGCAGTAGTTTTTCAATATTTTCTTCAGGAAAAATAAATATAAATTTGAATCTTCTATTTATTACTATTAGCACACACACAAGAAAACAAAGGCTAATTGCTAACATTTACCGAGCGCTCCTTGTATGCCAGCTTGCGTAAATGCTTTCCATGCATAATCTTTTTTAATCCTACGTCTATATATTAGGCCCTACTTTTTCCTTTTACTTTACGACTCAAATAGCCAAATCTGTTTTTCCCTCCTCATTTGAATTCATCAATCTGTATTTTGGGCTCATTAAAGATGTAAAAATGTTAGACGTATATATATTTTTTTAATTTAGCCAAATAAAATGCAATCACTCTCCAATATGTCAATAAATCAAATAATATCACATCTGGTTTAAAATAAAGATAAGTGTACCCATGATTAAGAGGGCATGTGGGAAATATTGATAGTGTAGAAAAAAACAAAAACAACTATATTTTTAGGAAATAAAACAAGATATGCTTAAGTGGCATGGATTATCATTCCCATATAGTATATATAAAATTGGAGTATTTACAAGGGCAAAATTGGAATTGAATGAGCCAGGTCCAAAACCAGATGGCAAGCAAAAGTTTCAAGCTGTTCCATTTGGAAACTGATTTTTAGATTTCCACGTGGTGCATTACATTATAAGTTCAAATTAATTTTAAACTCTTAATTTTTCTATATATCTTCATGACTCCCTGTACATGCTTTCTTGCCTGCCTTGTTGCCAGTGAATCTAAAATGGGCACCAAACAGCTTTTCACTCAACATTAAATGCACACAGAACAGCACTTAACTGTGTGCATTTTGAACTCTTCTCAATAAAAGTTTTAAGAGACAAGAAGCTTTTTCTACTTTAGGGTCACTATTAGTCTGAATAATACATAAACATTGAGAAACAGTGGAAGTTCTACTGAGTATTGCAGCATAGCTTCAGTAAAATTATCTGTCATTATCACAATTGTTAAGATTGGTATACCGTTGAACCGCATATCATACTAAATGTTCAATGTCAATGTCTTATGTTTTTCCCTCCTATCAGAACCCAATTTAAAGGAAGAAATGGAAGAAATATAGGTACTCATAGAAGTACTTTGTGGTGTCAAGAATTAAACACTAAGAAAGAAAAAAATGTCACTTCTCTAGCCTCAAAAACCACAAGGGATAAATAAAATGCTATTGAGACATGACACGTAATGCTCTTCTTGAACTGAAGCTATGTGTTCTTTTTCTGTCAGTACTCAGTTAATGGGGTTGCTTATATATACCTTAAATGGACAATGAAATTCAGTATTTTAAAATATTGTACAACTACTCATTTAGGATACTTTCTAAATGTCACTGTAGGTGGGTATGTTTGAAAGGTTGAAAGGGCAGAAAAGTGGACAGGGATTTTCTCTCATTTAACCAATTGACAATTGCTTTAATCCTTTAACTTGCCTACTAGCATGTTTGTTATGGGTAGATTATGTGAGGCAGAAGGCTTTAAGTAATTTGCATGGTTTATAGATTTAAAATAATGCCTACACATCTAGGTGAATATGGACATTTTAAGAAGTACATGAAAATAGGAATCTCTGATCAATGGGTAAAATAAAATTAGTTTGATTTCAAATAAGACTTTTTTCCCCCCAAAATGCTTTTTTCCCCCATCTATTTGAGAAGGGTGGGGGAACACTTGAAAATGCACTTTTTTCTGTTACCTGCTATGATATGAGAATGTGGTTTTCTGATGAATGAACTTTTAGCATTAATAGAAATATTAAAAGCAGATCAGTCATTCTCAATATGAACACCTATGAGATAATTTCAAATACCCTTAAGTGTTACATTTTATTTAACACAGTACTGCAAATTCTCATATATTTTCATATTTCAGGATATGACAGTGGCTCCAGGTCTTCATTATGAATGTCAACTACTATGGTATTAAAGCAGAAAAGAGCCAGCTAGCCGAAATTCACAGTCACTATATTTTAGATTAAACTGAATTTACTGTTTTCTAGATATGCATATCTAGATGTGGAAATAATTAAGGTATTAAAATCATGACTATGGTAAGAAGGAAGTCTGATTATGCCATTCTTCCCCAGTATGTCCCTTAGCTTGAATCAATAAGTAATTGAAAAACTAACTTCCAAATGTGTGGGGGTTTCAGATATCATTCTATGGTCATAAATGGAGGTTAACAGTAGCCTGGATTATATATATCCTTGTTTACATTTTAGTGAGTCTATAGACCAAAGCAATTAATGTTAAATAAGTTTCTTGCCTGCTTTCTCATGATGTATAAAAATCACCATTATAAAAAATAAACACAGGGGCGCCTGGGTGGGTATCTGCTTTTGGCTCAGGTCATGATCACATGGTTCCTGGATCAAGCCCTGTGTGGGGCTCCCTGCTCAGCGGGGAGTCTGCTTTTCCCTTTCCCTATGCCCCTCCCCCTGTTCATGCTCTCTATATCTTTCAAATAAATAAATAAAATCTTTTAAAAAAATAAAGAAGGGCACCTGGGTGGCTCAGTCATTAAGCATCTGCCTTCAGCTCAGGTCATGATCTCAGGGTCCTGGGATCGAGCCCCACGTTGGGCTCCCTGCTCAGCGGGAAGCCTGCTTCTTCCTCTCCCACTCCCCCTGCTTGTGTTCCCTCTCTCGCTGTGTCTCTGTCAAATAAATAAATAAAATTTTAAAAAAATTAAAAAAATAAAGAAACCTTAAAAGCAATCATTGTTTTGATATTGTTAATAATCGAGTTTTCCTATGGGTTAATTTAATATTAAAACATTTGGAAAGGTATTGGAAAGGAAGCATAATTGTTCCTTGATCAAAAAGGAATGGCATTAGCTTAAATAACTACAATAGCAAAAGCTGTGTGGATTTAAATTATGATTTATCGGAGTATTATTGAAGATTAAATTATTTTAAGGGTATTCTGAGAGCCTGAAAGTATTATAGTAAATATAATTCTAACTAGTTGGGAAATAAGCCTTCTGTCTTTAAAAATAATCTCTGGAACATTAGGTAACTAAGAACAAAGCATATGTTGGATAATATGAAAAATATTGTGATGCTTAATTTTTTAATATTTTGTTCTGCATTTTCTGGACATATCCAGTCTTGGTAAATAGGAGTTGTTTAGGAGTTTTCATAATTATCATAGTATGTTAGGACAGGTTAGATCCTAAGTAAGCTGAAGGCTTAGTTCAGTTTTTCATTTAAACAATAGCATATGGTCAATGTAGAGACACTGGAAGTAAGGGGAAAAAACTTTATTTTTTTTATTTTTTAAAGATTTTATTTATTTACTTGACAGAGAGAGCACAAGCAAAAGCACAAGCAGGGGGAGTGGCAGGCCGACTTGAAAAAGAACTCAAAATTACTACAAAGCCTTCCTTGCAAGGATAGTCACTTTAATCCTGCCCCAGTAGTTTTCTTGGTGTTCATATGCATGTATATAATACACACATGCATACACATATTAGTAAACATGTATATTATATTACATCATGCATATACATATTTTCAATGCAGAATATGAATTATCTTACATATATACTTTCTAAAGTTATTTTACTTTAGATTATATACAATTTTACATTGTTATTCTGCTATAAATATCTTTAAGCATAAATCTGATCATTCTCTAGGATTATTGTCTCAGAAGATATGATCATTTTAGGGCTCTTGATTCATAATGCCAAACAGAATTACATAAAAGAGTTTCAGTTTACATGCTGACCTAAACTGCATTTGCATACCTGATGGAGTGTACTTTTAATAGTATAGAAAATTATCATTTATTTTTTCAATTTGGTATACAAATTCCCTTATTTTAATTTATTCCCTTATTTTAATTTAAATTTAGTATATTAGTAGTATACCTGAATTATATATATATGTATATATATTTATTTGTTCATTAGCTATGCATAGCTTATATTTTATGAATTCCCTTCCAATTGAATATTTGAAGCACAATTTTTATCTTTTCACCTTAACTACATGAAAAAATATGCTTTCATATTTAAGAATGATGGTTAACAGGGTCATAGTTCAATATCATAAAAAGCAGAAATTCATTAAAAATTATTCTTTGATTCTAGTAACCAATATTTATTAAGAATCTTTCAAATATTCACATTAGATGATGATGATCAGAGCCCAATATAATAAAATCTAGCCCATGTAAATATAAACAGTTTAGATTAATTCTGAATGGCTTAAATATCATTAGAATCATTTCACATGGGAAACAATATCCTAATTTAGGCAAACAGTTGTGATGTGAATTTTAGGAAAAAGTAGGTAAATCTACATTTTGGCTACATTCACATACTATGCAGATTTTAGGAAGGAAGTAGTCTGGTCATGCTTTTTGAAACAGTTCCATAGAGAACATACAGACAATGGTGAATAGGGTGTTGTGAAATTTGGAACACTTTTCTTTGAGGAATATTAAAGAAAAAGATAGAGACTCATTAGCCCGAAAGAAGAGGAATAAGATAATGTTGCTCATAGTCATGTGGAAAGATGGAAAAAGTCTGATGCTTAAAGGAGAAAGGGAAGAGTTTCCCTCCTTGATGCTTAAATGCGTGTTCCAAAAGGGGAGGAAAAAAAGGAATGGAAGAATAAAGAAAAGAAAATAAAACTTAGCTAAATTAATTGATGATTTACAAAACTGTAGATTTCAAATCAATGTAAAAATTAATGCCCTAGTGACTGGAATCATCTGAAAATGATACGTCTATCTTGCAGACATTGATATATATTGTCACTAGAAGTCTGAGGAGAGCATGCGGGGCCACCTGCTTATGAGAGGTTATCTCTGTTCCCATTCGATTCTCAGATTGTGTGGTTATATAAAATTAAAATAAAGCAGAATCTTGCAAAGTATGTCATTTGAAGACATTCCCAGAAATAATAACTGTAGTAACTGGAAAATTTGATACCAAATGAGCATGATATAGTTTTCAAATTTCTCTTTTGAGATCTTTTTTCTTTATATGTTAACTTCTTAGCATAAAGTATATCATTTTATTTTTATAAAACATGGCACTAACTGCTATAGAAGATCCCTAGCCTCATCATAGGGGATAGCAACACGTAACAAGACTCCCAAGAGAAGACTAAGTAAGAGAGCCTGTCGGCCTTGCCACAATTCTGTGGCTCCCACAAGTAGACAAGACTCAGTGAATCAGAGCAAGCCAGTTAAACCGCACACTCACAGCACAGCAAACAGCAGGACTACGGGTATGATAGCTCCATCACCCCGTCCCCAAGTCCTACAGGGTGTCAGAATGGGGCCAGATGGTGCTGTGATAAAGCAGCCCAGGGCCCGGGACTTAGAATCTTTTATGGCAAACAGCAAGGATGCCATTCCCCCTCCACTGGGGAATAAGTAGTTGTAAGATAGTTGTCCTGACCTACCTAACTGCCTATGTAACCTACTGCAGAACAGCTCAGGCTGGGAGGCTGGTTATGCTTTGTGTTTGGGTACACTCAGCAAGGACTTACAAGAAATGAGGTTCATGGTAGACTGTTGTCTGAAACTTAATAGAAATTTTGGATCCGATTTTAAAAGTAGTTTTCCTCAGGTTAAACACTTACTGCAAATTGGGGAAAGAAAAAAAAAAACTGGCTCTGGCGCCCCTCTCCCCAAATCCGGTTCTAAATCCCTTAATTTGCTTTCTCAGGAGAGTGCTGCATTTCTTTTAGATGTCTTGTAATTTAGTCTTCCTTGCAACCACACACAAGTATTTTCAAAGGTCTAACTAGCAAGAGAATCTGGCTTTCTGGAATCTAATTTATCAGGCAAAATATATAATATACCTCCAAAACATATATCTGAATATTAGAGTAGGAAGACAGTACTTCCAAATCAATATTAGTATCAACATTTTCTTATTACCTATGTAGGTTTTTAAAAGGCCCTATTTGAAAGATGATTATAAAGCAAAATAGCACAAACAAGAATTCAAGATTCAAGGGAAGATGCACAATGGAGTGGAAACGAGGTAAGCTGTCTGTACCTTCATACACCTTATAGTCTAAGGAAGAAGCCAAAGTAAAGCAGAATTATGCATATGCTCAGGAAAGAGAAATAAGCTCAGTTAACTGCAGAGATAAACAAAGATCATAACAAATGTGACAGAAGGAACAAAGGGGATTCTTTAATATCAGAAGGCTAAGCTTGATTATGATTTTTTTTGAAATAAGTATTTTTGTAGCACAAAGAAGCATTTCTTGATAGTGTAATTATCATGCCTGTATGAGCATTTCACTATGCTATTTTTATTTTTGCTCTTCTTGCAGTGTCATTTGGGAATGTCTTAATACTTAGTTTTATAACAGAAATGTAAGTGGAAATGACATTTTTCTTCCATTTTGCTTAAATAAAAATATATTTTAAAATATGCCAATGTTGACTTTTTTAGTTTCAGAATTTAAAAACAATCTTCTTTCTTATAACATTGGTAAACAAATAAAATAAAAGACCATGATTACAAGTAATTTCTGTAAAGAAGCGAAGGTCTGAATTTCAATGGCCCATCCTCATAGAAATTCTATTTTGGATGACTAGATCCCATCGATTCATTTTGATATTACATATAAATGAAAATACCAAATGTCTTGCTTTGTCAGTGAAAAAGTAGTTTGCGCTTAACAAATGGTCCAGTGATGTCTATTTGGAAGCTTCATGACATATTAAAGCAGTTGATGAGGTATAATTTGTTGTGGGGTCGCATCTGATTGATGGTTTACTATCTACCACAGCCTCATCTGCTGTGATAGTCCCATAATAAATGTTTATCGCTAGACAGTGCTAAATGTGCTCTATCTAAATCATTCGTTACTTATAACAAGTTTTAGTATATATGAATCAAATGTTGTTTATAGTTGTCTTCAATTGGATTTATCATTTTGAAGCTTTTCTACCATTTCAAATGGAGTAACTATGATAGAGATTTTTTGAATAAATGTTTTGAGCCCATAGGTGGTAATGTACCAAGAATTCAGCAAAAAGATAAATATTAAGCAAGTTATCTTGAAGAACAAAGGTAAAATGTGGTTTTGTAGCTTATTTTTTCTGTTTCTAAACATAGAAGTATATTTTTATGGCATTGGTTCTTTGGAAAAATAATTAGAATAAAGGACAATTTAAAAGTATTTATCTTTTGTGAAAATCATGTGGGGAACTTTGTTTCCAGCTTTTAGGAATAACTCATTAAGAACTTTGACTCTTAAACTGTCTTTTAACCAGAAGCTTCTCTTCTTCTTCTTCTTTTTTCTTTTTCACTCCTTTCCCTCCTACATAGTCCAGCCTTGATACCCTATCATTTTATTTCTTGAGGTCTTCCACCCCATGTGGCTCTTATTTCTTTTAAGACTCAAGACTCCTTGCTGCTCACTTTTAACCCCAAGGTTTGATATTTTCAGCCCACAATCGATACTTATTGAAATCCAAACATCTCTGCATCAACCACCCTACATCAAAGTCTCTTCTGCAATCCCACATGTAGAGAAACACTAACAGCCAATATTTTTATTCTACTTAAATAATGTTTGGTTTATTTAAACTAATAGAATATTTGTTGTCATTTATACATTACATGGACTGGACCAAGAAAAAAAAATTTAGAGTATCTCATTAACTACAAAAATAAAAATAGAAAGCATAGATTTTATATTTTGAATGAGAAAACTGGAAGTCATTTGTGTTTTGTGGAGAAGGTAAAATAATTTTCCCTTTACTCATCTGGGTTCTGGGCTGAGACTACCACCTGCTCCCATCCCCAATAAAAGACAGATCAACAGAAGAAAAGCAAATAGAAGTTTAATAACATGTACCTCCTATGTACATGGGAGACACCCAGGAAAATTAAGTAACTAACTCTCAGAAATGGCCCAAGCCACCACCTTAAATAACATCTCCAGCTAAAGACAAAAGATGTTTGGGGTGGGGCAGTTATATGAGGTTACCTGGAAAAGCAAAGTAAACTAGGATAAAGTTGTTGTGCAGATTTAAGTCATCACCTTTATCTTCTCTGCTGATGAATTTGTAGATTTAGTCATCCCCCCTCTTCCTGGTACAGCCCGGAGACACCTTTACAAATGGAGATTTCCCCTGTAAATGTAAATGTCTCTTACTGAAGGGTACCCTTCTGCTTTGTTTTCAGAGCTTCTCCTGTGTCTGTTGTTTCTTAAAAATAATCAGCCTAAATATTCCTTATGCCAAAGAGACATATTTTGGGATGACAAATTCTGCTTCCTCTCAGTTTCATGCAGGAGGAACAATATGAAACAATGACTCCCTTGTCCCTTGTTTTAACAAGGACTCATGGTTTCAGCCAGTGAAAGAGCCTGTGATAGTATTCTGCAATACTGATTTGCTTAATATTTTCTACAAATTGTGTATATAATGCAAGGTGTTTTATGACCCAAATTTTAAGACCATCCCACATCTGGGGATGACCATTTAATGACCTGGGGTCATTTAATGACCATCTCACTTATTTTGAGTAAAACAACATTTAATTTCTTTTATCATTGATTGCTGCCCTGATCTTTATTATTTCCCTTCTCCTGCTGGATTTAGGCTATATTTGCTATTCTTTTTCCAGTTTCTTTAGTTGTAAGGTTAGGTTGTATGTTTGAGACTTTTTTTGTTTCTTGAGGAAGGCCTGTACTGCTATATACTTCCCTCTTACCACCTCCTTTGCTGCATCTGAAAGGTGCAAAGCAACATTAAAAAATATCGAATCAGTATAAATTACTCTAAAATTTTTATTTGATAATGATACAAAATTTTGAGAGAGCATTATGAAAACTTTCAAATGTGTTTGCCCTCTTATATTTCTTATATTGTTAAATTCCATTTCATTTCATTTCTGTTTGGTTTCCTGGGGTTTATCTCTTATATAGAACTTAAGAAATATATTTCTGATTAATCCTTATCTGGTGGACAGTATGATATTGATAGATAAAGCTGTTTACAAGTTTCTGAAACTGTTTCACATTAATCTTATCTTTAAGTGGAAATTGGGGGGTGGAATATCTATCCTCTAGCCAAAGAGCATAATTTAGTACTTTCCACCTCTTTATGCCCCTAAGACAGGTGGCAGAAAGTTGAGTCACACAGAGAAAACACCTCTGCATATCCCAGCAAACATTTACAAACTCTTCCCTGCTGTGATAATATATAAAGACTTTGGGAATTATTTTTTAGATCCATAGAGGAGGTAATATAGATATGCCACAGATAAAAATGAGGAGAGTTAATATGATGTAGGAAAGACGTTAGGGTTCGAAGCCCACAGCCAAGAAGGAATTCTTGAGACGTCTTTGGTGCAAAAAGGTGATTTTATTAAAACACGGGGACATGACCTGTGGGCAGAAAGAGCTGCACTGGGTTCATGAGGAGGGGCCCATTATATACTCTTGGGTTAGCAGGGTGTTAGGGGGAGCGTAAGTCTCTAAGGAATTTTGGAAGCCAGGTTTCCAGGACCTTGAGGGGCTAGCTGTTGTTGGGAAAAGATCATTTATTACTGTCTAATAAACCCTTAGTCATGAGACCGTTCAGACGTGTATCAGTGGGCCATATGTTTGGGGATGATTGCCAACACGTATCTCGGGGGGTTTAGAGATAAAAGAAGTTTCCAAAGGAATTTTTATACATTAAAGTAGACTTACAGGATCCTGGTGGGGGGTGGGGGTCAAGCTAGGATTGCCTTTTGCCCATAGCAAAGTATTAACATTGAGGCAGTTGAGTCCCTAGAGGAAGGTCACTCTGCCTGTTTCGAGGACTTGTCAATGGGCTGTTGGTAGTAAGGAAATTTAATAATTTTTCTTCTGCCTTTGTTTCCCACATCAAATAGATGAAAAGAAATCTTTCTTTTGTTTACGTGATCAGAGAAAATTCACCTTTGATAAAAACACTTTTTTCCCCTCTTATTTGGTTATGGCAAATTTGGGCATCCCGCTGCATTCTGGGCATGCTGCATACATAGTTAAGTGGTGAATCACAGATCTGTACCTCTGAAACAAATAATGCAATATATGTTAAGAAAAAAAAAAAAGAAGAAGATAGCAGGAGGGGAAGAATGAAGAGGAGTAAGTCGGAGGGGGAGATGAACCATGAGAGACGATGGACTCTGAAAAACAAACTGAGGGTTCTAGAGGGGAGGGGGGTGGGGGGATGGGTTAGCCTGGTGATGGGTATTAAAGAGGGCACGCTCTGCGTGGAGCACTGGGTGTTATGCACAAACAATGAATCATGGAACACTACATCAAAAACTAATGATGTAATATATGGTGATTAACATAACAATAAATTAAAAAAAAAGTGGAGGAACAGAGTGGAATCAGAAAAAGAAAAACCAAGAGAACTAGCAATAAAGGATGTGAAGTGTGGAGGTGAAGAAGAAAACTCAACTCTTGGGGCGCCTGGGTGGCTCAGTCGTTAAGTGCCTGCCTTCGGCTCAGGTCACGATCCCGGGGTCCTGGGATCAAGCCCTGCATCGGGCTCCCTACTCAGCGGGAAGCCTGCTTCTCCCTCTCCCACTCCCCCTGCTTGTGTTCCTGCTCTCACTATCTCTCTCTGTCAAATAAATAAAATCTTAAAAAAAAAAAGAAAATTCAACTCTTATTACTTAAAAAACAATGCTGTTTTGGATAGTTTCCATTTGATTTTTTGATTACATATATAGAGAGAAATATTTGAGGCTGTCAGACATAAAAAGAAAATAGCCAATTATCTTACCAGCAAAGTGGGTTTATTCGGGAATATCAGAGGAATTGCCATTTGGGACCTGCAAGCTTTAGTAAACCAGAGGCGAATTTGGAGATCAGAGTAGAGATACATGACTTGTAAAGAAGAGGAGGAAGCTGGGAGGGGCTGCCTAGAAGGAAAGTCCATGGGAGGAAAGCGAGAGTTTAGGGTGGGGATGGCTTCTCGTTGAATGAGTTGTGGTATTTTCTTATTGGTTGAGCTTGTTGCTGGCAGGGAGGCAAAGTCTGTCTCTTCTTGTTGGGTCTGTAATAGAGAGGAATGGTAGGGTGTGACAGCTCCCCCTTCTGGCCTAACTTCATTTAAATGCAGTTTCCTTTATTCCGTTTCACAGAATTAGAAGGAAGCCTGGTAACTTTTTGTAGATGTTTTTGAGACCCTAAGCACATAGCTGTAGTGAATTGAGGCTCTTCCTCATCCCTTTACTAAACGTCAGCACACCCTCTTGACGGAATGGAGTGTGAGTTCATGTCTCTTTTCCTTTTTCACAACTACCAACCTAGCAGATACCATCTCCTGAATTCCTTTCTTTACTTCTACAATATGATACTTGGGAGTTTTAATTTGGTCTTCCAGTTACTTCCTTTAATTTCTTGTTCTTTTAAATGCTCACATTCACTTTAGTCAGTCC
This sequence comes from Callorhinus ursinus, assembly GCF_003265705.2. Taxonomy (NCBI): domain Eukaryota; kingdom Metazoa; phylum Chordata; class Mammalia; order Carnivora; family Otariidae; genus Callorhinus; species Callorhinus ursinus. The sequence continues at coordinate 21,356,995 of NW_027397063.1, forward strand.
TAGAGGAATTTGACAATTAAAAATTATTTTTTTATTTCCGATTTATCTGCATATATCAAAATTTACTTCACTAAAGGAGACTGGTACACCTTGCTAAAATCTGGAAGGATGAAGAGAAAAATAAGAAATTCATTTAGAGAAATACCTAGACAAGCTGATCATAATGGAATTCTTGATTTTTGTTTTTTTTTTCTTTAAAAGATGTCGTAAGTAAGGATGCCATTGTGACTTAAATCTAGAAATGTTGCAGTTTTGTAAAATCTAATTGTGCAAATGAATCTTTAAAAACCTAATTTGCAGTTTAATCTGTTATTACTCAATATTTTTTAGTCTGTCGATATATTTTTTTCATCTCATATTCTTCTATTTATGACATTTTAATGTCCTTTGAGCTTATTTAAATATTACCTTTCAACTGGTCTTTTTAGGCCTTTTTTAGGATTTCTATGACATGAATGCTGTATTTCCAAAGTAGCCTGTTTGTTAGTGAAGAGTAAATGTTGATACATCACATCGTGGTTACTTTTGCAATGTAGCTACTTAGGTAATAGATAGATTTAAATTTCTCAAATGTTTGCTAAAGGTTTCCACTTTACCCACAAAACACATTCAGATTTTAAGGCATATACTCTAGTGAAACATTAGCAGTAAGGTACGTTTGAAGCCATATTCTGTCCTCAGATATATCACCTGTTCTGGACATGGGAGATTATATTGCCAAACAATAGACTGATTAACCTGAGAGTTCATTCTTCACTTTGAAGATCTCCAAACTTGAGCAAGACACCTGCCTAACCTCTTGTGTTAATTCCTTCACCCTTATAGCATGTGTGTGAATTTTACTCATCATGATTATTCTCCTTAACACATTACAGTCTCTTATTTTATCTGAAATTCCTGACTACTCCTGAGAGTATATGAGACACAATATGTGCAACACCACTTTTAATATGAGTTTGATTTGATTTGGGCTCATAGTATCTTTTTTGGGGGGGTACGTGTATATATTTGCTAACTGACAAATAATCTTATATGCTCATGTCTCCAAGATTATTAGTTCCTAGGAAATTCAAAACTTGTAATGATTGTGTTTGTTATGCATATATTAGTGAATGTATATGTAATTCTTCCATAAACATCTTATTTAGATTTTTTATAAAGAATCTAAATAAAAAGATAAGAATGATTTAGAGCTAACGGAGTATTTTATAAACATTTAACTTTTGGAGAAATCACATCCTAGGTCACAAAGCATATTATGATCATTGTATGATCTAGGGGAAACTTTCCAAAATTTGGAATATAAGTATTATTAATCTTTATTATAATAATCAGTTACTTAGTTCCACCAAAGTTATCTTCAAACTCTATTGTATAAACTACTAGTAGCAAATTCTAATAAGAGTCAGCCACTTGCCAAAAAAAAAAAAAGCCAAAAACAAAACAAAACAAAACCCCAAAAAACAAAGCAAAACCAAAAGCCCTAAAGGTATTATGTATCAAAATGTAAATTGTATAGTCAAAAGCTAGGTAATTTGCACAATAACATTGTTGATGTTGCCAGTGAGGGCTTGACACATGATGAAAAATACAAAGATGAGTTCAAAGCAATTGCAGATCATTCTAATGAGAAGATTCATGCTGGCAAGCTGTCCTTTTGCTCTCCCTCAGCCTTCAGTCAAGATAACTTAATTTATCTTTCCAAGGTACCTTAACCTTGTGGGATAGAAGAATACCCAAATGTTTCACCTCCTTGACCACATTCAAGAAAGCCTGTTTGTCTTAGGCATAATATTTTAGCTTATCCTGGACGTCAGCCTATTACTCTAACTGATTTATTTCTAACTAGAGTAATATGAGTATAAAAATGTATGTAATGTGAAGTCTAAAGTAGTGAAGCCCTGAATGGATTTAGACTGCTTTATAGTATATGTGATTTAGAGCTAATGGAGTATCTTGACATTTCATAAGCATTTAACTTTTGGAGAAATCACATCCTAGGTCACAAAGCATATTATGATTTTAAAGTATTGTATAGCTCTCCATATTTGGAAAGACATTGGTTTAACGGCTAGGAGAGCCAGGACTAGTCATTCATGGAAAGTGATTCTTACTTTTAGCTGATGGATAAAAAAGATGTCAACATTTCAAATAAAACGGGATTTTTTTTTTTTAAGTTCTAAAAAGTGCATTGCTCATGTTTTAAATAGTAAAGAAGCAAATATCAAAGTTAATGCATGCTGCCACATATATTACAATGTTAGTAATTAGCATATAGAAGCACCTTAAAAATATTTGAGAGCAAATCTGCCATTTGGGAAATGTCAATAAAATAAAGGCAAAGAAGTCAGTTTCTCCTGGTTGTGTTGTGACACTTAGGCGTGTTCTATCTCCTTAATGATTGTTAACTGTTCTTTACCTGACACCACTATGTTTTCTAAAGGTCAGCATCAGTGTAATATTAATTCGTATTGCCCTTCAATTAGACAACGTATTCATCACCTGAGGATATTTGTCATCAGATTTAACTTGTCAGAAATTTTATCATAACAGTCTTAGGTAGACTATTATAAGGAAAAAAGAAAGCTGTCAAAATTTCAGGGGATCACCTGCTCGCATCTCAGTTTACTGTGGAAGGTCTCTGCTCCCTGCAGTGATACAAGTTTCTTTCCTCTAGTGCTGTTGTCCACTCCCACCGCGGGTTAAATCCAGCCCATACCTCATTTTTTGGACAACCTCAGAACTAAGAATGCTTCCCACTCTTTTAAAGGATTGTAAAGAATAAAGAATAATGTGTGTTAGAGGTCTTACGTGTCCCAGAAAGCCTAATATTTACTATCTTGCCTCTAGAGAAAAAAAAAAGTGCTTTTCTCTTCACTAGTGCTTTGGAGTCTTCACCTAGATTATTTGCATCAGACCAGCTGACATGGGATGAGAGAGTATCCTTGGGAAATTCACCAGAAATTTCCTGCCGGCTGTGTTTATTATATTGCTTGCTAACATTCAGTTGGGCAGAACTCAGTCACTTGAACATTCTTAGCCTGAAGGAAAGCTGAGATACATGGATGAGCTGGAAGCTCTGACAAATAACTAGCTAATCTCTATCATATTTAAAATGTGACATTAAAAAATGACCACTGGCAAGCAATGATGTAGTGCTATATTTTGAAGGAAACTGTTTTTGGAAGGAGTGTTTCATTATGGTGGACACTACCAGTTCATGGTGTTTTCCTCTCTTTCCAGTCATCCAGGTGAATAATCATTCCCCACGCACCTACCACGGTGAGTCAGGCATGCAACATAAACTATTTCAGCTGCTGTCTTTGAATCTGCTCCACTATACGAGGCCTAAAGCCACCCCACAATTCTTCTTTGTGTGCAGGCAATGAAGTAGAAGATCGTATATTGCCTGTTTGACCATATAATTTGGTCAGCATTGTTAAAAGATAAACTGAGGCATATGAAAAATTTTACTTTGTAACCGTGAGGCATCTACAGGCTGAGATTTTGGTTTCCTTAGTTACCACAGCATCAGAGCCACCTGTCTAATGGCCTCCTTCCTTAATTAAATGAACAGCATATTCACTACTGATCCCCATGGACTTTTTCTTTTTTTTTTCTTTCTTTTTTTTTTTTTTTAGGATTTTATTTTTAAGTAATCTCTATGCCCGGTGTGGGGCTTGAACTTAGGACCCACAGATCAAGAGTCTCATACCCTACCAACTGAGCCAGCCTGCCCCCCACCCCATGGGCTTTCTTTGAATCTTGTTAATCAGTCTGTGAGGTCCTTACAATTCCTTTTCCAGGCTATGCCTCTGTTAGGATCCCATCCCCCAAAAACTGTCATGAACTATGAAGGGTCTTACACTGAGCCCATCTTGCAAACTAACTAGTAAGCCTGTCAAGCTTCATGGATCCTGGCAGAAGACACATGTGACTCTTTGGTTGGAGACATTGTTATTCACAGCACAGCAAACATCATGAAAATGTTCATGTTTGTGTTAATTCCCCTTGAACCTAAGTTCTATGGGAGTGACACAGAGAGACCCCATCATTCGATTGTACACACAGTAGGTGGCGTGTCAGGAGAACTGTGAGTGTAGGGAAACTGAGTCTTCTGTAAACAGCAGTAAGCATGCCTGCTCTTAGATTTGGAAAGAAACAGACTGAAAACAATCACACCCTTTGCCCTGGATGGAAAGACTATCTCCTTTCCAAGACTGTTCCCTCAGTAAGCATCCCCCATAGGTGTAGACTGGTATAAAGGGTAATCAGTGCCACAGTAACAAGACAGACAAAATCATGAGACTCCTAGAAAACTTTCCCGCAGCATTACTATCATTGAATTACTCTATTTTCAAAATTTGACAAATATACAGATCTGTATTGGAGGCACATTCAATAGAAGGCACAGGTAGATTAGTTAAAATCTATATCTGTTATTTATAGGAGAAAACTGAAATCATAATTTTTAGTATTGAACAGTTGTTTGCTGGGCCAACTTTACATAAATTCAGAATGATTAAATTTCTTTAGAATTGATTCTACATAGTTTTAACGTATAATTCATTTGTTTGCCTTGTAAAAACAGCCATAGTTTGACTCAAATTTTATTGAATGGTTTCTAAATGTCCCACAGATAAGTACCTATAGTTCTTTCTCAGTAAATATAATTTGTAATCAATTAACAGAAACCCTAAGTTTGGAGTTCTGACTTGTAGCCTTGTTCAAGCTGGAATTTAGCTAAGGTTGCAATCACTACTTTTGGTATGGTATATTGATTCAGTAAAACTTTCACAGACCAAATGATCTATATTGGTGCTCTCAATCCAAGAAGCAGCAAAATGAACACAATCTATATGATATGTTGCAAGCATAATTCTTCCATTTTTCTCTGCTTTAAGTGATAAAAATGCTTGGTGCCTTCATCTGTAGCAGATATTCCCAGCTGAGTGCAATGTGGAATTCAATATTTGTCTGGTAAATGAGTGACTGCCAGTACACAGGTGTCCATCTGCATAAATCGATTTGCGTGCCGGATGAAGACCTTCCAGAATGAAGTTTTGAACATGAGAACTTGCAAAATATAACCTAGAAATCAGAGGGGCAGAGATAATTTAGAAAAGTTAGGCAACATGACTGCTGCCTAGTCCTTCTTTAAATTCTTTGAAAATATTGGCGTCTTTATTGTTGAAAAGGTATTTAAGTGTCAAAGCGAGACATCGATTGGGAAATGGTACCATGTTATGTTGGTGTGGTGAGATCTCAAGACCTTGGAAGTGTAACTTTGAGGAAATTGCTGTGTCCAGCAGTATAGCAGGGAATCTGTGGAAATGGGATTTTTTGTGAGCACAAATGAGAAAGCTCTTGAGACCTCCAGAGATATTTGGGGAAGGTGTAATTTTATACCATTCACTTGAGGGAAATGAGAATGCAAAACCTGATTCATTACTTTTATTATGATCTCATTGTGCCCAAAGATTGTTTAAACTTGAGTAAATTAGATTTTTACATCTTGGTATTTTGATATTCCTTGAATCTGTTTTCAGGGTTGTGCTTTTTTTTTTCTTTTTTTTTCTTTCCAGCTATTCTTGTTCTTTTGTATAAGAATATTTCCATGAATTCTATTATTTTAGCTATATGTGAGTAAATTCTTAAGCTTAAAAAAAACCATTTCTTACACTTTTAAGATAATCATCTTAGAAGGTAATTGATTTGTTTGGCTTACAACAATTGACTACAAGAAAAGAACATTTTACACATTGATAGACTCTTATTCCCTATTACATTTGCATCCAGGAGTGCTCAGACTTCAGGTTTTTACTGTAATGAAATTTACTTTACCAAATATTTATTAATACAAATATATAATAAATGAAGGTGTGTTATAAATGAATAAAGAAAAGCAAGGAAGTGATTCTGTATGCTTTGAGCATATGGAGATTTTATGAAGCCCTCCTTAAAGATGTCAGTGAAATTCCACTGTGTTCAAAATCAGTAGCCACTGTGGTCAGCAGAACTTTTCAAACAAGGTAGTTGGTAACATTCTTTGAGCTGTACTTTCAAAGGTTAAAATTCAAGAAGTCCCCAAAATCTGAAGTTTAGGTAGGAGGAGGCACTTATAGTAGTCTGTATGAAGTGTGGACCTGTTTCAGTAAATGCTCTACAACTTGGTCACTGATAAAACAGAAGGAATGAAGGGTAAAAGAAAGAAGAAAAGATGCTTTCAAGGTTTAACCCTGAAACCAGAAAATGATGACGTGAATGTGATTTAGGAAATGATGTGTTCAGTTTTGAATAGGTCAGTGTGAGTGAAAATGTCCACTGGGCAGTTAAAAAAATGTGTTGAAAAAAAGATGAGAGGTGCCTGGGTGGTTTAGTAGTTAAGCATCCCAACTTTGCTTTGACTCAAGTCATGATCTTAGGGTTGTGAGATCAAGCCCTGCATCAGCTTCCACATTGGGCATGGAGCCTGCTTAAGATTCTCTCTCTCTCCCCTCTCCCTCTGCCTCTCCCAACTCCCTCTCTCTCCCTCTCTAAAAAAGAAAGAAAAAGAGAGAAAGAAAGAAAGAAAGAAAGAAAGAAAGAAAGAAAGAAAGAAAGAAAGAAAGAAAGAGAAAGAAAAAGAAAGAAAGAGAAAGAAAGAAAAAGTGATTTAGGAGATATCTAGATACATTAATGACTGTAATAATTTATGGAACACTTATATTTTAGATTTTATGCAGGATGTTTAATATACATTATTTTACTTAATCCGCATTAGCCCTAATGTGAGATATATATCTATATATATATATATAGATATATATATAAAAAATGAAAGTGATAATTTGTGAAGTTAAATAATTTAATAAGTACTACTCATCTATTTCTAGACTGGGCTTTCAATCCATATATGTATAACTGCGAAGCCTGAATGCTCTTAACCCCCATGCTCTGCTGCCTCTTATGATGATGGTTTAAATTTTGAATGTAGCAGAAATCAGAGATAATGAGCAAGGGTTTGGAGATAAAAGAAAAAAGTACTTAAGAATCAAGGAGGTGTGAGGGTAAGATGTCCACGTGAATGAGGCCACAGCAGACAGTCAGGCAGGAACAAAACTCTCTTGTGAATCTTAGGAGACTTGAAGCATGTGTGAGGCCCAGGGAAAGCACTTCTTTCCTAGCACACTTTTTCTTCATTCTCTGTAACTAGACTTTGCATAATGTGTGAGTGTGAGGTATGTGCATGTGTGTGTATAAGTGTGTGGGTCTGTATCAAGGGTGAACAGAGTATCATTTTTCAGTACAGGGGAAATATTTTTAATAAGATAGTTAAGTCCTGGTTGAATTACAGTGAAACTATTTTCGGTGCTAAAATTTGCATTGGGCTCCATATAAGCAAATCATATGTCTTCTAAACTCTTTTACCATAAAATAGATCTGAAGAATAAAATATATTTGAGCCTTTCTGGTTTTTATAAGAAAAATGAACTTTCACAGACTGAAGAATTAACCTGAGGTTAATACCAGAAATAATTTCCAGAGCCTTCGAGAACATCAGCGGGAGGAAATGGCAGTGCTAGAACAAAATAACCAAGTTTTTCAACCCATGCCTTCTTTTCCTACTTCAATTTAAATTATCTAATTGGTGAAAGTTTTATAAAATTTCCTTTCATATGTTATTTTTCTGTAACTCTTTGTGATTTAATTTTATTTGCTTTAACATTTCTAATTCAAAGCATGCCCAACTCTAAGTTTGTATTGTCGGATACTTATTATTTTAAATGTAAAATTTCTCCTTTTAAGACAGTCACCCTCTATTCCCAAGTGATCTGTTTCTCTTTAATCTACTTACCCCTTCCATAAGGCAGGCTCTATGGGAGCCCTAAAATGGATCAAGCTTTGTCCTTACAGGCCAATTAGCTCAGGCTTTGATCACACAAAAAGAGAAACACACAAAAGATCAGCTTTGTCCTTCTGGAAGCTTCCCTCTTGGGACTTCTAAGTGAAGCATTCTTTGTTTCTTTATTTTTCTTGAAGCATTTAGCAGTCTCTAAAGGAAAGAATGTTAGTTCCTTCAAGTTACTAACACTAACAATCTTTTATAATCCACTGAGAAAATTTTTTAATATATTAAAAAAACAACAAAAAATATTGGTTATAACTCTTCCATGGAAGCATTGGTTGTAAGTGTAAGGTTTTCCTTCTATTTACTTTTGAAAACAGAGGTCAAGACTTTTATTCAGGGTGGGGAATATTGACTTTTAAATTACTTTCTGTTTTTGGTTCCATGAAATATTAGTCTTTTGGCCTTCAAAATCATGTCTAATGACATTCAGTTGACAGTTGCTTAATATAGCTGTTGGAAATGTGGGCAGTGTCTATCAAAAAGACATATTTTACTTTCCAAAGCTACCAGATGACTTAGGGACAATTTCATGTTTCACAGACCCTCATTCTTCATCTTTTCTCCATTGGGATTTGCAGATAACTTTTTCAAGTCAATCATATTATGAGAATTTAACCTACATTTTACATCCTCCTAAGGGATCTAAGAAATTTCAGATTTCACCCATCTCTTCACCAGTCAGAAAGGGAAGAATTTGCTTGATATGCTCACAGAGTGACAACATGGAAGCAAAAGAAATTACTCAGTAAACTCCCTGTGTGACCTTCTGTTTACAACAGGGCTACTTTGCATCAATTGGGAATAAAAACATCATGATATACTCCCTAATGTGAAGTTGATTCAGTCTGATAGATACAAACACAGCTTGAGGAAGGCTATGGCTACATCTGAATCTAAGGTTCATAGCTTTTTGTGGCTGAATACCTATGGAGAAATAGCATAGAGGAAAAAAAAGAATTATGTCTTTTTATGATTAGCAGTCCTTGCTGCGCATTAGATTTGTTTTCAGCAAAATAACTGAAAGACAGACAACCCAAGTACCAATTCATATTTTAATATGCATTTCTCACTGTGAGCAACTACCTTCATACCACCTTCAATGTTTTTAAATTCTAAGGCATAGAATTCTATTTCTTTGACCGTAGGGTTTATTAGTTAATGCCTTAGCAACAGGCAAACAGAAAAATTGTGATGAAAACATTTTTACTTCATGGGAAATAATTATTTCATTTATAAAATGTTTAGAAAACTTCTTTTGAAATTTTATGTCATTTGTATGTCTATAGAAGTTTATTTAAAGTATACAACATAATTTGATATACATATATATTGTGAAATGGTCACCATAATAAAATTAGTTAAATCACCTCATATAGTTATCATTTTTTGTTGCTATTGATGATTGTTACTATTTTAAATCCACAACTCTTTGAAAAATATAAAATTGTCTTTGGTAAAATAAATTAAATGGAACAAAATCACATTAATTGCTCAGATTAGAACAGCTTTGACTATAACAGCCAAATTTCAAGCACATAAATCCTTTGACATTCCATGTCAATCATATCTCAACAAACTGGAAAAAAGTAGTATCTAAGTTGGCATAAAAAATAAATGAGATGGATTTAAAATTCTTTTCACAGCTTTTGGAACATAGTAGGTACTTCATAAATGTGATGTTATTGCTATAATAAGTAAGTAAATAAATAAATAAATACCAATAAGTAAACAAGGAAAACAATGTTTTGGTCATGCCCTACCCTGTCCTGGCCATGTGCAATGGGACCAAGTAGGGAAGAACAGCACAAAATCAGATCATTGATAATGGAAAAGTGTGGAACATTAACAATATTAGGAAATCCCTTTGCATTATTATTTTGTAGATTTGTGGTTCTCTATAGTAGACCCAAACATCATACCTATTCAATAATCTAATGTTGAAGATAGTGTTTATTAATTACTAATATGGTACAATTGTAAGAGAATGATGAGTTGGACTCTTCCAATTCTTTAAGAATAACAGATGAAGAAAGCTAAAACCAAAAAGCAATAAATTACCTACATGTTATAAACCACTGACCTTGAAATTTAAGACACATGCAAAATCTGCCCAAACATTATTCAACATCACTTCACAGTACCCTACACAGTCAATATCGGTCTATATAAGAAGGTTGGGAAGACAGGTGCCTGAGTGGCACAGTGGGTTAAGCGTCCAACTCTTGATTTCCTCTTGGTTTCGGCTCAGGTCATGATCTCACAGAGGTTGGTCTTGGGATAGAACCCAGCTTTGGCTCTAGGCTCAGTGAGGAGTCTGCTTCAGATTCTTTCTCCCTCCCCTCTGCCCCTCCCTGCTCGCTCGTACTCTCTCTCTCTCATAGAAATAAATAACATCTTAAAAAAAAAAAAAGATTGGGAAAAAAGGAAATTTTTTCCCAATTACACAGTAATTTTCCCAATTACACAGTAATTGAGGGCAGAGGCTATCTTTTTGCAGGGAAGTGCTCTGGTCAAGGGGTGTGTGTGCGCGCACGCGCGCGCGCGCGCGCGCCCGTGTATGTGGAAGGGGCTGTCCTTGGGGAATCTCTTACTTTGCCTTGAATAGGGAAAGTTTGACATCTGAATTAATACTTCAAGTGTAGAGGTTAAAATGCAGAAATCGGCAAACTTCACCGCCACTATACAGAAAAGAGAATTGGAGGCTTCTACTAATTGAGCATTTGAAGGGAAATTAGCTGACCTCTCTGTAAGAGGATTCATTGGCATTGGGAAAAGCAAGGGTAAAGCTTAAAATTACCCTCAAAATACCATGCTCACAACCTGTGGGGAATTGTTAGTACCAGGGTAATCTAGACTAAATTAGAGAGAAGTGTCACATCTCATGTCAACATGCAGCCACTTATGTGCTATGTTTGCCTCTTCATCTCTCCTACCTGCTTTCAGTACTGGAGGAGTTTGTTCAAAAAGGAGTGGCAAAGCTCAACTGCTCCTTTCTTCATTCAGTTCCATCTAACCAGGATGGATAGTGAAGACTTTGAATCAGCTCTATGATTGGGCAATACTGTTTATTGAAAGTGTATAAAAACTTATGAAGTCTGGTGAAATATCACTAAAAAATGAAAAGGGGGATTTTTTTATATCATAAATAAAAACAACTTAAGTCATTGCTTTATGCGTATACCCCAAGGAGTTGAGATTCCTTAGTAAACTAGGTACATACACGTGGAATCTTTCTCCAAATTTCTAGTTCCTGTGGGCCATCCCGACAATCTTACTGACCAAGAACTTTGTTCTATCTGAAAAGAGCAGAGGGCCAGAATTTAAACTGTTCATGAGTCTCTATCCCTTGCAACCAAATGACCCTAAATAAAACCTCTATTATAACCCATAATGTATTATTAAAAGATTTTCTTCAAAAGTGATTCTAGATATGCTAATAATTATGAAAATAAACACCAAAACAAAAGACAACAAAAAGGAACCAAAATCCTAACAACATGTACAAATGATGGTGAAATTGTAGATTTTTTTATATTTCTATTTCCCCAATTTTATAATAATAATAAATGATAGTAAGAGCCAGCATTAATTAAACTTCTATTGACTATGAGACACTATTCCAAGTGCTTTACATGTAATTATTTAACTCAACATAACAATCCTAACAGACAGAAAATACATTATTAACTTCATTTTGCAGATGACGAAACAGTCCTGGAGAGATTATAGGATATCTCCAAGACCACACAGCTAATAGCTGACAAAGCCTGAATTTATTTATTTCTTTATTTATTTTAAAGATTTAATTTATTTATTTGACAGAGAGAAAGAGAGAGAGAGATAGTGAGAGCATGAACACAAGCAGGGGGAGTGGAAGAGCGAGTGGCAGGCTTCCAAGGAGGGAGCCTGATGCGGGGCTCGATCCCAGGACCCTGGGATCATGACCTAAGTTGAAGGCAGACGCTTAATGACTGAGCCACCCAGGCACATCCACAAAGCCTGAATTTAAACTTGGGAAATGTTACTTCAGAAGTGTGAGCTTCAGATTTATTTATTTGTTTGTTTGTTTAATTATTAAATGTGCTTAAGGCATCAAGTTCCACTTATCTCGAAAATGTAATAAGAACCGAGAAGATTCTGAGAATTTATCTTACTTGCAAGCTAACGAGTTAGCCTGTTTAATGGCAGAAGACGTGAGACTCCTGGGTCAGAAACAAAGGACATTTCCTTACAGAAATAGTAAGGAAAAAGACATCATCATTTTTTTTTTTATGTCAGTTTTTTGGGGACCCAAATGTCCACAGGGAAACATAAAGAGATTCAGGGGACACCAGAAAAGGAATCCTGTGCTCACACTAGACACAGGGGTTGCCTGGCCATGGTTCCAGAGGGAGGGAATATTCTTGCTTTCCAAGGCTGTTCACTATACAAATATCTTGAAAAGATATTCTGAAATAAACACCATCAATGTGTCTGCTTATAGACGTGCAGAAACATGAGGTAGCATGGATAACTGTCTCCCAATAAAGCTTCATAAAACCCATTATCAATGGGAATGTCATGAAAATTTTATAATTACTGTTTAGGAATGAATTTAGGTTTAAACTTTTGTTCCTAGGATTATTATTTTTTTAATTTAATTTAATTTTTAAAAATTTGTTTTGCCAATTGCAAAGAAACATACAACCAAAGGTAACTGCTTTGCTTTGTGTAATTCATACTGGATTGTTTATATTTGTTTTCCACAACTGATACGTGCCCACTTCCTCTTCTTCATCTTTTCAACACCTAGAGGACATCACATCATTCTTAGTGGAGACCTAGGTTTGGCACTTTGAAATATATCCAGTTGTAACTGACTGTTTCTCTGGTTGAGAAAGACTACTTGGTCTTTTTCTGTTATAAACAATGTGATATTCTGTAATAAGATTTGTATCGGCAGCACTGAGTTTCAACTAGCTTTATGAATTCAAATTGACTTTCTCTTGCTGTTCAATAATGTTCAATATAAATACCAATATAAAAATAAGATATTTAGTATAATCATTAGTAATTTGGAATTTGAAAGATACCATAGAAGTCTTTATAACATTGACCATTTTAATGGGGGCTTATGATTTCATTCCATATTTAAAGTATGCTTTTTATGTAAAATGTGTTGAATATAAAGAATGACTCACTGTCCAAAGCCAAAGAGAAATCAGGCAAGACTTAAGCAAATAAGAAACCTGGTATTCGTCATCTCTTTTTCTGTTTAGTTTTTATAGAAATTTGTTCGTGAAAACAGACTACCATTATTATCAGAAGAAGCATATATTCTTATTCTAGTCTTTTCATAAAAGTACTCTCAAAGATGATTAGGGCACAAAGCGATGTAACTTGGAAATATGAATGAAGTAGGTATATATTTTTTTCAGTGTTTTATTATGAATCAATAGTCATAACTGCTTGAGTACATGGACCTTTCCATTTTACCAAGCATTCTCACATGAATTTTCCCTCAATCATTACAATACAATAATGATGTATGTGATATGACCTCTTTTGTAGGTAAAGAAATTGAGACAAGTTTATATAATTGTCCAATGTCACATGTGGCTAGCAGCTGTGAGATTCATCCCTAAGTCATCTAAGGAAAAAAAAAAAAGGAGAATAATAGTAAAAAGTACAATATGTATCACAGAAGCCCTGGATCTTGGCTTTTTATTGTGCTGGTAAATGATGATTGCTTACATTTATAACTTTTGTACATTACCCTCCCAAAAGATAATTTGCCAACAAGATTCTTTTCTTTTCGTATTGTTAATTTTACCCAAGTTTGGGGATTACTAAAGTAGTTTCACAGAATGTAAGAATTGGAGAAACTAGTAGACCCTTGGACTTTTGGTCAAGTGGATCCCCAACTTGATTAAACATCAGAAACAATTCTAAAGATCACTGGGCATGCCTTTGGATATTTTGATTCACTATACCTGGAATGGGGTGTTTGAATCTTAATTTTAAAAAAAAAGTTTTTTTTCTTTAATTTGACATGGATTCTGATGGCTAGAAGGCACTTTCCCCAATGTGGCACATTTAGGAACCATCTCCATTATCTACCTTTATGATATAATCTTTTGGTTAATTGGCGTGTAAAATGAGAGCACCAGTATTTCACAAGGCCTTTGTTTCTCTATTATCTTTATTGTTTGCCTGTTCTTATAAATATACGTTCATATCACCTCATATGCATGTGTGTAACTGTGTTATTTTTAATACTCACATTGTACAAAAAGCTGACTTGGGCTTAAAGTGCATGTCTACCTATTGTTAGCTATGTGATTTTGAGTAAATAACCTGTAAGGCTCTCAGGTCCTTCAGTTTTAAAGGGGGGACACTGTTAGTAATCTCACAGGTTTGTTGTTAAGTTGAAGTCTGAAAATATAATCAAAATGCTTGGGACAAAGCTGATATTCAATACATTTTAATAATTTTATCATGTCATATCTATATTTCATCAAAAATGCCATAGTAATAATCAGGCACCAAGTGATAAAAGAATGTCTTTTTAAATTTTATAACATTTCATTGGCAATAATTATGTTGTACTTCTATGGATGTTTGCTAACCTTGTAAATGGAAGTATTTCATTACCTGTAAGATAATTTTGCTCAGGTTAAGAAGGAATAGTCTTACAAATGTGTAGTGATCCCTTAAGCTAGAGTTATAGCCTGACCAGTGTCTGCAGAATGAAAGATGTGGCTCAGCTTCCATCTTGAGAGAAAACCACCTCGTCAGACTGATAAAGTAGTTCTTACGAGTCTGAGTGAGGCAAATCGGACACACACCTTGTGGGTGGCTCCTGGCATTTGCCGTTACCATGCTGCTTTTCTTGCCTGCTTTCCACGTGATGTCTTCTGTTGCTTTACTGAGGGGTGGAATCCTAGCTACAGATTAGGTCAAAGTTTTGAGAAAATGATTTGAAAACATTTTTTCTTATACCTAGAATAATTATGTATAGCTGCTTAGAAAATATTCCAGCTTGATGTTTAATCCTTTATGCAAATGTGGATGAAAATACATTGACCTGGTTTCTTTAGTACACTATTTGTGACTATTATCTTACTAAAATGACAAAAAAATGGTCTTGAAAACTCGGGTCTTTCTCTTGTGTTCGTGAACGATTGATGAAGCGGCCTTTATGCGCGATATACTGTGGATTGCAGAAACAGCAACTTTGGGCCTTTATGTGACTGAGTTTTACTACAGAGTTCCCCATAAATATCAGGTTATAAATAAACTGCCTTGCAAGTGCTTCACCCCAATTTTAGGCTGTTCTCTAATTGGCTTGCCACAGATGGCTGTAACCAAATAACTAACAATTAGATTACCCTATTGTTACAAATTTACTCTGAAAATAGTAAGGCACATGTGGCTTTTGACAAGAGGTTACCGAAGAAAGGTATAGAAAAATTTGGTAAATATTAAACGATATTTTAATTCAAAAGTATGCCCCTTTCTCTCTTGAAATACAGTTCTAACAGTCACTGTTAGTATTTTGGTTATTTGTTGGACCTTGCATATTGCATATTGCACATGGATTTATAGAAATGCACATAAATACAAGCAAGGTTAAAGTGGAAACTACACTAGAAGTCTACTATGCAATATTGCTTTGGATCCCTGTTTCATGCAGATATTATAGGCAGGACTGTTCTGATAAGATAGTTCTAGTCATCTCAATAACTAAATTCTCTTGAAGAGGATGAGGGAGGAGTAGTCTTATGTCATGTTTAATGCTATGTCATGATTTTTGCATAAGGACAAGAACAGTATTGTAGGTGCTAAGCATGAGTTAGCAAAACATTGTTAATAAGGAATGAGAAACTTGAAATAATTAAAGAAGCAATATTTACATTTTCATATCCCATTTCCTCAGTCTGTGAGTTGGAGAATAGTTGTGGCACATTTGTAGAAGGAAAGTCTCTTGGAGTCTACAAGCAGAATTTAATGAATTACATTGCACATCCAGCCACACCTGCTCTGTTGTTATTCAACATTCCTCATATTCACTGGACCCACGCTCTTCACCTGGGTAAAAATTTAAGGCAGACATCAGCGGGTGATAACAGAATAAAGAAGCCTGTGTCTTCCTTTTTGTTCAGAAAGGTATTTCTCAAAACGGAAATACAAGAAAAAGAGCCTAGTCTGAGTTACTACCACCTTTCTCAACTTGTTCAGCAAGAGTAAGTGCCCCGCTGAATTTCTTTGATGGTTCAGGAGGGGCTCTTTCAAGAAACTGTGCTTTCTTAGAATTTAGAGACTCTCTAAACGCACTCCTAATTAACACCTAAATTCTTTCTTTCAGGCTCGACAGAGACTTTCTTTGCATAACAACGTCTGGGGCATTTGCAAATCTCAGCTTGCTTTACATTTTTTAGGGGTGGCAGTTCTTGTGACCAGAAATGCATGTGAAAGCAAATTTATTACAGTTGTAGAAAAGGAACAGTTAAACTAAAAATGATCTCTGATTGAGAATAGCAACATTGGATGTCTGACATCTGTTTCTCTAGTTGTTTTAAAACTCAACATAGACGAAGCATTTTAAATCATAATGAATAGCATACTTTCAATTCAAGACATATGATTATCAAAACTTCAGCAGCTTCTCTTTACAAGATAACCAACTTTTAAATAGACAGCCATGAAATACTTGACAAAAACTGAGCAGTTCATAGATGTTAAGATATGCTTTTAAATGTTTTCAGTTCCAGCTGTTTCTTTTCCTGTTCTTAGTAAGAAGAATGTGCCAAAACTCTGGGTACATTGACATACCCTTTCCTAAGTAAAGAATATTTTGGGGATGTTCTTATGAGGCTTAAGCCAATCACTTTTACTTTCATTGGAGTAAGTCTTTATCAAAATAAATCTCTTTTGATAGTGTACTTTTGATAGATTAGAACTTCATTATGTTTTTGTAAATTATTATTAAAATGTTAATAGTAAAGACAGTTATGACTATTTATGATTACTTAGAGCCCTCTGTTGCTTAGTATGCCTGTACAATAATTTATTACTGCTTTGTTTGTGGGAAGTTGTATATAAAACCAGTAATATATTAAATCCTAATTTCCATTCTGTTACTGAGTGAAAAAAAAACCACCTGAAGGTGATAAATTTTGTGGCGCCAATCACTGTCACACATTCTAGGCAAGTGATATTTTTAGAGAGGCTTTGAGAAATGTAATAAAAAATTACAAAGGAAAGTCGCTTCTTTCATATAGGAAAAACACTGGGTGTAATTAGGAAAGAGGAGAACCCTTGAGAGAGATGTCTGTTTACAGATCTGATATTTGCCACAGACTTCTCATGAGATTTCTAGTAAATCACTAAACTATGATGTACTTCCATTTATTCATTTTAAAAATAAGTTTTATAAATCTAGCTTTCTTATTCCACATGGCTATTAGTACCCTATTCTACACGGCTATTAGACATTTGAAAGTGCCACACTGATTTCTATGTGTGTGTGTGTGTGTGTGTGTGTGTGTGTGTTTATGTATGTATATGTGTGTGCAACAAGGGGATATGTGTTGCTGGTGATATTGTGATATATAACTACTCCCTGGCTAAGAATGTGACATGGTTTATAACTCATTTTGTTAAACCATCATACTTTGGAGTATTCAAATTATAACTGGTAACAATTTTTGAGTTTTGAAAATGCAGCAGACCATGTACTAGATGAATTATATTCATTATCAATAGAGGGTTAAATTAGTTAACAGAAGTTAACTATATGTAAGTTATAGTGCCTGACAGGCTAAAGTTCAATAATGTTTGCTATTATATGATTTAATTATCAAATCAACACTGTGTCATAGGTACTAATATTCCTCATTTGGGGCTGGGAAACCTGGAAGTGAAGATATTAAAGAAGTTGCTTGGGGTCAAATTGTGACTATCAGGATAGGAACTGGATGTGCTGTCTGTAGCACCCATCCTTTTAACTGTCATACTCTGCTAACATTCTAGATATATTCCTTTCCTCCTTAAAATCCCATATAATAAAATTACCTAAAACTGTCTTTATGATTATGTTACTTCACCCAGAATATCTACATACCAAGATAAGGTGATGAATAAAATTAAATAAAAATTCCTAGAATATCGGATGGTAGACACATCAACCTAAAAATGTGCCTGTGGAGTTCTTCCTGCGATCATTAGGTGATGTTTAGGTGAATTTGGGGGCTGCAGTTTTTTTGATGACCTTAAGGATTTTGTGTGCAGAAAATATTATTCAGAGGTTCACTTTGCGTTTTAGAATAGTATTTGGTGGTGAATGGAATCAAAAGAGGACATGCTGTATGACTCTGTTTATATGAATTATAGGAACAAAAATATGTGGTAATAGAAATCTGAACAATTAATGACTCAAGGGAGATAGGATTGACTGGAAGGTTGCAAAATGGAACTCTCTAGAATGATGAAATTTTGTTTTCTATTTTATCTTGTTTGATGGCAACATGTATACAATTAGCAAAAGTCATTGAACTGAGCATTTAGTAACTAAACGAAAATGTTCTCTGTTTATATATGACATGATTGTAAATAAAGAAATCTCAATGAGATCTACCGAAAAATCCAACTGAATTAATGGGATTTTACCAAGGTTGTAGAATACAAGATCAGTAAACAAAATTAATTATGTTTTTACAATAGCAGTATATAATTAGAAAATAGAAATATTAAAATACAATTTGAATAGATTAAAAACACTGAATTACATCAAATTACATATAAACTAAATCTGAATTTTAAAAATGTACATAAAGGTTTAAAATGTGCTTATCCACAAAGGAAACAATCCTATTGCCCCAAATATTTTGGGGGCTATTTCACAAAATAACCACTTACAGATTATTTTCTCAGTGTTCTGAACAACCAATGTTATTGTCTGAATGCAATTTCTTGTCTGTAGCTTTAACATATACTGAGCCTTATGTCAAAGCCCTCCAAATGAGATAATCTAACAGCCCATATCCCCTAAAAACTAATTATACATAACCACACTCTTCTCCCTACTCATAGACATTTGTTGTGTCTACCCAAGTCTCCTAACTTGGGATTTTGCATGGCCGCAGTTCTGGAAATGTCTTCCTTCTTTCCCACTTCAAAAAAGACACCAGCTGTCCTCTAGACTGATTTGTTTCTTACCTGTTGTCCATTCTTCCAGGTACTAAACCATATAGCAGCGTGATACTCTTCATGCAGTTTTACCTTCTCTTCCAATGAATAGCCAAGAAATTGGTTCCCTTCTCCATTCCACTAATGCCTGCTTTACTCTCTCATTATAGTACTTATATCAGTACTAGCTTATTATTCAAATGCACTCACAACTAGAGCATCCCTCAATGGCACAGACAAGTTCTTATTCATCTTTGTTCATAGCAGGTACAATAAATCTGTATTTTTATGCCTATATATCTATAATAGAGCATATCTTGATAATCATCAATTCTAACTTAAAGAGTAAGTTAGAGGGGGAAAAGATGGTGGAGGAGTAGAGGACACCATGAAATGTTCCAATGTCAGAATTATTGGAATCCCTGAGGGGGTGGAGACAGAGAGAGAGAGAGGACTAGAAGATATATTTGAGCAATTCGTAGCTGAGAACTTCCTCAGTCTGGGGAATGAAACAAACATTCGTGTCCTAGAAGAAGAGAGGGCCCTTCCCAAGATCAAGGAAAACAGGCCAACGCCCCGGCATGTAATAGTAAAACTCGCAAATCTTAGAACCAGGGAAACCATCTTAAGGGCATTAGGGGGAAGAGATTCCTTACATACAGAGGGAGGAACATCAGAATAACGTCAGACCTATCCACAGAGACCTGGCAAGCCAGAAAGGCCTGGCAAGACATATTCAGGGTACTAAACGAGAAGAATACTTTATCCGGCAAGGCTGTCATTTAGAATGGATGGAGAGATACAGAGCTTCCAAGACCAGCTGAAACTGAAAGAATATGTGACCACTAAGCCGGCCCTGCAAGAAACATTAAGGGGTCTGTAAAAGGAGAAAGATCCCAAGAGTGATTTAGAAAAGAAATTTACAGGGACAATCTATAAAAACAAGTTCTTCACAGGCAACATGATGACAATAAATTAATATCTTTCAATAATCACTCTCAACGTGAACAGCCTAAATGCTCCCATAAAACGGCACAGGGTTGCAGATTGGATAACAAAACAGGACCCATCCATATGCTGTCTACAAGAGACTCATTTTAAACCTAAAGATACATCCCGACTGAAAGTGAAGGGATGGAAATCCATCTTCCATACCAATGGACCTCAAAAGAAACCTGGGGTAGCAATTCTTATATCAGACAAATGAGATTTTAAACTAAAGACTGTAGTTAGAGACACAGAAGGACACTATATCATTCTTAAAGGGTCTACCCAACAAGAAGATCTAACAATTGTAAATATGTACACCCCCAACATGGGAGCAGTCATCCACATAAGCCAACTGTTAACCAAAATAAAGAGTCATATTGCTAACAAACATTAATTGTAGGAGACTTCAATACTCCACTCAGCAATAGACAGATCATCTAAGCAGAAAATCAACAAAGAAACAAAAGCCTTGAATTACACACAGGACCAGATGGACCTCATAGGTATATACAGAACATTCCACCCTAAAACAAAAGAATACTCATTCTTCTCAAGCGCACATGGAACTTTCTCCAGAATAGACCATATACTGAGTTACAAATCAGATCTCAACCAATACCAAAAGACTGAGATTATTCCCTGCATCTTCTCAGACCATAATGCTTTTTTTTTAAAGATTTTATTTATTTATTTGAGAGAGAGAGAATGAGAGATAGAGAGCACGAGACAGAAGAGGGTCAGAGGGAGAAGCAGACTCCGTGCTGAGCAGGGAGCCTGATGTGGGACTCGATCCTGGGACTCCAGGATGATGACCTGAGCCGAAGGCAATCGCTTAATCAACTGAGCCACCCAGGCGCCCCAGACCATAATGCTTTAAAACTGGAACTCAATCACAAGAAAAAATTTGGAAGAAATTCAAACACTTGGAAGCTAAAGACCACTGTGCTCAAGAATGTTTGGGTCAACCGGGAAATCAAAGAAGAACTTAAACAATTCATGGAAACCAATGAGAATGAAAACACATTGGTCCAAAACCTATGGGATACTGCAAAGGCAGTCCTAAGGGGGAAATACATAGCCATCCAAGCCTCACTCAAAAAAATTTAAAAAATCCTGAATTCACCAAATAACTCTACACCTTAAAGAACTAGAGAAAAAGCAACAAACGATGCCTAAGCCATGCATTAGAAGAGAAATAAGATTAGAGCAGAGATCAATGAATTAGAAACCAGAAACGGAGTAGATCAGATCAATGAAACCAGAAGCTGGTTCTTTGAAAGAATTAATAAGATTGATAAACCACTGGCCAGAATTATCAAATAGAAAAGAGAAAGGACCCAAACTAATAAAATTATGAACAAAAGGGAAGAGATCACGACTAACACCAAGGAAATAGAAACAATTATTAGAAATTATTATCAACAACTACATGCCAATAAACTGAGCAACCAGGATGAAATGGATGCCTTCCTGGAAACGTATAAACTCCCAAGACTGACACAGGAAGAAATTGACAACCTGAATAGGCCAATAACCAGTAACGAGATTGAAGCAGTGATCAAAAACCTCCCAAAAAACAAGAGTCCAGGGCCTGATGTATTCCCTGGGGAATTCCACCAAACATTCAAAGAAGAAATAATACCTATTCTTCTGAAGCTGTTTCAAAAAATAGAAACAGAAAGAAAGCTTCCAGACTCATTCTATGAGGCCAGCATTACGTTAATCCCTAAACCAGGCAAAGATCCCATCAAAAAGGAGAATTTCAGACCGATATCCTTGATGAATATGGATTCCAAAATCCTCAACAAAATCCTAGCTAATAGGATCCAACAATACATTAAAAGGATCATCCACCAGGACCAAGTGGGATTTATCCCCGGGATGCAAGGGTGGTTCAACATTCGCAAATCAATCAGTGTGATAGAACACATTAATCAAAGGAGAGGGAAGAACCATATGGTCCTCTCAATTGTTGCAGAAAAAGCATTTGACAAAATACAGCATCCTTTCCTGATTAAAACTCTTCAGAGTGTAGGGATAGAGGGAACATTCCTCAAGTTCATAAAATCCATCTATGAAAAACCCACAGCGAATATCATCCTCAATGGGGAAAAGCTGAGAACCTTTCCCTTAAGATCAGGAACATGTCAAGGATGCCCACTCTCACCACTGTTTTTCAACGTAGTACTAGAAGTCCTAGCAACAGCAATCAGACAACAAAAAGAAATAAAAGGCACTCAAATTGGCAAAGAAGTCAAACTCTTTCTTTTCGCAGGTGACATGATACTTTATGTGGAAAATCCAAAAGACTCCATCCCCAAATTACTAGAACTCATACAGCAATTCAGTAATGTGGCAGGATACAAAAATCAATGCACAGAAATCAGTTGCTTTCTTATACACTAACAATGCAAGTGTGGAATGAGAAATTAGAGAAACGATTCCATTTACAGTAGCACCAAAAATCATAAGATACCTCGGGATAAACCTAATCAAAGAGGTAAAGGATCTATACTCTAGGAACTATAGAACACTCGTGAAAGAAATTGAAGAAGACATAAAAAGATGGAAAAACATTCCATGCTCATGGATCGGAAGAATAAACATTGTTAAAATGTCTATGCTACCCAGTGCAATCTTTACCTTCAATGCCATCCCGATCAAAATTCCAATGACATTTTTCAAAGTGCTGGAACAAACGATCGTAAAATTTGTATGGAATCAGAAAAGACCCCGAATCGCCAAGGAAATGTTGAAAAAGAAAAACAAAGCTTGGGGCATCATGTGGCCCGATTTCAAGCTATATTACAAAGCGGTGATCACCAAGACAGCATGGTTCTGGCACAAAAATGGACATATAGATCAATGGAACAGAATGGAGAGCCCAGATATGGACCCTCAACTGTATGGTCAAATAATCTTCGACAAAGCAGGAAAAAATATGCAATGGAAAAAAGATTGTCTCTTCAATAAATGGTGCTGGGAAAATTGGACAGCCACATGCAGAAGAATGAAACTCGACCATTCTTTAACACCATACACAAAGATAAACTCAAAGTGGATGAAAGACCTCAATGTGAGACAGGAATCCCTCAAATTCCTAGAGGAGAACATAGGCAGTAATCTCTTTGCCATCGGCCACAGCAACTTCTTTCAAGATACATCTCCAAAGGCTAGTGAAACAAAAGCAAAAATGAACTTTTGGGACTTTATCAAGATAAAAAGCTTCTGCACAGCAAAGGAAACAGTCAACAAAACAAAGAGGCAACCCACAGAATGGGAGAAGATATTTGCAAATGACACTACAGACAAAGTGCTGATTTCCAAGATCTATAAAGAACTTCTCAAACTCAACACCCAAAAAACAAATAATCAAGCCAAAAAGTGGGCAGAAGATATGAAAAGACACTTCTCTGAAGAAGACATACAAATGGCTAACAGACACATGAAAAAATGTTCATCATCATTAGCCATCAGGGAAATTCAAATCAAAACCACATTGAGATACCACCTTACACCAGTTAGAATGGCAAAATTGGACAAGGCAAGAAACAACAAATGTTGGAGAGGTTGTGGAGAAAGGGGAACCCTCTTACATTGTTGGTGGGAATGCAAGTTGGTACAGCCACTTTGGAAAACAGTGTGGAGGTGCCTCAAAAAATTAAAAATAGAGCTACCCTATGACCCAACAATTGCACTCCTGGGTATTTACCCCAAAGACACAGATGTAGTGAAAAGAAGGGCCATATGCACACCGATGTTCATAGCAGCAATGTCCGCAGTAGCCAAACTGTGGAAAGAGCTGAGATGCCCTTCAACAGTTGAATGGATAAAGAAGATGTGGTCTGTATATACAATGGAATATTACTCAGCCATCAGAAAGGATGAATACCCAACTTTTACATCAATGTGGATGGGACTGGAGGAGATTATGCTAAGTGAAATAAGTCAAGCAGAGAAAGTCAATTATCATATGATTACACTTATTTGTGGAACATAAGTAATAGCATGGAAGACATTAGGAGAAGGAAGGGAAAAACAAAGGGGGGGGGATTGAAGGAAGAGATGAACCATGAAAGACTATGGACTCTGAGAAACAATCTGAGGGTTTTAGGGGGGAGGGGGGTGGGGGGATGGGTTAGCCCTGTGATGGGTAGTAAGGAGGACATGTACTGCATGGAGCACTGAGTGTTATACGAAAACAATGAATTGTGAATCACTACATCAAAAATTAATGATGTAATGTATGGTGATTAACATAACAATAAAAAAATAAAAAAAACTAATGTATGGTGACTAACATCACATAATAAAATTAAATAAAAAAAAAAAGAAATTAACCCCTTAAAAAAAAAGAGTAAGTACAGACCTTTCCTTTAGATTCAAATTATAGTTATTTGAAAAAAGGCAAGGGAGGAATCTATAATGAGTACAGGAATACAGTGAATATTTACATGTATATGTGCCCAACGTACATTCCTCAAAAACAAAACTGTCTTAAGTTCAGACAATAGGTTTTAGCATTTACACCTTATTTAAGATGAAAGTTGATTATCTTTAAATATTAAATGAGCCCTTTTAGCTAGAACAGATGTTTTAAAATTGAAAGAGTCTTTCATCTGATATATAAAAAGGAATGAGTTTCATTTGTGCAAGCATGTTTCTTACTATGAATTATGGGTACCCATTATGTTGTTTTGTGTTAGATATTTCATATTATTCTAGACTTATAATAGCAAATACAAGTAAATGTTGAAGGCATATTATGGTTGTTTGGTTCATAACATTTTAATGAAACATAAAGAAATTGAAGTGCTCTGGTAAGGCTTTTTACTGTCCATGTGACCCTCTTCCTCTTATGGCAAGATGCTCCAAGCATACTTTACACTTAGGTTTCCCAGGCTTACATAATTTTGTCCTAAGCATAGTCTCTATCATAAGAAAGATATTTTTCCTTTTATTTACTATTCTTTGGTATTTAAATGTTTCCTTTGATAACTCTTTGGTGACCGTCTTCTTCCTTTATTTCCCAAAACTGCCTTTAGGTTTTTCTTGAGTGTTTATGCACTTTAAGGAGGCGACTTTTGTTTTGATAAAAGGATCTACTGATAATACATGCTTTTCAATTGCACGTGTGACTTTATTCAGAATATTTTAAAAAGCATTAAAATATATTATCAGAGAATGGTGTAGAAAATGATATTTAATTATCAGTGTGTTTTACAAAAACCCACAAGGACATCTCCCAAATTCTTCTAAATATAGACAAGACCTAGAAGACTTAGTCATTTTTCATTCCCTTCTAGTTTTATTTATTTATTTATTTATTTAAAGATTTTTATTTATTTGACAGAGAGAGACGCAGCGAGAGAGGGAACACAAGCAGGGGGAGAGGGTGAGGGAGAAGCAGGCTTCCTGTCCAGCAGGGGGCCTGATGCGGGGCTCGATCCCAGGACCCCGGGATCACGACCTGAGCCGAAGGCAGACGCTTAACGACTGAGCCCCCCAGGTGCCCCTCTAGTTGGCTTATTAATAGTGGCAATCATTTATTGAGCATAAAATATATGATGACATTGCTTCAAGCATTTATGTTTATTCTGTTATTCAAGCCTGATAACAAGCATTTGAGGCAAGTGTTATTATGTCACTCTAAAAATGAGGAGACTGAGATGTCAGGGGTCTGCACAGGCTGAAATGGCCAAGTGTGAGGTTAAACTCCGTTCTGAATGACCTCAAAGATGATCCTCAACCATCTTCCTTACGATGTTATATATGAGAGACTTTTCTCTTTATTATGAAATCCCTCTTTATAAAATACTTTCAGCATACTGACGAGGATAAGTTGGCATATTAATGTTAATAAACCCTGAAAATCCCTACCTTTCACAAAGAAATTTACAGAGATAAGGATCTTGATTACAGAGATTGTACAGAAGGCTCTCTATTTGAAGTTATGATTTTATATTCAGTCTGAGCATGGTCTAGGGACATGTTACCTATCATAAATCCAACTTCCAGTCTCATGCCAGGGCAAATCATGATGATCGTAAATCTACGGGTATCCATGTTTGATTCTGAATTGGTCAAGAAATTGCTATGGTTAATCCCCACTTGGGTTCAGCGTAGTTCTGTCTGAAGTTGAATCTATAATTGGTATGGGGACTTGCATGTTCTGCCATTCACAGGGGACCTGCTTTGCTTTCTGGTGAGAGTCAACCTCTAATGCTTCTCAAGTTGACCCGACCATGGGATAAGCCTGGGTTTAAATCCTCCCTTTTTCAGCTTTAACATCCTATCCTAAATAAAGCATAAAGGCCCCTTTTCTTCATTCCACCTTTCAGGAAAGTATCCTACTCGTCGTCTTGAAATCAAACTTATTATTGAGGAGTTTTATTTTAGGGTTGGGGGTGCCTGGGCCCATAGAAAAAGAGAGGAAGGAATACATCTAAGGGAACCTGGGTAAAATATTTGATTTTGGATCTGAAAAAGAAAGGTCTACTAAGCTCTGTACGTGTAGGAGTATCAAAGATGTCTACAAAAAAAGAGAAGTTAGCTAACTTTTAATATTTTTTTAAAGATTTATTTATTTATCTGAGAGAGAGAAAGTGAGGGGAGGCCGAGAGGGAGAGGGAGTGAAAGAATCTCCAGCAGGCTCCCTGCTGAGTGTGGAGCCCAGCCCAGGGGCTCAGTCAGTCTCACGACGCTGAGATCACGACCTGAGCTGAAAGCGAGAGTCAGATACTCAACTGGCTGAGCCACCCAGGTGCCCTAAAGTTAGCTAACTTTTAAACAAGATAGACATTCCCTTCATAAGTGAGGGAAAACAAATTTTACTTGTCTGTCCATACTATTTGACCCTGTTTTTCCTTAACTAAGGAAATGTTTTCTTTCTTTTCAGATTGGCATTGTACTCACCTTCTTTAACATTTTTTTAAAACTAGGCATTGTCACATGATCTAGTTCTAGGCAACAAATGACAAGTCACTGGTGGGCCTTCATGTAAAGTTTTGAAAGGAAAGAGGATTGGCTGAAATCTGCTTTCTGCCTTTTGCCTTTGGCCTTTGGCCTTTCTCCTGTATGGATATAATTCTTAGCAATAGAACAACCATCCTATGAGCATGAGGTTAAATGCCAAACTCTGGAGAGTAAGGTTAAAGGTTTGAAGAAGATACTGTGACGGCATTGGAAAGCTCCTATATCAGGTCTGAACTGTTTCTTCTAAGACTACTTTTATCCTGAGAAAAAAAATAGTCCTATTTGTTTCAGTCACTATCGTTCAGCTGACACAATTTCAAAAGATATAAACAAGTTTGAACATTTTTTTATGTACTGTATTAATACGTTGAAAACACTGTATTATTTTCCTAGGTGTTGTGACTAGAATTCCTCTTGACAAAGGAACCTCAAAGACTGTAAATAGAACAGTCTAAGGTGAGCCTGACAATGCAGAAGAGTGTTTTACTAGACCAGCAAGCACATGTAACAAGACCTACTTACTTGAGCCTAGTTCGTGAGCAACACTCCTTGTAAAAGATTTCTGAAGGCCTCTTGGTGCTTTCCCAGCTTCGATGATTTTACTTTTTCAGCATAGTTTCAGCAGGACATTGCTGAGAAAATAACAGAATCTACTATTTATCCCAATTTAACTGTTACTGTACCTAAGTGTTCTCTAGTTGTAGAGATTTAAGCTGTTCTGAAGGTGATGAAATTTTCATTGTGTCTGCACGTCAAAGGTGGAAATAAAACAGGAATAAAACAAAGGAAGACAGAATGTTATCATCTTTAGAAAGCAAAAGCTTTGAAAGTTGCCCATGACCATAATTCTAGAGAAGTCTACCAAAATTAGTAATTACTCAAGAGCCACACAATTAATAAAATATTCTAGTTCCATCTCTTATTTTATACCAAAAACATGGTAAGGGGAATACATATGTATTCCCTTTATGTACCTAACCTAACAGGAGCCTGACTCCTAAAATATCTTCATAAGAAATTCACCATTTTATCTTGAAATCCAAATACAAAGAAAAGTGTATTTGGTAATATGAGTAATATCAAAAAGTAAACTGTCTTCAATGAAAAGGCTGTCATTCATAATGATATTTAAGAAAGAGTAAAAAAAAAAAGAGTAGAAGGTGCAGATTGAAAGCCTACTACTTTAGGGCACCTGGGTGGCTCAGTTGGTTAAGCGACTGCCTTCGGCTCAGGTCATGATCCCGGAGTCCCGGGATCGAGTCCCACATTGGGCTCCCTGCTCGGCAGGGAGTCTGCTTCTCCCTCTGACCCTCTTCCCTCTCGTGCTCTCTATCTTCATTCTCTCTCTCTCAAATAAATAAATAAAATCTTAAAAAAAAAGAAAGCCTACTACTTTAAAAAACTTACAATTATTACTGTTTATCTGTAGATATTTTAATATATTTTAAATCACTCTTTGTTGCTTATTAAAAATATCTATTCTCTTTTAAAGTACTGGAGTATTTGTGTGTGTGTAAGTGTCCAAAAATGAGTTTAATGGCAAAAGAAACACACTACATATAAACTTAAGAAAGTGAATATTATAGATACCTTATTTTAGTAATCATATTGATCATCATGGAATTTGGTTGCTTAGGGTAATATAAATGGTATTTTATTAACTTGAAGCCCTGGGGTCCATGAATCACTAATCAGTTGTGTTAGCCTAGGTAAGGTGAATATCTTTCAAGATTTCAATTTTCTTATTTATGAAGGGAAAATGTTGAAGTATACTTCAATCTCTATTAATTGATGGATACATGTGTAAAAAGTAGCACTTTGAGCATATTCTGGATTGAAAACTTTGCAGGTGTTACCCAACAATAATAGACTGAAGAAATTATGGACACCACTTTCAGGGTCTAATACATAGTTCTTGTATAGTAGCATAGTATGCTACTATGCTACATAGTAGCATAACCCAGTAATTATGATTTCCCTTCTTTTTTATTTGCTGCTAGTGGAGATTGTAGTATGCAACTGGACTGGGGGAGATTCCTTCCAAATCCCCAGACATTCTCATCTGTTGTATAAGGACTTTTCTTTCAACAGATACTTAATGTGCTAGTCACTCTTCTGCATATTGATGCTTTCTTGTCCTCTTTGGACTTAATGTATAAAGCAGGCCACCTTTATTTAGATATTTATTTTTAAAAGTTTAACATTTGAATGGCAATTACAGTAAATAATATCTTTGATGTTGGGCTGGTAGATGTGTTTGGTATCTGTGTGAACTGTCTAATTCTGATCACCTGTAGGTAGGTAAAGAAATAGTGCCATGGGTAGCACTCAGAAAATCTTTAATAGCTTCTTCCTCTTTTGTCTCACCTGCCAGCTCACAGGTGTGTACACTCACAAACACACACACACACACAGACACACACACACACACACACACACACACACACACACACACTGAATCAGGATCAGGGTCTCCATTAAATTTATGGTTCTATTCCTTGGTCTCATCTTGAACTTCTAACACAATGGCTTCTTGCAATTCATCACAAGAGAGTCTACAAGAAAGTGATGGATGAACTGGCCTAAATCTATCACTACTAATAGAAAACAGTTCAAAAATTAAGATGCTTAACACCTTAAATGAGTACTTCTATTCTTCCATCTAAAGGCTACTATAGCAATATCCTCATCATCAATCATCAGTCATCATCATCATTTTCAGGTTCTTAAGTATTTATAATTGAAGATGAAGTCAAGGACAAGTAGCTTTAATTTTGCATCATGCTGTGAATATGTTCTGCCCCTTGTTTCCAGGGCTCTGATGATGTGTAGGTAACTTTGATAGATAATGTTCTTTACATGATCCTTCTCTTAAGTTTGGTGAATTCACTTGTAAAAAGCACTAGTCTGTATGTCTAAAACAAAATCAATTAGTCTTTTTTTTATAGAAAATCAATTAGTCTTAATGATACAAATATTTGCTTAATAAGACTCCTTAGGGAGCCAATATTAATCAAAGGCTTGGAATGATCTGTAATTAGCACATCAGTTGTACACATGTTAGTGGATGATTGTAAAGTGCTTAAGGGTTCTTAGAGTACTTTATTCTTTATTGTAATTAAAAAATTTTCTCCTGACACTTTAGTTAAATTTCTTAGCCCAAGATATCATTGTCTTTCAACTAAACTGTGCCTCTAACCTTCTTTTATTTATTTATTTATTTATTTATTTATTTATTTATTTATTTATTTATTTAAAGATTTTGTTTTATTTGAGAGAGAGAGAGAGTGAGAACAGGAGCTGGGTGAGGGACAGAGAGAGAAGCAGACTCCCTGCTGAGCAGGGAGCCTGATGTGGAGCTCAATCCTGGGACTCCAGGATTATGACCTGAGCTGAGGGCAGATGCTTAACCAACTGAGTCACCCAGGTGCCCCTAACCTTCTAACTTCTACTTCAACCTTGGTCACATAGACCTCAGGGGACCTTTTTTATAATATAAATCAAATCTGGTCTCTCTTCAGATTAAACCCCTTTAATAGCTTTGCATCACACTAAAATAAATTCAAGTTTTGATCCCGGCTTACATTTTCTGGATCAGTTCCTCTCACTGTCTCCCTCCCTAACATTCTGTGTTCCAGCTACGTGAGCCTTCTTGATACTTCAAGTTTTGTCTCTCCTTGGGCTTTGCATTTGCCATGTCGTCTGTCTAGAATACTGCCTGATGACTTCTTCTTGCCCTTTCAGTTTTAATTCAATTGAAATCTCAGAAGCACCTTGCTTCCCTGACTCCTAAAGTATGACCTAATTCAACCAATAACTTGCAACTCTTTTCCTCTATGTTTACTTTATTTGCAGCATTCATTTCTGTCTGAAATGCTCTTTTTCATTGATTTATTTGTCTATGATCTGTCTCTCTTCATTAGATGTAAGCTTCATGAACGTGAGCACTTCTTATTCAGAACTGTATTCCTTAAGCCTAGAATAATGACTGATTATGTGTATTTTCAATATGTATATATTGAAAACCAGGTGTTTTTTGATGACATTTGATGACTACTTATAAGGCTATTATTCATAAGTTATTTTTAAATTCTGCCATGACTTCATTATTTGTTTCATTATTTTCATTATAGTGAGAAATTGTATTAATAGGAAATACCTGATTGTTCATAAACAAAGTACAATCTACCATTCATTTCACCAAAAACCTTGGGGGAAAATGAAGAAACTGAATATTCTGAGGCCTGCACAGCATCTCTTTTCTTTGAACTTTCTCAATTTCTCTAGGTTACTGGCCTTAATAATACTTTATCCCTTTTACAGTGCCTCTTAAAAGAAATATATTTCAACTTCTATTAGGGAGTACAGTCTACTGTGTAAATCACGAGTTCACATCCCATCTAATTATGAAGAGTTTCTCCCTTTTTTAGTATAAGTTTGCTTGGCTTTATTTTTGCCCCCAACTTATTAGCTGTTTCACTGTTGTTTTCTTTGTGAACCAACTCTAAGAGAGATTAAAGTAAGCCAGCTGAGTGATTTTCCAATAAGAAATCGCATTTCATTCTAATTATTTTGGAACTGAAGCAAGTCACAGTGTCACAGGTGAGCAGAGGAAAGAGCCTGTTGTTTGGCTTTTTTTTTTTTTTTTTTTGTACCCTTACTCTAAAGTAAACATTATCTTCTGCTCTTTGGTGTTCTCTGATGGCTCATAAAAGAAGGCACCCTATCCATTTATTTATTTATAGGCTTCTTTTATACTTGGATATGATAAAAGCTGTGAGTCCTAAACAGATAGTTGGATTCCTTTTCACAGCAATACAGAACACAAAATATTTGTCCTCCTTTCTCCAAATCTTTAATATGGTAACAAACATGTTTTGAAATTCTGTAAGAGATATGGTGTAAGCTAATTGAGATTCAATTAGTACATCACATGCTTTTTGCTATGCAGAAGCTAACTGGGGATCTGTCTATTAGAAATTACTCATAGCTGGATGAGAGCTAGATGAATAGTAATTTAGACCTTGAAAGACATGTAAGACTATAAATGGAAGTAAAAGTGAGGCTAATGGAAGATCACCCAAGAACTTTTCAGAATTCCCTAATGAGAAATTCTAATTTTCATATTTGACATTAGGGCTTATAATAGTGACGAGACCTCAAGATTGAGTACAATTAGATCCATAAAATGCGTTGCAAATATCTTGAAAACTACCAATTAAATTGAACCTTTGAGCTGGGTTTGTCTGACTTTCTTATAATGATTCATAACATGAGAAATTCTGGATTTTCTTTCCTTTGTTATTAACAACAAATGTAATTCTATATTATGTAACTAATGATACATAACAGCCAAAGTGATCTTTTCACAATGAAAAATGTCACTTCTCCACTCCACACATTGAAATAGCTTCCCGTCTTCCTGAGAATTAATTACAAAGCCCTTCCCTTGGCCTTCTAGGTCCTCCCAGGATCTTCACCCACCCCACCTCTACTTTCTGTCCTTTTAATCTCTCCTCTTATTCATCTCGTCTAGCAGCTGGCTTTACCTTTCTTTATGTCTCATGCCCATGCCCTTTCCTTTTCTCAAGCTCTTTCCATATTCTATTTCCTTAGCAGAGAATTTCTTTATTTCAGATATTTACATGGCTCTTTCCCTCATCTCATTCTGCTCTACTCAAGGGTCACTTTTTCAGAGAGGTCTTCCCTGATTAAACTATGTAAAATAGAACACTCTTCTCAGATCCATTAACTCTGTATTCCTTCTCCCACTCTATTATTCTGAGCATTTGCAATCTGACATACTATATTTTGTTCATTTTATTCTATATTTTTTCCACTTAGAATGTAAGTTTCTCAAAGCCAAACAATCTGGAGTTTTTGTTTGTGACTATGTCTGACACATATTAGGCATTCAATAAATATCTGTCCATGAATGAAGGATTTATGAGTCTTTATCTTAGTGTTTTATCTAAATTGGTTAATTGTGCATTTACTAATGAAAGAGAATAGAGTAACAACTTTTACATGGGTTATTAGAGGTTAGCCTTCATCTTACAATAATGCTGTTGTTAAAATTAATTGCATAATATTAAATTTTAAAAAAGGTCCTTGTATGATATAATCCCTTGAAATTCAATTTTTTATTATATGAACAGCAAATATGAAAAATTTGTTTTCCAGATTTTTTTTAGCTAATCATGCACTGAAAAATATTCTGTATCTGATCCTTAGATAAAAATATCTCTTCAAATAGTTAATTAACTTAACATTAATTAGTTTTTGTTAAGCAGGGAAATACTCATTAATAAAAAGAGCAATCTAGTGCAGGGTTGCTTTTTATAGCATTACTTTTTCAGCATTTTTTTATTGTACTCCAAGCAGCGAAAATTGCAATCAAAAGCATCTTTTTTAACTGTAAGAAAGTAAAATAACAGGATCACTCAGACTATTGTTAGTTAAAATAATGTGCGCCCAACATGAAATTTAGGCAGAAATAGAGATAAGCAATTTTACATAAATCTTTCTTTAAACTTTTAATTCCCTAGAACCTTTCCTTTTAATGTCAAATAACTATCTTTAATCTTAGAAAATGCAAAATATTATTTGCTTTACATTCATTATATTTCATATGAAATAATCAATTTACCTACCACATTCAAATTTCTAGTTTTGTAGTTCATATAACATTCTGAACCGTAGAGGAGAGGGTCTATCTCATCTATCATCTATCTATCTATCTATCTATCTCTATCATCTATCCATCTATCTATATATATATATCACCTACCAATTTATCAAGAGATACTTATAAAACTCTTACCTTCACTTAATACACCCAAATTTCCATCCTCAGTTCTAGTAGGGAGATGGGGACAACTTGAGGGGGAAGAAGTAGATTTTTTTTTACTGTTTTTCCCCAAAAGAAATCATACCAGCAGCAGTATGAGTCCTAACACATTGCAGTATATTAGAGATAACACTGACTCAATAGAGAAAATTCCATTTATTGCATCACTACTTCCTGTGGTTTGTGCCTGAATTTACCATAGTGAAAATGCTCACACACAACATTATTTAAGTTAAAACAATTGGTTATTATAGTCTGCAGGAAACCACACAAAATGAAAGAAAATAGACTTCATAGAACTTTTTATATAATTTATATTATTCAAGTGTCTCCAATTTCCATAAGGAATAAATACATAAATAACCTACCTTGAACATCTAGACTCATACCTGGATATTTTGTTTTTGGTTTTGTTTTGTTACTATTGTGTGAAAAGGAAGCATTATTTGGAAGCTATAATCAGGTTTTACTATATTTTATACATTAGCTATCAATTCTTTTAGTCTGCTTCAAATATGCATTATCAAGAATGGAAAATATTTGCTAACATACAGTGATATGTCTTTATTATTCTTAATCAAAGAACATTACTTAGAGGTATAGATAATGGGTATAAAAATAGCATTAAAGTTGTAATCAGGGTTCTTTTTCTTTTAGTGTCATATCAAAATTTAGTAAAGGGTAGATTTTTAAAATTTTTATAAAGTGATCATGTATCATTATTGAATGAAACTAAATCAAATCATGAGAAATTCTATTGCTTTCTTCCCTTAGGTAGCGTATAAAGAAGGAGCTAAGATAAATAATTGTCAAGAAAATTGTTGGGGGGGTGAATGGACATGTTTTTTGTAGCTAACTTCTTTTTTATTTCTATGAAGTACAATAGTCTTTCTTAAAACATGTGTTCCAGGTATTAATGCTGCATAACAGATTACCTCAAAACTTAGTAACCTGGGTGGCTCAGTCAGTTAAGCATCTGCTTTCAGCTCAGGTTATGATCTCAGGGTCCTGGGATCGAGCCCCACGTCGGGCTCCCTGCTCGGTTTCTCCCTCTCCCTCTGCTTGCCCCTCCCCATCCTTGTGCTTGCTTTCTCTCTCTCCCTACCCCCCCATCAAATAAAAAAATAAAATCTTTAAAAAAAATTAGCAGCTTAAAACAATAACTATTTTATAACATCAACAGATGTTATTCAGCAGCCTGATGGGCTAATATGGAAGGTCAAAACAGCTTCATTCATATGTCTGGTACCTTGGATGAAATGATTGGAAGGTGGTACTCAGCTGGGCCAGTTGACCAGTCTCGGTATCTGACCACTCCAGTGTGATCATGTCAAGGTGGTTGGATTTCTCACATGGCAACCAAAAGCTGCTAGGTAGACTGTCAGGAGACAGGAAGTGGTAGCTTCTTTTTAAGACCTAGATTCAGAAACTAGAAATGTTTCTCTTTTGCTATATTGGATTTGTTTAAAGAGTCCCAGAAGTCCACTCAGATTTTAGGGAGAAGAACATAGGCCCTACATCTTGAATGGTGGAATATCAAAGGACTTTGGCCATCTTTAATGTGTCACAGTATATCATGTTTATTTGTTTATTTCCCCCCATTTTATAATGTGTATGAAAATCAGGAATTCTAATTAGTACTAAAATTCTGTTGAAGGTATTCATGAGATGTAGAAATGTATTTTATTAGGTGAAAATATCCTCTCTTGATGCCTCTAAGACTTTGCTTTGTCCTTTTCTTTAAGGTTTAAAAAATCAGTTCATTAAAAACTTCATCATTAATATCTCTTATTTTGGGGAAATCACATGATCACATTCCTTATTGATATTTTTGTTGTGAATATTAGGCTTTATTTTAATTTTTATTAGGATCTCATCATTCTTATTCCTTATCCCAATATACTGTCAAAACTCTTAAGTCTGCTAATGAACAAAAATGAAAACAAAACAGACCATCAAAAAATAAAAGAACTTTCTCTTGATTCCATGCTACTCTCATCTATTGTCTCTCTTCCCTTTACCTACAAACTTGTCACAAGGAGATTGTGCAAGCAGTGTGTCTGTACCTGCTTCTTTACCCCAGCAGTGTGGCTTCTTTTTCATGTATTTTGCAGGAATGTCTCCCATGCTTTTCATTAATGGCCTTATAATTCCAAAATTCCAAACACAGTGAACATTTATTGTTCAGGTCTTGATGGTCTTCTCTGCTACCTTTGACACTGTTGTTACTTCTGCACATTTGGAAATTATTCATCAGCCCTCTGAGGCATCACAAACTCCTAGTCCTCCAAGTTCCACACTGTCTTCTCTTCAGACTCTTCTTGCATTGTCTAGCCAGGAGGTATTAGTTCTCTTCAGAATTCTGACACTGGGGTTTGCTATTTTAATTCTGCAGTCTTTCTCTGGGTGATCTGTCTTTGTTCACCCTGGGAAGTAGTTACTATGTACTGATGACTCACATAGTTCTGTTTTCTAAACTTCTTGCTGGCACTTCAGATCTAACATTCAAATGCCAGCTGGACATCTCTAAATACATGTTCTAGAGGTCCTTCAAAGCCAACACGACTAATCTTAGTCACCCCCTGATATTTACTGTACCTTGTTGGCAACATCAGAATTCATCAGCTCAATCATGTTGTGAAACAGGGATTTATCCCTGGTTTGTTTCTTTTCCTACCCTTTCCCAACCCTCTAACTACTCATAGCTGTTAAGTAACTAAGTCTTTTTGATTCAACCTAGTAAATATGTCCTGTGTTAAAAAAAGTTCTCCTCTCAATTCCTACTAACACTGCTTTAATTTGGACATTATTTTTTGATAGGATTAATGCAGCTGCCTCCTATTTGTTTCCCTGTCTAGAACCTTACAGACTTAACAATAACACCACTATGCTTCACGATTTTTACTATCTCTCCATTATCAAGAATAGTATTTTTAAAACTGCATATAGTTGCACACTAATAAATTATAAACTTAATTTGCTGGATCACAATAAATGTTTTTAATAAAATAGAATATATACATTATATAGAAAATCAGAGAGCTTCACTTTTAGTACATACTAGGCAGCAATTAATATGCTCTTCTTACTCTAGAGCAGTGAAGCGTTGGTATTCCCAGTGCACAAGGTAATGCATTAAGGAGGGGGGAGATAAACTAGAACTTCTATTCATTTTATTTAGAAATGATAAAAAATAACTTGAGCTTGTCCTACATTCAATATACTTATTGGAATTGGTGCCTTCCCTCAGTCAGTATGTCAATAGTTGAATTCACATGACTCTACCAAGTTTGATGTATTCACAGGGAAGAATAAGTGCTTTGTAGTGAAAGGTTTGGAGATGATGTTCTAAATTCTTAAATCTCTTTTAGTTTATGACAATGCATCTGTACCTGGCTAAGCAAATTAATGGATTATTTTCCAGTTAAATAAACTAACACTTATGGTTCCTTGGCTTAAAAAGTAGTTCTAAAGAAACCAGGAAGTGAAGACCTTTCTATAGGACAATAGAGAACACTGGAGGATCACTTCTAGTCCTGCCA
Organism: Callorhinus ursinus; assembly: GCF_003265705.2. Taxonomy (NCBI): domain Eukaryota; kingdom Metazoa; phylum Chordata; class Mammalia; order Carnivora; family Otariidae; genus Callorhinus; species Callorhinus ursinus. The sequence goes on from NW_027397063.1 coordinate 21,394,412, forward strand.
GGAACTCTTTATTGTTCATAATATAAAGTAAAGACTATTATAATACTAATTAAAATCACCTCAAATAATTGTGCCCAAAACACCATTTCCTAGGACAACAGTAAAGACTGGAATGGGGTGACATGATTGCGCATGAAGTTCTATACTTATTAGAAGCACCGGCTTCTGTATGTCTATAAAAATCAACTTAGTTGATAAAAAGAAAATTCTTTAGTAGTATTTATTATAGCAAGGCAGTAGACTGATTACTGACTTAATATGTCACTACTTTCCAACTCCTGTGTACTCAGTTGGGTTTTATTTTTCCCCAGGATCTCTTCTCCATTATAACCTTTGTGTATTTTCTCATTGCACTCATTCATAAGGAAAGGATCTGCTCCCTCTGTGAATTTCATGGTACTTAATTAGCTTTATACTCTCTGCATCCTGGACAGTTCCTGACATAGAGCTAACACATAATAAATGGTGAATCCAAGCATGTGAGTATGTGTTGTGCGTGTGTGTATGTGTATAAATTCATGAAAGTGGCTAAGTTAATGCTTTGGTTTACTATGTAATTTGAGCACAAATATTAGAAATGCAAGAACTTTGCTTCATTAAAATAAAGATGATCTATTCCTATCGTTAACCTTCTTTGGGTATCATGTATTTATTCCAGAATATTCTGTGCACACAAAAATATGTAAATTACCAAAAAATTGAAAGGCTATTTACAATCTTTTATACACATAATTATGTCTGAGGCTTTGCACATACTGTATTGACTGCACATTTGCTGATGTGAGAAAAAGCAAAACAAGAAACTTGGAAATTAGCTGCATATCAAATGTTTGCTTCAATCTTTGCACACTGAATAAGACATATTTTTCAAGTTGATTTTTTTCACTCTGACTTCAGCAGGTTTATGTACAATATCAAAATCACTCAAAACATAGGTTCACATCAATATTCTGGTTCCTGAGTGATTACTTCACCATATAAACTTGTGTTCGCCTTGAGAAACTAGAATAATTATTATATTACTAAACACACTAAAAAATGTACATTACTTATATCAAGCTATTAGGGTATACAGTCTCTTAGAATATGGGTAAATAATCTGCCTATTAGGGAATAATAATGTAAAAATCTATCTAATGGGGTGTGTACTCTAAGAGATTACTTAGAAGAAATTGTAGTAAAAAAAAAAAAAAGAGAGTTATCCTACTAAATCAAGAAGAATCTGTGACAGATCAGTGTAAAGGTCCCCTGAAGGTTAGTCAGAGTCTCCTTAGACATGGTTGGTTTGTTGTGGAGGTATGGAGGGGTTAGGGTATGAGATCTTGTCCCATGTATGAGCATTAATATGGGCTGACTTTCCATGCCAGAGAAATCTGCTTTTAATATTCTTTCTAAATCATTAAAAAGTAAGAACAACTCGCCAAGGAAAATAATTTTATTCCTTGGGAACTATGGTAAAAGCCCAATTGGAATAAATAATTTCACTGGCATGGCTTTGATTAAATTTCTTTTTATTCTAACCCCTTGAATATTTGGGAAACAGAAGGTACCAGTTCAGCACACTACATTTAGACAGAATATCAGTTTGGCTATTTTAACTTTATAGAAATGCTTAAATAAGAATACATTCATATAAGTACACACTTTATATAGATAAGCATTTTTTTAATTGGATGTTCCATAGCATTCTCTGATTATGCCTATTATAGCACTTGTAGTATTGTATTAAAATGTTTGTTTGAGTATATTCCCCAAAAGATACACCTTGAACACTTTGAAGCCAGCGACTATGACTTCTTCACCTCTTTATCTCCAGTTCTTAATACAATGGGCACAAAAGAGTGCTTAATAAATCATTAGTGAATGTGATAATAAAGAATGCATCAGCAAATTTTTGATATGCAAGTAAACCTTCCCAAAACTTAATGCTTAAAGCAACAACTGTTATTATTGTTAGTGAATCTGTTGATCATCTGATCATTTGGCTTATATGACTAGACTAGGTTGAGCTTGGTGGCGCTCACTCATAGTTCTGGGGTTGGTGATAGTTTTGACTATGGGCTGTGGTATCTGAAATGGTCTTATTCTCATATCTGCTGTCTCTCTACTAACATGGCTTATGAGGGTGTCTACACCACACGTCTCTGTCCAACTAACAATCTAGGCAGAGCCTGTTCACGTTTAGTAGACAGTAGGTAGTCCAAGAACTTAATAAAAATTATAAGTCCTCTTGGGGCCTAGGCTGGAGGCACAATATTGTTTCTGAGTCATTTATTTAATTAAAGCAAGTCACAAGACAAACTTGTTTTTAACGTTGTAGGTAGCAGAATTCCCACCCTCTTATGTTTTGATGGGAAGGGCTTCAAATTCTTGTGGTCACTTTTGAAATTTACCATAAATGATAAAATATCCAGAATATCACAAGAGGGTAAGCTACTATGAAATCTGAAATCTCTTCTTTATAACATTAGCAACATCATTCATACAGTAGTCTCATCTTATTCACAGGAATTATGTTCCAAGACCCACAGTAGATGCTTGAAATGGCAGATAATATTGAACCCTATATATTATATGTACAAACCTATAATAAAATTTAGTTATAAATTAAGCACAGTAGGAGATTAACAATAATAACTAATAATGAAATAGAATAATTATAACAATATACTGTAATAAAAGTTATGTGAATGTGGTCGGTCTCTCGGAAAATTTCTTATTGTACCATATTCACCCTTCTTTTTTTAAAAATTTTAATTTATTATGTTAACCGCCATACATTACATCATTAGTTTTTGATGTAGTGTTCCATGATTCATTGTTTGCGTATAACACCCAGTGCTCCCTTCAATACGTGCCCTCTTTAATACCCATCACCAGGCTAACCCATCCCCCTACCTCCCTCCCCTCTAGAACCCTCAGTTTGTTTCTCAGAGTCCATAGTCTCTCATGGTTCATTTCCCCCTCCGATTTCCCCCCCCTTCATTTTTCCCTTCCTACTATCTTTTTTTTTTTTTAACATATAATGTATTATTTGTTTCAGAGGTATAGGTCTGTGATTCATCAGTCTTACACAATTCACAGCGCTCACCGTAGCACATATCTTCCCCAATGTCTATCACCCAGCCACCCCATCCTTCCCACCCCCCACCACTCCATCAAACCTCAGTTTGTTTCCTGAGATTAAGAATTCCTCATATCAGTGTTCACCCTTCTTCTTGTGATGATGTAAGATGATAAAACGCCTACATGATATGATGTGAGGTGAATGACGTAGCCATTGCAATATAGGGGTAGGCTACTAGTGACCTTCTGACAGTATCTCAGAAGGAGGATCATCTGCTTTCTGACTGGTTGACCAGGGGTAGTTGAAACTGTGGAAAAAAGAAGCACAGATAATGGGGGACTACTGTATCTTCATCTTTTTTTCTGCCTGGGATCTGAGTCCCCTTCAAAAATCCACTCAAATGTTAGTTATTGGCTTTACTCCCTGTAAAACACTTTTCTTTCTGTTATCCCAACTGTACAACCTCTTAGCCTCTGTCTACCTGGGGAGGCTAGATAGAATTGAAAATCTAAGCAAAAAATCTACCCTGCTTAGAGAAAGCTGTTTTCAGAACAACTGGAAATTTCAGCAGCCTGGTGAAAGCCTGTATTTATGGCTTATTTTAGTTTTATTTTATGTCTTCATTCCACTCAGCCTTAAGAAGACGATAGTTCAGATAATAATAGCTCATTTCTGAAGTGGGTTCAACAAAAGAAAGCTTTGACAATTCTTTTAGCCTTCTTTTAATAGTGTGACCATCATAAGCTTTTCTTTCTTTCTTTATCTTTCTTTCTTTCTTTCTTTCTTTCTTTCTTTCTTTCTTTCTTTCTTTCTTTCTTTTTTTCTCTCTTTCTTTCTTCTTCTTTCTTAAAGCTGGTGGTCTGGAGAATCAAGTGTTGTAAGAACCCCTCCGGAGTTTCCCAGCTACATTACATGGAATCATTGAGTTGGATGATGTCTATAAAGAGATATTGGGGGATGTCATTAAAATAAACACTAAGCATTGTGAGAACAGGAAATTCTAGGTAAGGTGGTTTTCAGAGTAAGGTCTGAGTAAAACTGTGAGATTGGTAAAATGTCTTCTTGACAGCTCAAGGCTTACCTTAAATTTTGCATTCTGCTTTGTCTTGGAAAGTTGTCTATCTTTACTTAAATCTTCACTGACATTTGGGTGGTTTTTATAGAAAATATTCAAAGACGAAAATAGCCTCAAGATTCGGAAGGATGAATTTAAACAAATGGTAGATGGATGAGGGTGGCAACCTTCGTGTCACACTGTAGAGGTCACAAACTGTTCTTAAATAATCTTGAGTAGTTTCGTGCATGAAATCGTATATTCATCTAGTAAACATTTATTGAGCACCTTCTATATATCAAGCACTGAGGCAATTACAGAGAAGAATGAGGTACATTTCTTAATCTCAAGAAAAGAAAAGCCTACAGGTAGGTTGATGATAAGCTACAAAGTGAAGATAAATATAAAGTGCTCTGAGCATACAGGGGAAGCAACTAAGTATTATCTGGAGTGAATTAATTATTATCTGGAAGTGAATTAATGTGGGAGATAAAATAGAAGGTAGATCAAAAACTGTGACTATTCATTATTCACAGGTAAAAGCAGAATTCAGGCAGTATGAATGATACAAAGCATAGCACAAAAGTAGAAAGTAATTTCGTCTCTGTGGGAAATTAAAAGACAATTCCGTTTTCTAAAGCAGAAGTTATATTGTAGTGAGGAAGGTCATATTTTTAGGTATATCTTACTGAGTCAGAATTACCAGTGTTTAAATGATTAATTCACGTACAAGCATTATTATCTAAGATATCACACACTCCACTCCTCCTGAGTCGTATTTGAACTGCTCAGTCCTATATCCTTCATATGTATCTGTATTCTAGTACTTTTCATCTTAGATTGTATAATTTCTTAATATCTATATTTTCCTTGACTTTAAGCTTGAAAATAAAATTGTCTCTTACCATAGTTCTATCTCCTTCATCTGGAACAGTGCAAAGTACTTGTAATACTTGCTGAGTGCTTTCTTTCCTCAACCTTTCCAAATTACCTTCATTCTTCCCAATCTTAGTCTTAAACTACTTACCCACCCTTTTAGTAAGCTTATTTTATTGTCCCAAGCTCTTAATAACCCCAACCAATAATCTTTGAAGTACAACAAAGTATTCACCTGGGGATAAATTGGTTTCTTAGCCCCAGTGAATTCAACAAATGCACCAAGCCTTGTAAATATACAGAAGTGACCAAGGATCCTAACAGAATGTCATTGGTGCCAGGATTGCTCCAAATATGGATAACCACTTAGGTGAGGATACCAGGGATTTCACCCAAGTTATCTGTTTGTGCAAACATGTTTGTGTTTGACTCTTTTTTTATTATCTGAAGGTATGTGCTTTAGGTCAGCTAGATGTAGAGTTGTATACAGTCTTTGCTTCTAGCTATACAACTTATGGAGAGTTGTGAAAATTCAAGAAGCAATGGTCTCTCAGTATCTAGTAATGGCGCATCAAATCTGCTAAAATATTCAGAAAATTCAATTTAACAAAAATCTATGTGCACAGTATTTCGCTGTCCAGATTCAAAAACTTAATATCTATGGAATTACATGCAAGCTTTTGGTGAAAGGAATAGTCATAAAATAACTCATGAGAGATGTTCCCAATATCTATCTTAAATTAAACAATGGAATCCATAAAGTTGACACAGAACAAGGCTCTATGGCTGTATTGCAATATTAATGGAAGGGCTGCATGAGTGATTTAAGGCATATTTAAATGTCATGCTTCAGGCATTGTTGCCTTTTATTGACAAAAGAGCGTGCATGATGGTTGTTTTTGAGAAGTTATTGCTTTCTGAGCAAGAGTACTGCACACAGAAAAAAAGCATTGGGGTTCGAAAACTGTGAAATTGCTCCTGAAAATATTACCTGAGGAAAATTGATATGATCTGAAAGAGATGTTATATTGTAGGCATTCCTCAGTCGTTCTTGCTAATTCCCTCAATCGTCCTCCTTGCTCATCTCCTGCCCTCCTTGCTTCTAGCTTTCTTTGAAGTTATTTTTATTTTCTCTTTTTTACACTTCAGCGAATGCTCTCCCTATGTGAGAAAAACTGAGGACAAAAGTTCATAGCTGTTTACTATCTTCTTGTCTAACACATGCATGACAGAGTGTTATACTAAAAATATCTCACAAACTACTTGCATTTTTTTATTTTATGAGAAGAAAGGATACTATCTTGTCTATGATGTATTTTTTCTAATGGAAATAGGCTGCTATTATAACTCCAAGAATCACTGATAACCCAACTTGGTGGTACTTTTCCAGTTGATTACATTATTACCAGTATCAGTTTGCTAGAATTTAACTTGGTGGCATGTAATTTGGTCCCTGGGCACTAATGCATTTCTAGGAGCACATCTGTGCTCCCTCTGTCACCCTCTGTCACTCCATTTTTGTCAGTGCCTCTTTATTGGAAATTTACCTAGAGAAAAGTCACAGATTGTGGCAGCTTGTAGCATAATGTGAGATGCCTTCTAGGCATAAAATAAAAGTGCCAGAAAGACAGTCAAAGAATTTTAAACTTCTATTTTGTGATTAGGTGAAAGGAATACTAGTCAAATAAACCTTACAAAGAAACAAAGGCTAAAATTTTCCATTTATTAGTTTTGTGTGTGTTTCTAAATCCATGTTTCTCAAAGAGATTATTAAGTTGATCTCAACAATGGTGGCAGATCATAAGATAAGTGAGTTGCTAGGGTCAGTTATTCCAAAACCTGTAGGAATTATTGATGTACTAAGCTGTAGCAACAGTGTTAGATGTTTATTGATGTATTTTTTTCTTTAAAATGTGTTAATTTATAAGAAATATATAATCTCATCATTAAAACCAAACATCAAATATAATCTATTTATCTATCTATTTTCTAAAAAACAAACAAAAAACATTCAAAGATAAATAAGATATATCCAAGACTTCAGGGAGCCCAGGCTTTGGTAAGATGCACAAGAATGCAAGTAATTACATTGCAAAGTAGTATATGGAGTAAGACAAGTTAGTTCATACAAAATATTCTAAATCACAGGGAGCAGAGCCACCAATTCTGCCTACATTTATCAAGAAAGTTCTGACAGGTATGTTCAGTCTTCAGCTGGGTTTCAAAGAACAAGTAGTATTTTGCCCAACCAATAAGTAGAGGGAGGCATTTTTTAAAAAGTGGGAACAGAATGTAGGAATGCAGAGTCATGAAATTGTTAGACATGTGTAGGAAACTTCTACCAACTTGGAGCAAAAGAAATATATAAAAATTTACTGGAGCAAAAAAAAAAAAACAAAAAAATTTATAGCAAATGCTGCTGAAGAAAAAAAAGATCATAATTACTTTGTATGCAGTGGTAGGACTTTTTAAATTATATTCTATAGGCAATGGCAAGGAATCATTTTATGATTTTAACAGAGTAATGGAAGTCCATAATATAAGCAGTGAGTAGATTGTGTTTAATGATGAAAAGTGATAGGGATAGGAATAGGAAGAACTGAGCACAGGAGCCAACATTAATAAAAGAAAATACTGCTTTAATAGTACACAAAAAAGATGCTATGACTTAAATAAAAGCAGAATTTGAGATATAAAGATAAAAGGAGTAATAGGCATTATAAGTTGCATGGTATACACTCCAGACAGATTTGAATTTATAAGGGGAAATATCTCAGTGTAGGCTTGCTAAAAGTTTTCCTTTAAACTATTCTTTTTTTTTAACTATTTATTTAAATGAGAAACTAACACATTCTTAAAATCTATACTTTCACTTATAACCACATAAGTATGTTTTTAAATATTTTTTATAAAATAAGTTACTTTATTTTTTAAAATTTTATTTAAAAAATTGAATTTTTTTAAGATTTACTATTAGAGAGAGAGAGAGAGAGAGAGCACATGGGGTGGGGAGAGGCAGAGGGAGAGGGACAGAGAGAATCTCAAGCAGACTCTTCACTGAGCGCGTAGCCAGATGCAAGGTTCAGGCCTTGATCTCAAGACCCTGAGATCATGACCTGAGCTGAAATCAAGAGTCTGACATTTAACTGACTGAGCCACCCAGGCACCACAAAATAAAAATGACTTTTAAATTCATTCTAAATATCCTTATGTCCATTCCTGTTTCTTTATCAAAGAGTTATTGGGATATTCGTATAACATCTCTAACACATTCACCAAAATGATGCGTTGAAATTTAAGTTAAATCGGACAGTTTGCAATAACATCTCACTAAACAATATTTAAGAGGAAAATCATAATTCTGACAACTTGAAAACTCTATACTCTTATTTCAACTCAAATTTGAAAAACATATATAATTATTTGAAAGCAATTCCTTCTGAATATAAACTTTATGACAATTTTTAAAATGCTTATAAATTCTTTGATAGAGGCTATTTTATCATTATTTTTTCATTAAATGTGAATTAAGAACAATATGAAGTAATGTTTCTAGTGACCCAGATTAATAGACTTTGAAAACATTAATACTATTTCAGCTCTGATTTGAGCTAACACTTGAAAGTTTGTGTAGATGAATCTTACTTCTTGTGGTTTTATTTCTGCTGTGAATTTTATAAGACTGTTGAATCACAGACCTGTACCTCTGAAACAAATAATACATTATATGTTAAAAAAAAAAAAGAAGATAGCAGGAAGGGAAAAATGAAGGGGGGAAAATCAGAGGGGGAGAAGAACCATGAGAGACTATGGACTCTGAGAAACAAACTGAGGGTTCTAGAGGGGAGGTGGGTGGAGGGATGGGTTAACCTGGTGATGGGTATTAAAGAGGGCATGTACTGCATGGAGCACTGGGTGTTATACACAGACAATGAATCATGGAACACTACATCAAAAACTAATGATGTAATGTATGGCGATTAACATAACATAACATAATAAAAAATAAAAAAATAAATAAAAATATATTTCTGATATTTGTTCTTCATTTAACTTCTTATATTGAAGCCTCAATTTCTCTTCTATTCAACAATTAATCTTCATTTTTATTTATTTATTTATTTTTCCTTTAAAGATTTTGTTTTAAGAGACAGAGCGAGAACACAGGGGGAGAAGGAGAGGGGGAGGTAGAGGGACAAGCAGACTGTGCACTGAGCGTGGAGCCCTACACGGGGCTCCATGCCATGACCTGAGATCGTGACCTGAACCAAAATCAAGAATCTGATGCTCAACTGACTGAGCCACCCAGGCGCCCTTCTTCATTTATTAAAACGAAAAAAAAAAAATACCTTCAGTTATCTGATCAGCATTTCTATGTTATAATTATTCTTGGTTTAAAAACAACTACTGCTATTAGCTTTTGTCTCATGTGTTTATTCTGTTCTGCTTGTTATTTTGTTATTGTTCATTTATGTGACATTCTTGATTCTTATTTCTGTGTTGTGTAGGTATTTTTACCATATTTCTTATATTGTTATTGGTACCATTAGAAAAAAAATAGTTGGTGGATTTAATGCATAACCTGTGCCTTGATGGCTAATACATTTTCGGTAGAATTTATTGAATACAATGGTTTATTTCATGTCTAACAGCCTAGGACTTTGAGGCTTAATTCTAAGAAGATATTTATATGAAACTGCAGAGCTCTAATGTCCTTTAAAACCAATTAGATATTCACTCAGCTACAGAGAGAGAGAGAGAGATTTCGCATGCATTTACTCATTCCTCTAGTCTACAAATATTTATTGGTCACCTAATATACGAAAAAGTACTTGCAGATTGCTATAAAAGATGTATAGAGATGAGCATTGCTTGGTTCCTAATTTCAAGGAGCTTAAGAGTCTAATGGGGAAAGTAAGACATATTCACAAAATACTCAATATAAGTTAGAAAGTGAAAAATATGAAGAAAATTATATAGGTGAACTATCATGGCTGTTTGGAATAAGGAAAGATTATTTCTATCAGGAGAACATAAAATGATTTATTTATATATCCAGATAATATTTTTTTTTAATCTTCTATTATATGCCAGGCAGCATTCTAAGTATGATAAACCACAGTGATGAAAAAGTAGAGTCCTAGCTCTCAAGGAATTCACAGTCTATATGGGAGGACTAAAGATAAATAAGCAAATAAATAGTGTAATTTCAGAATGCCTGAGTGGTACGAAGAAAAATGAACATTAGTAGATAGTGACTTGGTGAATGTTAGAGGGAGTTGCTCTGATTTGGATGGACAACACAGGACTCTTAAAGGAGGTGCCATTTGAGTTAAGAAGTGGGACTTAAAGAGGAGGCATTCTTTTGGGTCTGAGCTAAATGTACTCTCTCACAGGTCATCTAGTGAGAATGAGCTCAGCCAGTTTCATTGCCTAACAAATGGTCACTGAACACAGAGAATAATGATAGGAAGCGAGTTTGGAAAGGAAGGTAGGAGCCAAAATTTCGATGAGGTTTAGGTGTTGGATTTACTTCTAGTTGAAACAAACACTCATTGGAAATTTTCAAGCAAAAGAGTTCATAAAAAAAGTTGACTACTGAGCTGAGCCTGGACAAGGAGAACTAAATAGGGCACAGGAAATCAAGAGTTAGGGGAGAGACCAATTTTGGGTAGAAGGACATATATAACAGGAATGTAGATTATTTATTGAAGGTTTGTGATGTTCTTAGTGCTAGTCTAACCATTTCGTCTATACTCACTTCATTTTCGCAACAGTAAGGTAGGTACTATTATTATTTTGCAGTTGAGAAAACTGAGACCTAGAGAATTATTTAGCCCTGTGTCTCGCTTCTAGTAACGGTCATGCTGGAGAGCCTACCTTCAAGCACAATGCTGTATTATGGTACTAAGTCCAGACATATCTAGAACATATCTAGAGCTTTTATCAACTTAATGATCCTATGGGATTGTTGAACCCATTAAATAAAAGTCATTGAGGAGAATACTAGTGGATGAAGACTATTGTGAATGAGAAATATTATGAAGAATGAAGAACACTGAATGAGGAGCATACTAATGTAATGGGAATATCTACATTGGGTGGAAGAAGAACGAAAGCCAGGGAAGGGGCAGGGAGGCAGGAAGGGAACAAGAAGAAAAGGAATTTCCCAGAAGGCAGTGCTGTTTACAAATGTTACATGACTGAAAAAGTGAGTGGATCTAATATGTTGCTTTCTTGTGGCCATCAGGGGGTGGTTCGAGCTTGCCCTTGGGGTTTAGAGGGTAGAGGGGAAGTGGGGAAGTTCTGATGATTCAATAAGTTTCAGGCTAAAGGGAAAGGAGAGAGAAAAGATGTTATGAGAGAGTGTAGGGCATTTTTTTGCAGGATAGGCAAACTTTAACATTATTTCAAAACAAGAATCAAATAAAGAAGAGTTCAAATTTGTAAGCAAATGCAGAAAGATGTGAGGATTGATGAGATGAAGTGAGCTAGAAATGGGTAAATTTTGGAAAGAATGCAGTTTCTATTCTGACAACTAAAAAAAGAAGAAGAGAGATTGTTCAAGTAGTCTTAAGGCTGTTAGCGTGCATTGTCCTGATTTCTCCTATGTACTAATATTCTGTAAGAGAAGGAGAACACATAGCTTAGCCTATCAACTCTGTTCCTCTTTATACAACTATGTAGTGAATAAGTAGAGAATACATTTAACAATGACTGTTTAGCAAACATATCCAACCTCCAAATGCTGCACATGAATCAAAACAGCTTACGTTTCACTTTGATGGATATATGGCTGCTTTTGACACTGGTCAGAGGCTTGAGTTTATAGTTATGTTATTTTCACTTTTAGCAATTTAATTTGGAACTGAAAAATTATTCATATGTTTTCCCTAGTGAATGGTACTTAAATTACTTGTCAATATTCTATTTCAAAGAATGTACAAAAATTGAATTTTTGTTCTTTTAATGTGTGATGAGAGAGGAAAAGACACAAATTATCTGGTATATCGGGTGTGCGGCAACTGTCAACAGTTCAAATGGCTTTATGGTGGTCATAGGTCATTCATAAAAAAAAAGCACCTCCGATTCTGTTAGAATAAAATTAATAAATCTGACAATATGCAGTAAACAAGAATAAGTGACCTGAAGAGCAGTCTACTTTATCTCGTGAACTCTCTGTAAGGTTTCACTAGAGACTCTGAATTTTCTGAGTGTCAGAGAAATTTCTGTTCAGGATATTCCCAGAGGATGGAGTGGTTTAAACTAAGACTTCACAACGGCAGCGTCTGCTGAAGAACTGGCAGATGTCAGAGCATGTGACGAGACAAGCCAGCCAGGCTGCCGTGCAGAAGAGCCTCCCTGATCAAGCTCAGGGAGAGAAGAGATGATGTGTTTACAGTGGACAGATTAGAAATAAATCTGCCATGTTAATCAAGGGCACGGAAATGCTTTCTCTGCCAACTGCATAGTCATTTCAATGGGGGTGAATGATTCACTCGGAAAAAAAAAAATCCGTTCAAGTAGTTTTCTTGTAATTGTTACTGAACCTGTCCTTGGGCACATTTTATACATAGGGATATATTTGTATAGTTGTTGATTTGGGTTTGTAGTATGCAATCTATTCTCAGCAAGTACTTTAGTCCATGCTTTAGAGACAAGAACAAGATAATTGGCTTATGGGGTATATGTTCATATTCAGCCTTCTAGACCATCTGAGTCAACTCTTTGGGGCTCTGCTATTGTTAAGAGAAAGTTTTAGAGGAGAAAAGCAAAGAAATAAATAAGTTTAAGCTGTAAGACCTGTACTTTAAAGCAGGGGGCTGTTAAGCCTTAAAAATTGAAACCCAAAACTTGGCATTCATGTATGTGTGCAAATCTAGTCCCCTTATATAATCCAGGCCTGAGGCCCTACTGCAGATCTGTATTATTCTGTCTGCAGAGTCTCTCTTTTTTTAAAAAAAATTCAGTTGTTTCAAATATTTACAAGACCAGTGCTCTAACCCCTGACCTATGGAGCCTTTTCCTTAGTTGTTTCAAATATTTAAAAATAGAAGATTTCATAATAAAAACAAAGTTTCCTCAATTCTTTCAGAAAATCTGGCAAAATGCACCCATATTTGGGATGGTGACAATTGCCTGAAGCTGTCTAACCTCATACAAGCAAACTGAATAGTTATCGAATAGTAAATTACTTTTCTTACTTGCCCCCTACAAATGTTTGAGGCAGAGAGTCCTGGCTCAGCTTTTTGACTTTCAAGAATTGTCTGACTGCTGTGGAAAGCCCCCTAGAAAGTGAAATATTTGATCATACACAAAAGTAGAATTTGGATACATAGATAATCATTAAAGTCAGGGACTCTTCCAAGGCTGCTAGAAATAGTCACAGTTTACTCAGTATAATATTTTATCTCCACCCCTCCAAAATGTTTTTCTCCCTTACACCGATTGTGATCTAAGTACTTGGGTCAATTTCTCTGAGTAGAAACAGTAGCAAAGGAAGATGAATTTAAGTGAAGAGATTCAGTTTATGAACAGAAATGAATCAGCATATCGCTTCTGCAATATGACTGATTTCCTTGTGTCTGTATGTTTGTATCTCTTCGACAGAAAGATATGTCATTTTTCACAGCCAACAGAACACAAGCTACTATCAGCTAAATATGTGGAATGTTGTCTAGAGACTGAACAATCTGATTCTGACTACTCTGAAAATTTAATGATTTTCAATCCTGAATGAGTACATCTTTAAATTTAAGATAAAATGCTAATATTTTTCCAAATAAAAGCCATCACAAGCCAAGCCATATATTTAAATATAAAGAACATGTATATATAAAATATACTACATGCTATGTTTGTTTTAACATGCATTGTATTATAAGTATATATTCATATATATTTACTAAACACGTATTTCTTTATAGAAGTTGTTTTATCTATCCTCAGAAGAACATAGCTGTCTTAATAAAGCAAACCAGACCTTCCACAAATATTTGTTGAATACCTACTATGTGTGAGGTATTGTTCTGAAAATACAGCAGTGACTGCAGTGAAAAACAAACGAAAGATTCTGCTGTCCTGGAAATTACATCCGTATTCAGATAGTGTGTATGCATGCATGTATCTATGTAGTTAAAACTGATATACATAATTTAGGGTTCCTTTTCCTACATGCATCAAATTTCCTCCATGTTGATTATATTATGGTAGATGTTAAGGTAATTTCTCAAGTGTAACTGAGTCTAAAGAATCATTTAGGACAAAAGGCTGGACTGCAATAGCAAATAGGTAGTTTAAAGTACAGGTTTGACATAGGTTTGTGTTGATTCTATTAATCCAGTATTGAAATGGCATACCCCATTGTTCTCCAAATGCTTTTTGAGCTCCAACTGTGGGCCACACACCATGCTAGGAGCTGGCAAGATAAATAAACCATGGTTCTTGCCCTCAAGGACTAGAGAACAGCTGTAGGAGGTTATAACCATTTACAGTAAATGGCATTAGGTTTTAAATCAGGGAGTCAAGAGAGAAGGTGGGATGGTCATCTTAGTGGGCCAGTAAGGAGTGAGGGCAGGTTTCCTGGAAGGAAGGACAGGTAAGCTGTCCTGAAGAATCATTACTAATAATAGCAACTTATATTTATTTAACAATTATATTTCCTAGAATTCATGAAAGCAGAGATTTTTCCCCTATGTTTTACTTGCTTCTATATCTCCAGCATCTAAAATTGTGTGTAGCAAATAATAGGCAATCAATAAATATTTTTTGAATGAATGTGCTAGATACTATACTAATGAATTGTCATGAATTTTTCAAGCTCCTAAAACAACTCTATGGGGAAGTTATTATAATTGCTACTCTTATTTCACAGACAAAAAAAATGGGGGATTTTTTAAAAGTTTTTTCTTAAAATGAAGCAACTTGTTTAAAATCATTAAAGTTTTAGGTGATAAAAACAAGAGAGGGTGTAAGTAGGGCAGTTCTAGAGTCTTGCTTTAGACAAGTGAAGGTTTGCGTGATGATCAATAAGCACCATGTCCAATGTGTGCAGAAGACAAAGGCTTAAAAATCAGACCATACTTTGAAGGTTCTTACATTGTTTCCAAAAAGTTTGTTTTATCATAAAGGCAATAGGAAGTCATTTAAAATATCAGAAGCAAGAGGATGATCTGGTTAGATCTAGGCAAAAATTCAAGCAACAAAACCAGTTCAGGGTTTCTTATAGTAAATATACTGAGGATCATGAAAAATGTTTTCTGTTGCATGCTTCTTTTTTGTAATTGCTGGGTCATCAATCTGTGACTTGCCCCTTTGTGTCTCACTCTTGAATTGTACTTGTAACTTTTAGAAATGGAATTAAACATGAAAGAGAAAATACATGTTATAGGAGATCATTGTGGGGCACCTGGGGGGCTCAGTCGGTTAAGTGTCTGCCTCTGGCTCAGGTCATGTTCCCGGGGTCCTGGGATCGAGCCCTGCATCGGGCTTGCTGCTCAGCGGGGAGCCTGCTTCTCCCTCTCCCTCTGCCTGCTGCTCTGCCTACTTGTGCTCTCTCTCTCTCTCTGTCAAATAACTAACTAAAATCTTTTAAAAAATGTAACTAGTCGGGATATTTTAGTTTTTGAATAACAGCACAATTTAAGAAAGCAAACAGACAAATGAGCCGATGTAAAAATGTTTTCAGAAACTTACAATTTGTATTGCTCTGAAGTTAGAAAACACATTTTTTAAATGGAAGGACTTTACATTCTACTCAAATTTTATTCAGGGTTTGTATCTTATAAATTGATTTTGGGTATGCAGGTCAGTATGTGATATGCACAAGTAAACAGGTATTGAAATATTAGCAATAAAAACTTATTGACTGTGGTATTAGCTGACATTTCAAAACAATCTTCACAAGTAATGCCTTTAGGAGCTCTTTAAAAATGGAGCAGAGAAGTTATCTACTAGCATGTAATAACATGTTTTAAAGAGAAAAAATCCACATAATAGTAAAAATACAGAATATTAAGAAAAAATGACTGAACCCTAGGTTAGTGTCAAGATGGAACTCTAAATTAGATTCACCACTATAAGTTTCAAGTAAAATAATTTGTTGACTATGAATAGGATATTTGAAAACAATAGAAAGATATCATCTTGGACTATGATTTCTTGTTGAGATTAATTTTTTCCAAATGTATTACTGCATGTGCACTGTTCAGCCTATATGCTCTATACTTATAAATCTTAAGCTCAGTGTTACAGATAAACAGGAATCCATAAAATTCTTTGCCTCCATATCTTTTTAATAAAAGGCATACATTATCCTTATAAGACAAGGCTGTTTTCCGACTTGGCAGTTTGTATGACATACACATACAAGCAATGATAGAGCTTCTTGTGAAGTAACTCATCTTTCCACTTCCCTTTGTTAAATGCATCTATATTAAAATTAAATGTCATCAATTACATCTAGGCAATGAGTTTTAGCCTCTCCATTTATCTCACTAGAACATAAGATTCTAGAGTTAAGGAAAGTATTTCTATGTTTCAGTTTGCATCCACCTTAGGGAATGATCATTACATTTATTTGTAACTTATGGTTTTCAGTATTCTACTTTGAAAGCAAATTGCTGCCATTCTTCACTTAGGCTCACACATCCCTTGTATTGTTAACAAAGTTCTATCCAAATTTCCACTAGTCTGGGGCTTAAAATAATTCTCCTGAAATAAAAACAATTTCACTAAAAAATGATACTGTTTATATTTGGTTGACACCCGACAAACTTTATAACTGTCCATTTCTTTTTTTTTTTAAAGATTTTATTTATTTATTTGAGAGAGAGAGAAAGCACAAGTGGGGTGGGAGTGGGGTGGGGAAAGGGGAGGGGCAGGGGGAGAAGCAGTCTCCCCAGTGAGCAGGGAGCCCCCATACAGGCTTGATCTCAGGACCCTGGGTTCATAACCTGAGCCAAACACAGAAGCTTAACTGACTGAGCCACCCAAGAACCCCTATAACTGTCCATTTCTATTGAAAACATTAAAATGTGCTCCCCCCGCCCTGCACAACCAAAAAAAAAATGTCGATGTAGGAATATTTCATTCAAATCCAGGAACACTATTGTCATACTATGTCATATTTTTTTCATAATATTAAGGACTTTTGATGCTTTAAGCATTGAAAATATGGAGATTATAGTAAAATTTTAGTTAACATATAAGCTATTCTGCATATATTTGTGTATATAGTTTGAAACTGATTTATCAAAAGTTTTGCATTTTATAATTTTAACTTAAGGGAAAAGAATAAGGTGTACATTAAGGTGGTAATTTTTATTTCTTAATTCAAGGTTAGTATAGCTATAATTTTTACCATGCTAGATAGTGTATCTAAGATGAAACTCATTAAAATTCCATTAATGCACTTTTGGCTATGTTAGCCCATGTAAGTTAAATAATTCAGCCTGTAAACTTAAAATGATGGTCCTAGCCTACCTTGTCACTTTTTCATTGTATTTTTTCTCCTTGGCTTTCTGTTCCTCTATAAGTCTATCACTGAAGTATGGACCCAGGTCTGTCTTTCCTCCTCTGTAAATGAGTATCATCTTCTTTTAAAGAAATTCTTCTCTTGTTCCACTTTTTCTTTCCACTCTTCCATGTGCAGCTGCTATATTAATAGATTGATATTACATCGGAATTAAAACTTCTAAGAACAGTATGTGTTCTATATGACATTTAATACCTATAAAGTCTGACAAATCACACAGGCCGTGAAGTTGATTATCTAGTAGCGAAGTAATATCAGTCGCTTTCCTGTTAATGTGGACCATATAGAAAGAAATACAGGAACAATAAAAGGTATTATTGAAATTCAGTTAAATAATCCATGTAGAGTCTTTAGCATAGTGCCTAGTAAATAACAATCAAGTAACATTAGTTATAATAAATATCATAAATATTCCATGCTATTATTATTAATTTATGTACATGTTAACCCAGTTGTAGATTCTCATTGTTATTGATGGAGCAACTGGTTTTCAATGATAAAATAAGATGCACATATCTAGCCATAGATTTTAACTCACAGCAGTTGCAAACCCCAGTTGATAAGTAATGACTGCCTACTCTATTTTGTTGAAAATGATTTTGAGATTAAATCTGGATATAAATATGTTTTGCAGCAGTTTTTTTAATGTGCGCAACACACAAAGACAGTATGCATTTCACATATATGATATGCCTGCAGAAAAGATAATTATTTAAAATGGGGACAAAACATAAGCTTATACAGTGTTTCTCTGGTCTGAAACAAAATTTTGATATATCCATTGTTCTTTCCAATTGGAAATTTTATAACATTTTTTTCATATTTTGTTACTATTTTATCAGATAAAAGCATTTGTTGTAAGAAGGATAATAATGAAAAATAGTGAAGATAAATTTTTCCTGGAAAACAGAAACAAAATTGTAATACTACAAGTCTATGGTTTAAAATAAGACCTATTAGGAAGACAATAGACTCCAGGTTTCCTTAGGCGCTGTAAATAGATAAGTAAAAATATATCTGAAGACTCTTATTCAGGACTAATTTTATTAGGTGTTTTCTTCACAACATTATTATTTTTTTCTAGATGGCAATGGACTTTAATTTTTCTTTTATATATATATTTATGCCTAATTATCAAAAATATTCTTGGCATTAATAATGCAAATCTTAATTACAAGTTAGAAAATTGATGTACCCTTCTGGCTACATTATTGCAATGGCTTTCCATGAAACAAGATTGTTTGTATAATGGTGTCTTGGTTAACATGAGTTTTGCTTTAATTATTTTCAGTCATTTCTACTACAGCTCTGCCCTGTGGCTTAGAACTTAGAGCTTGTTCATGACAATGAACTTGAAAAACGCATTAGATATACACACCTGTGTATATTATATATACACCTGTATATATTATTTTGTTCCAGAATAAATAGAATAGATATTAATAACTCCATAAATAAATGCCTGTTAAGTTGTTGTACATATTGCTGTTTCTTTATTTTAAAAAACAAGAACCATGACAGTATGTATTGGACTGATCAGAAGACCGTCTGATAAATGTTAGCTTTCTTTGTACATTTTACATGTACCATATGTACAATAAAGAATGAAACCATAAAGAGAAATAGTATGTTTTAAAGAAGTTAGGTACATTTGAAGTACCGGAAACTTGGATTAAAATTTATGATAACCAGGCACAAATCAATCTATGAAGTTCTGTTTTTATTATAACTGGGGATAAAAGATCACCTCAAATGAACTGAATTTTGATGCCCTTCACAGTAATTTGTATCATTTGAAGAAATGAGTAACTTAGTGTAATCACAGCACTCCTAGCCAACTCTTGCTAAATTTTTGAGAAGAATTATGCTTTTTTGGCTGAATTCATTTTGTTATAGAAAAAGGGATTGGCTTAAATGCACATTTTTAGGTACATAAACTTAAACCTGAACATGTAGGTGCTATTAGGAGGCTCCCTTGAGCTGACAACTTAAATGGGGCCTGTCAAGTGTCAAACAGGTGACAGCTACCATTCTACACTAAGAGTAAAATGCCACGTTTCCCAGATATCATGTCTTTCTGTGTATCAAAATCACCAGGGGAGCTTGTTAAAAATATAGGTGTCCAGGCTCCATCACAGACCTATTGAATAAGAATCTCTAGGTACAAAACCCAAGGACCTTTAATGTTTTAAGTAGCCCAAGTGGTTTTGAAGTTGTTTCAGAACTACTGAAGCAGTAAGTCCCTCAGTGAGGTAGAAAAGTATCTCCACATTAGAAATAGAGTCATACTTAGGAAGAATTTGGAAAATGTTTTATTTATATTTTTATAAATGAAGTTCTAGTACAGGAAATTTGAACATCATGGAGTGTCCGATGCCAAATTAATAGCAAGGGCAGTGTGTGTGTGGGGGAATTAAATAATCATTGTGAAGAACTTTATCAGCTTTTTGAAACCTTTATAGCATCTTTAGGAGCTTTGATCTACTCCTATTTGACTTCCTAAGTTTATTAAAAATAAACATTGCCAAAGTAAAATGTATATATCCTTGTCTTGAGAAACACTATAGAAGATTGGGGAGGGAGAGTAAGAAAGTAACATGGGGGGGAAATTACCCTGAAATCATATAGCCGCTAGGAAGACATGGAATGAGGCTTAGAATGAAGTTTAGGATGGAGTCTTTAGAACTCATGTCATTTCCTCACCTTCAACCTTATTTTGTGGTGGTGGTTGTTGTTTTCACTTAGTGACAAGATGTTAGGTTTTGCTTGTATTTTTTATCATACAATAGATAGGTGTGAAATTGTGGGAATATGGTTGGATTTGCTAATAGGGATACAGGTAGATAAGGGATTTATAGGAGAAGAAAAATAGAAAATCAAAACTATTTTCATTTAGACATTTCACCCAAATTAATAATCTTCATAATGAGCACTGGGTGATGTATGGAATTGTTGAATCACTATATTGTACACCTGAAAATAATAGAACACTGTATGTTAACTACACTGGAATTAAAGTTAAAAAATAAGATAAATTAATAATCTATTCAGTTAATCAATTATTAGGTTGTTGTGTACAAGAGAATTTAAAGATATGTCTCTAATGTCTGGAAGTATATCATCTAGTTAGGAAAAGCAAAACTTGCACATAAAACAATAGTATGTTATACAAAGCCATATTTAATTGCATGGTTATATTTGCAGTGGAGATGAAAAGGAGGGAATTCAAAGGTGAGATAAATAATTGAAAATGGGAGTAATTGCCAAGAGTCTCATTGTGTTTAAGTAAAATGGGAATAGCAGACAGAAGGTATTTAGGTAAGACAGAACCATGTACACGAAGTGATGGAAGTGAGAATAGTCCAAGTATCATGTGAGCTGACTAGAGGAGAGACTGTGTGTGCAACTATAAGTGGGAATATTTTGGATGGTAAAAATCAAGTCACACAAGATTAGGTGCTAAAGTTATCATTTAAGACAAAAATCTCTTATAATCAAAATTGGCCTTAAAATAAATTAAATTACCCACTAGGAACACCTTATATGGTTTTTAACATACAACTGTGTACATATATATATATGTATATATATAAAACACTGTACACAGTTGTATGTTAAAAATATATATATTTTTATATATGTTTATATTTATATATATGTATATATATAAAATTGTATGTATATAAATAAAATGTATATGTATATATGTATATATATAAATGCCAAAGTAAATATATGTATATAAATAAACATATGTATATAAATAAAAATATTTATATATATGTATATATATAAAACACCCATATATATATTTAGTATATACAGTAACATTCAGTCCATATTAGACACATAGGCAAAATATAATGTAATATTTACATCATATCACAGAGAGATGAAAGAGAAATGCAAAAATATAGTCAGAAGTTCTTACAATAATTTTGTATTTGTTAAAGATACAATGCTTCAAGCCGTCTTGAATAGTAAATAAAATGATAAGTAGAGAAAGAAAAGGAATTAACATGACAACGGTCTATCATGTGCCAGATGCTTAACTGGCTTCTCTGTAAAACATCTATTCTTCATGATAGCACCTTGAGAGAGGAACACTAGGAGGGAAAAATCATCATCACTCTTTTACAGAAGACTACAGAGATTAAGTGGTTCCCCTAATTGTTGAATCTGGGATTAAAACTAAGGTCTGTAGGAATCCAAAAGCCCTGCTGTGGTGTGATAGCCACATTCTTTTCCTACTACTTATTAACTGAGAGATCCTGGAGATTTCTTAACAAATTAATGACATAGTGACAGCAACTTCAAAAATGAGATAAATAAGATAGGTCAGAGTGGAAAAGAGATGCAAAAAGTCATGCATGAAGTGATAAATTCCCATCTTATGGTAATAACACTAAGTATTGGGAAGTATATAGCTTTTCCAAGGAATAATTGATAGAAAGACTATCAAGTGAATCAGCTCATAACTTCTGCACTCAAAGAAGTTTATGTGCAGACGAGCACACATTGTTAAAATAACGTAAACATTTTAGAAAAATCAGGCTCATACTACTATAATAATGTATAGTAAACATGGCTTGACTTTGATGGACAAAAATATCCAGCTTTCTTACCTTGCTCTATTTGCCCACAGGCAAATTTACTTCAGTATTTTTATTTTCTCTTAATTAATAGCAGAAGATACTCAAGTTGAGTCTACTGATAATAAAATTTTAAGTGATTATTATGGAGAAATCAGTGCACAGAACATCAAGGAATAATTAATCCATTTTAAAATTGGTGTTATTCCATAATTCCAGGAAATGGACGAATGGATGTTAGGACTAGTGTAGCCATTCTTTCTATATAAAGAATATACTTAATTTCTGAAGCATTATACAAATTATAGAAGCCCAAGAATTTGAAAACAGACTTTCATTAACATGCGGCTGCTTAGCTGGTACTCATGGTATCTTAATAGTTAACGAGAAGTTTATACTTGAAAGACACATTGGAATATTTAAAATTGAATATAAAATTGCATTGAAGCACTATCCCTAGATCTCTAGACACTTATTGAACTGGAGAAATCAGGCTAGGTCTCAATAACTGTTCTCATTTCTGCCACTGAGATACTGAAATTAATATTTGTAGATTCTTTCTTTCCTCAGCAATGAGACATATGAAAGTGTCCCATCCAAAAGGGGAAAACCATCTAGATGGCAAAATGATCTTTGAATGGGAAAGAAAATACAAGTTCTAAGTACAGTTATCACCTTAGCTAATTGTAAAACATTAAAATTTATGATTTTGGCAAAAATTCAATTGGTATGGATACGGAAATATAATTACTTCAAAGAAAAATACAATATAGAGAAATTTCTTTAAAACAGATTTTTTTGGCTTTAAAAATTATATGATTCTTTTTGAGACTTTGAGAAAATAAACTATATTATAGCAAGATACTGAAGGTGCACTTCATTAAAGAGTTGATGTAATTTTTTAAAAACAATGTAGATCTTGGGGTGCCTGGGTGACTCAGTCAGTTAAGTGTCTGACTTGATTTTGGCTCAGCTCATGATCTTAGGGTCGTGAGATCGAGTCCCATGTTGGGCTCTGTGCTCAGTGCAGTGCTTGTCCCTCTCCCTCTGCTCCTCCCCCTTGCGCGCTCTCTCTCTCTCTCTCTCAAATAAATAAATAAATAAATAAATAAATAAATAAAATCTTAAAAAATAATAAAAACAATGCAAATCTTGGTGTATAGTAAACATGTAATTTATAAAACATATCCATTAAATACTTGCTATTTGTGCAATCAAGTTTATTAGACTTATTTGTATTTACTGCCATTGGAATTGAAGTCCTATCAATTTCTAAAATAACTTAGACAATTTAGTGTTTGCCCTATGATCCCCAAATAGGAATCATACAAAACAGATCTACCAGAAGGTTCTACCCCTTGCCTGCCAGTTTGCTGCCGTGTTCCAAGAATTTACTCATCGTGAAGGTAGAAGTACAAAGAGGAGACAGTGATAAAAACTAATATCTCTGGTTCTCCTGTTAGGTTATGAGAGATTTCACTTCCTAACCTTCTTGAGTTTTGGTATGACCATGAGATTTGCACTGGTGAATAAAATATGAGCAGCTATATTCATATGCCTGTTCTCCCCACTACTGCAGGGGTTCTGGGGCACATGTTTGTATAAGGAGCAAAGCTCAGCTATCACCCACA
The DNA here is from genome assembly GCF_003265705.2 of Callorhinus ursinus. Lineage (NCBI taxonomy): Eukaryota > Metazoa > Chordata > Mammalia > Carnivora > Otariidae > Callorhinus > Callorhinus ursinus. The sequence continues at coordinate 21,418,167 of NW_027397063.1, forward strand.
ACTTGTGTGGTCTCCAGTATTCATAGCTTTGTAGGCACAAGAAATAAACCTTTACATTTTAAATAAACCTTTACACTGAGTGTGGCAAATGTTGCTTATCGTAGTTGACCTACATTAGTCTGAATGGTATAGTATGTGCCCTTTATTGACCATTCTAATTTAAAGATGCTAGACCCTGAGCACTTTGAAAGTGAGGAAAGTTATATACATAGTGTATGTATATATAGAAATATAAATATGTATGTGTATAGAAAGTCAATATGTAGTGTTGCCTGCAGTGTAGAAGTTTATTGGATAATGAAAAAAAAGGATAAATGATCAATGGTAAAATGTAATATAGATGGACCTCTTGAAAGAGGCTTTTTGAAAAGACAGTGAAAGTGACAAAAGATTAAGTAAAAATAAACAGTTAACAATAAGAGTTGAAATTTATGGCAGTCTTATAAGTATCAGGTAATATTCTACATGCCTCCCATACATTACCATATTTAACCCTCACAATAAATACATGATATGAATATTAACATCCATATTTTACAGATGAGGAAATAAAATCAAATCTTTATCGTAGAAATATAAGAATAAAAATATTATAAAACTGTTCAAAATCTTTAAAAAATCTGAAGAGAATGAAAAGAAATTTGCCAGATTTTAGAGCAAATGTACTAGAACAAGCTAGTAGAATCTTTTAAATGTACTAGTTCACACAACTGTAATTTTAAAAAGTAAAATCATTATACTCTAGAATACAAGGAAAAATTTTCAGAAATATTCATATGAATTTCTGGAAGGCAGTCCCTTAATTTGATCAATATGTGGAGGGGACTTCTGATTTTTTGAGGTTAACAATAACAAGATATCCATGCTTGAACAACAACAACAAAAAACTTGGTTTCCCTGAAAGAGAATACTGAGCTAAATGGACCTAGCCTCTGACTTAGAACAATTTTCTTTAAGTTCTAAGAACAATTTTATTTATTTTTAATTGTGATTTTTTTTAACTAATCTATGTCTGCCTAGAATTGTCAAGTGCATATTTATTTAAAGACTCACTTGGTCTAGAATTTAATTACTTTTTCAATTTAAGGTGTTGAATCATAGTTATCAATCTCATGTCCCCAGTGGTAAATTCTGGGCTTCCATATGTTGATCTACACTCTTAACTTGGCAATTGAGTAGGAGATGGTGCTTGAAGCCATTTCTGTAATTGTGCATTCAGGCATGGCAGCTCTCTTTCCTTCTTGTTAAAATCACATACTCTCTTTTACTTACATCCTTATTAGGTCAGTATACTAATTTTCTATTACTGTTGTAACAAATTACCATACATTTAGAGACTTACACAACACAGACTTATTATCTTGTAATTTTGTAAGCCACATGGCTGGTACAGGTCTCACCCAACCAAAATCAAGTTGTCAGCAGGCTGCATTCCTTTTGGGAGGCTCTGGGGAAGAATCTATTTCCTGCTCATTTGAAGTTTTGCCAGAATTCAGTTCTTGGAGGTTGTAGGACCAAAGTCTCTGTATTAGTCAATTGTCTCCAGACAAACAGATATATTGATATATAAAAAGGGATTTATTATAAGGGATTGGTTCATGTGATTATGGAGGCTGAAAAGTCTCATGGCCTTTTGCTTGCAAGGTGGAAGCCCAAGGAAGCTGGTAGTGTAGTTCTAGTCCAAACCTTAAATCTTGAGAACCAGGGGATCCAATGGTGTAAGTCGTACTGTGAATCAGAGGGCCCAAGAACAAGGAGCTTTCATGTCTGATGTCTCATGTCTGGAGGCAGAAAATGGATGTCTCAGCTCCAGCAGAGAGAGCAAATCTGCCCCTCCTATGCCTTTTTGTTCAATTCAGGCCCTCAGGGATTGGATGACACCTACCCACATTGGTGAGGGCTATCTTCTTTACTCAGTCTACTGATTCAAATGCTAATCTCTTCTAGAAAGTCTAACAGACACCACCCAGGAAGAAAGTTTTACTAGTGATCTCAGCATTCTTTAGCTCGATCAAATTGACATATAAAATTAACCATCCCTATTTCTTTTTCCTATAAACTGACAGCCATGAGCTGCTTCTAGAGGTCACACATTCCTGTTCCCCTTCCTCCATCTTCAAAACTAGATATCAAGTCCTTCTTGATTTACATTTCTCTAACCCATCTTTCTTCCCACCTATTCTACTTTTAAGGGTTAGCATAATTAGACTGATCATCCAGGGTGATCTACTCATCTCAAGGTCCTTAACATTAATAACATCTGCAAAGTCTCTGTCACCATGTACAATGACACATTTATAGGTTATGGGTATTTGGTTGTGGACGTCTTTGGTGGGCCATTGAGCTAATGAGAGTTTGTTTCTTAGAGGTGTTTAGACTTGGTAGATTACATCAGATAAAAGGAGTATCTTGAGAGAAGATCATTCAGCAATGTTTTCAGACGGTGCTTTTTTGCCATTTACTGTGTTGCCAATGAAAAGATTTCTTTACATTCCTTTCTGTACATGAAGATATTAGATGACAATAGGGAGTCCCTTTGTAATTTTTAATTCAGCAAAATCAGTATGTTACAGATATTTGTGTACTTGAAATTAAAAAAATAATTCTCTATATTATTATTAAATAATTGATTTTTTAAAAAATGCTGAAAAGGAGAAGCATTCATCTTTCTTTTCATCCATGTTATCAACAAGAGAAAGATTTCTTAAAGCAATTGCTGGTTTTAGGGAGAACTTCAGACTATGGCACTGACCCACATCAACTTCTCCAAAAACCTATACCCAAATGACATGCCCAGGGACCTCCATATCTCCCTCAGCCACAGTTTTTACTCCATTGCATAGGTGATTTAGCTTCAGGCCTTTACTTCAGTTGAAGGTATGATTTGAAGACCATGATTATCAGAATCACCTTCAGAGTCTGTTAAACAATACATATCTTCCAGACCAGAGTCTTTGTTGCATGATAGTTGCATTGTGGAGGAAATTCCAGGTAATAGGTGACTGACTACTTGCATACTAATATTTGAGAGCTGTGACTTTCTTTTAATCCAAAATACTTAGTTTAAATATTAAGTAATGCCAATATTTTGCTCTGTGGGAATGCATGTGTTATGTCATACTATTAAACATTTCCTTAGACTTGTAGGGTTATTCTTATTAAACAAATGTCACTCCAAATTATTTATGAGTTTATCTAAATACATTAGAAAATTTGAGATGACAAGATCTCTGACTATGAGTTAAGAGTTCTAGGTTTAAATTCTGACTCTGCTGATATATAGATTATGATCCTAAACAGTTTATTTTACCTGTTTGCTTTAGGCAAATGAGTTTTAAACATAATGGTCTGAATCTCTTGTTTATACAACCACTTACTGAATGTCTAATCTGTGCTACACAAGAGACATAGAATGAAGTACCTTCCACTAAGACCACCTCAACTGATTGGGGAAATCATACCAAGGTAAAACAATTGGTTACACAAGAAGTTACAGTATTTGTATTTAGTATATATTATTTAGTTTATGTGCGACTGGAGTTTAGAGAAAGAAGAGATCACTGAGAATTTAGTGGATTATGTTAAGTATATGATAGGAAGTCTTGAGCTAAGCCTTAGAAGATATGTAGAGTTTGGATAATTGAGAGTAAAGCAGTTAATGTGGAAGCATTACACAAAGCATAAGGGAATCATAAGACAATCCACAGGAAGTAGAAGATATCCTCATATGCTCTTAAAACAGTAATGCCATTGACCTAAGCTGAAATAATTGCTAGTTAGGAAATCTGAAAGCTTAAGTGAACCCTATGTCAAAGGACCTTTGACAAAGAACTAAGATGCTTATGTTGAATCAGTTAGGAATATGGGGAAAGACTATTTGCAGTTTCAAGGAGCAACGTAAGGCTAGAGCCTTAGGCATGCTTCCTCTTTATCGTTCAGGGCAGACAAAAAGTCAGAAAATATGGAAGTTGTTTTGAGATTGGTATAGAAATGCAGGCATGATAGGTTTGAGAGAGTGACTATCACAGAACTTAATGGTAGAATAAAATGAATAGATGAGGTGAGGGAAGAAAGATGGTTCACGACCTTCTCATATAAATAAAAAGAACCTGAGAAAATTGGGAAAGTTAAAAGATAATCCAGAATTTGTATGGTTTTGAGCATGCTAAGTCTAATATAGCAGTAGGATATAAAGCATAAATATTCTCTTTATTGAAGAATACTGGAATATGTGATAAGGTGCAAATATTCATTGGCATAGAATTAAAAATGGCAACACTTTGCAGTCTTTCTGGAGCTTTCACATAATCAGGAAAGGATGGGGAGGATAATCAACTACTGATAATAACCAATGTTAGGAGAAATACAAGTGGTGAAAAGGATGAAACAGTAAAGGTACATTGGGTAGAGCGATTGAGGAAGACCTCTTTGAGGAGGTGACAACTGAGCATAGATTTGAGTAAATAGGTAGACATTGTGAGCCTTGAAAATATTCCAGGCATAATGTACTTAATGCTTAAGGCTTTGATATGAGAACAAGGTTGTTTGTTCCAGGAAGAGCAAGGTCAATGTGACTGAAGGGTAGAGAGTATGTGGTTAGAGATGAAGTCAGAGAGAAAGATTGGGACCAATAAATGTTAATTGTGTGACGTAGTGCATGATTCATCCTAGATTCATACAGTTTTGAAAAGTACAAAGAGCTGAAATACAGTTTAGTTAAATCCCTTTATTTTGCACATGAAGTTTCTAAAGTTCTGATATCTAAGAATTATACACAAATTTACACTAAAATGTTGACTAAATTGGGAAGAGCTAGTAATCAGTCCATTGTTCTTTCTTTTACTTGGCAAAGTCTTCCAACCTGTTTTATTTCTTTGCTCATCAACAGCAATGTCATTATTGCATCTAGGTATCCAAAATGATCATTAAGAACTGCAATTGTGAAGGTTTGAAAAACATGGGTTTTTTGGCTGTAATCCTTATGTTCATCTTTTTCTATTTGCTTTTCTTCTCCCCACACCATTTTTATGTCAAAAGCAACCTTGAAGACAAAAGAACTCACAAGGGTAGCCTATGGGAAAGGAGGTTCAAGGGTTTGGGAAATTACTTTTCATTGCTTTGCCTGGTGGTGCATATGGGCAAATTATACCTGGAAACTAATCATGCCTTTTGAAAGTGATTTGCTGGTATATTTTTGTAATACATTGCAGATTCTTGGCATTCTTTGTGTAATTATTGTATCTTCTCTTTTCCCCTTAGTTATTTGTGTTTTTCTCATTTTATATGCCTTTTAAAAATGGGTATGACTAAGTAGAGCCAAATATCTGGTAACAAACACCTCTGATATTGAAAAAATTAAATATGCTAGTGGTAAAGAGTTATATTTATTATACATTTTCATAATTTCATTATTGATTTTATTCATATTTCTCCTTGTATTTAAAATCAGAATGCTTATTCTGAACATCTACAGATCCCAGCATTAATTTTTCCTTTTTTTCCTTTTTTTTTTCAATTTAGGACAATATAAAAAAAAAGGTAAAGACTTAGTGAATTGATAGAATCAACCTTTTTTAATAAGCAAGTAAGTTATGCTAGACATCCATAATCGAGGATCTTTTGAAAATTTTGTTGCTGTAGGAACTCTGTCTTTGACGATAACTAATGCTTGGATTAGATATTTTTTCCAAACTCAATCTGTGCCAGTCGATGCGAACATAGATGAGAATGGAGACTTTTTGTGTTATTTGTAAGTAATAAGTGTGAATAGCCCTGATTCTCATTGTTATATATGTATATATTTTTTTTCCTTAAAAAAATGATCCATAAGGAAGTGACTTAAAGAGGGATAAGAAAGAGAAAAGGAATGTTTTTGTAGAATTTTCAAAGGTGAGCCAGTGTGACACCTACCTTTTCTGATTAGGGCATTAAATCTTTCAGGAAAGTAATTCACTCAAGGTCACACAATAAGTAGAATATCCCAAAATCCATGTTCTGATTCCTAGCCCAAGGCCAATTGCTTAGTACTACTGCTAGTAATAATAATAATTGATTGCATAAATTCAATTGTATCTAAAAGTGATTTGTACGAAAACATAGAGATTGAACATGTCCTCTTTTTGTGGGTCCAGTCCAATTTGGACATTTTTACAAAGATTCCTTTCTGTAGTTAAGTTGAGTATTTATAGTCAGGAATGCTTTCCTTAAAAAAAATAATCATGTATCTAACCTGCTTAAAATGTCCCAGTGGCTTTTCATTGCATTTATAATAAATGCCACACTTGACCCTGGCCTACAAAACCTTATCCCAGTTCTTCCCATTTATTTTGAACCATTTTTTCCCTTTCTCATCACGTCCCAACCATACTGAGTTTTTGTCCCTTAGATACATTTATTGCATTGTTTGCAGTAAGGATTTTGCGCACTAGCTATTTCTTTCTCCTAGACGATTTTCCTTCTTGATCTTTATTAACATGATCAACTCATTCTTGACATTCAGTTCTCAGTTTTTATTTCATTAGAGAGAGCTTGCTTCATCATCTAATCTGAAGTACCCTTCCAATCACACTCTGACAAGACCTTACCTTGCTTCTCTGCATAGGATCATTAATCTCCAAATCTTTTCTGTTAACTTACATATCATTTAGGTCTTTCTTTTGTTTTTCTCAATGAGAATGGGAATGGGGACTGTCCCTGTTATGCTTGTTACTGTAGATCCCCAATGACCAGACAAGCGTCTGACACATGGTAAGAGTCAGTGTAGTGTGTTAACTTTACACAGAAAAAGAACCATTTAATTAAAAAAAAAAGAATTTATTAGGGAATATCAAGTGAATTGGAACTTGGAACAAGCAAGCTATAGTGAACCATAGGTAAGTCCGAAGAGACAAAGGGAAGGTCAGCTTTTATCAGGTTTCAGAAGGCAAGGAGGGTTGTTTTGAACAAAAGTTCATTGGAGAAGAACTAGAGTTTGAGGTTGTGGTGGTTTCTTGTTGGTGGCAAGCGGTAGTTAGTGTGTTGTTGCTGGGGCAGGGGGGATTTTCGTTGCTTTTCTTAAAAGCAGGAGATAAAATTCCTATGTGAAAATGTCTTTTATTGTTGAAATAATTGTTACCTTGTTCTTCCTGCTGGATATGCAGTCTGCAGAGTGGTACATGCATGAGAGCTCCCCCTTCAGGGTTTCCTGACTTCATTTCAAAACAGATTTTCTGGGGCACCTGGGTGGCTTGGGGGGTTGAGTATCCGACTCTTGGTTTTGGCTCAGGTCATGATTTCAGGATTGTGAGATGGAGCCCGGCATCAGGCTCTGCGCTCAGCAGGGAGTCTGCTTGGGGATTCTATCTTTCCCTCTCCCTCTGCCCCTCCCTCCCGTACTCTCTCACTCTCTCTCTAAAATGAATAAATAAATCTTTAAAAAAAATTAAAAAGGGCACCTGGGTGGCTCAGTCGTTAAGCATCTGCCTTCGGCTCAGGTCATGATCCCAGGGTCCTGGGATCGAGCCCCACATTGGGCTCCCTGCTCTGCGGGAAGCCTGCTTCTCCCTCTCCCACTCCCCTTGCTTGTGTTCCCTCTCTCGCAGTGTCTCTCTCTGTCAAATAAATAAATAAAATATTTTAAAAAATTAAAAAAATAAAACAGGTTTCCTTTACTCATTTTCATAGTTGAATTAAATTGAATACTGGGAATGGTAAGAAGAAGAAAATGCACAAGTAAATATAGACAAAGGACTTGGATTACCATTCTTGCAAGCCCTTCTAATGAGAGACACAGAGGGCAATAGCAAAAGTGTTAAAGTATAAGAATGAGGGACACCAGGTGATCGTGGACATCATTGGGAGAAGAGATGAAAAATTCATTTACTAAATATGAAAAATTAGTCATAATCTTTATCTTAGAGATTATATTTTATTATTGTTTTCTTGTTTATGCATATACACCTATACATGTGTATTGCATTTTCCAAGTGTTCAAAAAGGGACATATATGTGTTACATTTTATAATCAGCAGAGACCTTTTTAAAAAAGAAAGCATGACCTAAAATGGAACAAGTATTCATTCCTATAGTTAAAGGTGTAACAAAAGGGATAAAATATGCATACCTTTGAAACTCTGTCTTAGGCAATACTTGATTGAGAACATCTGTGCTCAATGTGATCAATATTTTGCTTAATTCAGACATAGATATCAACCTCCATTGGTAAGTTTCTTACTAGTAATAGTTGGAAGGAATTGAGAAATGTGCGCTCAGCTGGCATGGATAACAACGCAGAGGCAGTTTGTTTCTTTGCCATTTAATTAATGGACAGAATTCTGTTTTATCTGTCCTCACCAGTTGTCTGTTTTTGTTCCAAATACAGATAACTTCCAAGAGATTCAACTCATTTAAAACAAAATACTGTAGTTTTTATTAAAGGTTAGTGAATAGATTCTTAATCACTTCAATTTGCCTTGCAAAAGTTATCTCCTTTAACAAAGTTTCAAACAAAAAATATTTAAGTAAAACTATTCATTTCAGTAAGAAAGAAGAATCAGAATGTGCCTGTCAAACATGTTCCTGCATACATCAATGTGCAAATATATTTTGTAAATATGGTTCAGATGTAAGTATATCACTGATGAATTGGAGGAAAATCAGTGATAAAACAGCAGTGAAAGCAAGGGAGGGTTAAGAAATTTAGGGAAAATGAAATCAACAAGATAAAGGATATTAATAGTTCATTCTATCTTCATATTTATGTAAATTTGGTGATTACAGAATATTTTCAGCTTTGTAAGTATTTGAAATATATCAATATTCTTAATTTGAAGTAAAGTTATGCTAATTTGCTAGTTTTTTTTTTTCCTCCCAAGTCACTAGATATTCATGCAATTTATCAATTTGGGATAGCGTGTGGCAGGTTGTAGGGATTCAATATGTATTCTAATATACTAGAGTATGGCAAATTTTGGATTGAACACTGAGACACTCGTGTCGAATGAGAACAGAATTCTATAGTCAAATGAGTTTAGGAAACTAAGTTTGTAAAAGTTTTTTATTTTATTTTATTTTATTTAAGATTTTATTTATTTATTTGACAGAGAGAGAGATAGTGAGAGAGGGAACACAAGCAGGGCGAGTGGGAGAGGGAGAAGCAGGCTTCCCGCCGAGCAGGGAGCCCGACGTGGGGCTCCATCCCAAGATCCTGAGACCATGACCTGAGCCTGAAGGCAGACCCTTAACGGCTGAACCACCCAGGCGCCCTTCTTTTATATTTTATTGTAAAAATTTTCAGAACCTTTTACTGTACATAAAAAGTATGCATACACTGAAAAAAATGAGAGCTTCTAAAACTTTATACCCACTTAAAATATGAAATTATAGGCATCAAGATGAATAATGACTAGATCCAACTGAAAGATTATGTCAAATCCTGGCATTGGGTAATTTCTGAAGCATGTTTTTCTCTTAGCTTCCACATCTAGCAGAATATCTTTAGTTTTGAAATGGCTGGAAAATTTCTCTATGGTGAGGGAAGCCCCATAGCAATAATTTTTTTATCGTCTCCTTATAACCAACCTTTTCTTTATCATGTAACTATCATTTATTATATTTAATAGTAGTTAGAAGAAAGAATTATCAGATGGCTCTCTACCCATGAATCAAAACAAAACTCTCTAACATTGTAAGTTCTCACCTGATATAGGGCTCATATAAAAGTAGTATAAAAACCAGACTCCAGTAGTATATCTATTGAGGAGAAACAGATGCAGTAGTTTAGAGTATGATCTCTGGGACTGACAATCTTGAATTTCAAACTAAACTCTATTACTTAGTAAGGTATTATCCTGAACCCATTATAAAACCCTTTAACTTCAGTGTTCTCATTAGTAAAAGGGTAATAGTAATAAAACTATATAAAAAAAAACCCAGAAAACGAAATGAAAAGTAACAACAACAAATTTAGCACAATGTTGAGGTAAGAATACACCTAAAATAAATGGTTATTATTACTATTATTATTATTTTAAAGCTTTTATTTATTTATTTGACACACACACAGAGAGTGAGAGATCACCAGTGGAGGGGGCGGAGGGGCAGAGGGAGAGGGAGAAGCAGACTCCCAGTCGAGCAGGGAGCCCGATGCAGGGCTCCATCCCAGGACCTTGGGATCATGACCTGAGCCGAAGGCAGACGCATAACAACTGAGCCACCCAGGCGCCCCGGTTATTATTATTTTTTAATTCGTGGATTTCAGTGAGGACATATGGTAAAGTACTGATCTATCTCTAGAAAAAGTGCTACTCCCCCAAACATGTGTTCACTGTAATACATTTTCAAACTGCTCACTTTATATTAATTTCTGAGAGGAATCTGTTGCTTTGTTTATTCACAGTGAAAAAAAACTGGACAAAAGACAAATTATTTTTGTTTTCACGTACATGTTTTGTCACTATTTAGACAAAACCATTATCTCGGTGTGTTTTTTCTTGGGTTGCTCTGTTTCTACTAGAAATTTATTGGCAAAAATAAAATGCTGTAGCAATCTCTACTCTCTTCTTCTGCCTAAAAGTCAGTGAAGTCCTTAGGGTTTAAAATTTTATGTATACCACTGTCGTTCTTTGTGATTACTTAGACGACATACTCTGCCATTCATCAGATCTTTGCACTGATCTGTGCTATACATGAAACATCACATTGTAGGGCAGACAGTATGCATGGGGTCTTTCCTAATGAATCAAGACTGAACAATGTGGATTATGATTAAATTATTAAATAATGAAGATTATGGCCATTAAAACTTTTATGCCTTCATCAACAAAATGGATGAACTTAAATATTTAGAATATTGAAATAGATTTATTTCTTAGTGGCAGAAAAGTATATGTGTTTGTGTTTATGTATAGATAGCAGTTTCACATATTTGATAGGTTAGGTCCTAAATTGTCATCTAATCTGAGGCCACTGATAGTATTTAACTATTTTTCCAATTTTTCTATCTCTATGTTTCCATCCAAGTAGTCCAATTCATTCCTAGCCTAATAGAAGTATGAGTGTCCAATTATACAAAAGAAGAGAAAATATTTTTGATTATTGGTGAGAAGGCTTTAGTCATCTCAAAATTTTTTTTAAGCCACCAAAAATGCTATAGCAAAGCTAGAGTGTTTCTTTTATGCTTTATAAGAACTGAATTTTTAATTTTCCCATTAATAAATTCAATATACAATAAAAAATAAAAAAAATAAAAAATAAAGAATTAATTCTAATTATCCTAGTTTTATTGATTTTTACCAAGTATCTACTTATATCATATCTGATTTTACCTATGATTCTTAGACATGATATTGAATTGTAATCACACATAAATTTTCTTCTTTCTTTTCCATTAAGACATTTGCTTTTATGATTTCTTATTTGGGAATATAATTATGTTGAATAAAGTCAATTCATGATTTAAGTCATTGAGCTATGGAAATATTGTACAGAGTGAATGAAATGACTCACATAGGTCCACATAGAGGGATCTATTTTTAAGTGGAAATCAAGGCATATGATGGGAAAACCAAATGGAATTTAATGCAGTTTAATTTACATGCTGGTCTCAAAACTTTTTAGCTGTACATATTAAACTAATATTTTTGTTCATTTTAATCATAGAAATCTTAATATTAACTGCACTGATAAGTCTCCCACTAAGTCTATCAACATCTTGGTAGCTCACTGAAAAGTTTGGTCATTTTCTTCTCCTTCATGTCTTGCTTTAATCTTCACTTAATTTAAAATAAAACGTCTATCACCTCAATGGGTAAACCAGCTCAAAACAAATTATCCTCATGCCATTGCTAAGACTGACTTCCCCTGAAACCATCCTTGATGATTTGTGTCTTCCATTTAATATTTAATTTAAACATTGCTCCTGTATCTATAGCTACATTATTTCATAGCCCACTTCTATTTACTCTTCCACTTCTGAAATATATGCTTATACTATTCCTTCACACTTCATATACTTCCTTCATATTTGAAACCACTTTAATCATTATTATATCATCAAAACAAACATACTTATCCACAATAAAACCAGAACTCATGGAAATATTTCTTTTTCTTTCCTAAAAAATATAAACTGTAAATTCAAGCTGCTGTATTTCTGTTTGAGGTTGATCTGAATTTGTTTTTGTAGTAATATCTCAGATTTATTCCCTAAAAGAATGGTAACTCTGAGGCATATGAAAATATACATGTCTTTAATGATATGAACATACTTTTGTCACAAGTTTATAGCCATTTTCACTCTGTAACCATTTGTAATTTTTGTTACTGGGTGAGATGTATAAAATGTGATATTTCAGAGCAATCATTAAAAATTGAATTAATAAGAGGTATAAGATTTTAGCTTTATCGAGGGAAAATTTATGCTCACAGATCAACAACTCGGAGGAAGGTAAGTCTTCTATTTAAAAAAAGACAAATTGCAAATTATCTTTTCAGTCCAGGGAATTGGCTGTTTTAACAAATAATGATGAGATTATCATGAATGAACAGTACTTGATTGCATGGCATTCCATTGTGTTGAATCATTCTTCTGGATAACAAAGTCCACTGGCCATGAACAAAATTTGGCAGACTTTAAACCCAAGAGGAGCCAAAATTCTAAAGCTAATATGCTGAGTTTATAGAAATCAAAATACCCAGATGGAACTTTGAAGTTCAGTTTAATTCAACAAACATATACCAAGGCTTTCTCATGGCCAGGCAATGTACCAAGGTGGGTAAGACATGCCCTTTCTCTCTGGAAGCAAACCACCTAGCTAGAGAGGCACATATGTAAGCAGAAAATAAATGTAATATGTACAATAACAGAAGCATAGAAAATAAATAGAAATAGCTTAGATCATAAAATTCTAGTAACAAAATATTGTTCCATTATGTTGTTTACAGAGAAAATCTTCCAGCTTTTCCTTTCCCTGTTATCCTTTTTTGAGTACACTTTTTTTAGTTTTTTTTTTTATTATGTTATGTTAATCACCACATATTACATCATGAGTTTTTGATGTAGTGTTCCATGATTCATTGTTTGCATATAACACCCAGTGCTCCATGCAGAACGTGCCCTCTTTAATACCCATCACCAGGCTAACCCAACCCCCCCCCCCCCCCCCCTCTAGAACCCTCAGTTTGTTTCTCAGAGTCCATAGTCTCTCATGGTTTGTCTCCCCCCCCCATTTCCCCCCTTCATTTTCCCTTCCTACTATCTTCTTTTTTTTTTAAACATACAATGTATTATTTGTTTCAGAGGTACAGGTCTATGATTCAATAGTCTTGCACAATTCACAGCGCTCACCATAGCACATACCCTCCCCAATATCTATCACCCAGCCACCCCATCCCTCCTACCCCCGACCACTCCAGCAACCCTCAGTTTGTTTCCTGAGATTAAGAATGCCTCATATCAGTGAGGCCATATGATACATGTCTTTCTCTGATTGACTTATTTCACTCAGCATAACCGTTTCTAAATTTATCTCAGCTGAACCTTATTAAAACCAACTCTTATTTTTCCACCATATTTCAGGTGAAATACCTTCTATAATAAAGACACATTTCTCCCACCACACCAGTTCATGCATTTTTAACTCTTCCTTCAACATTTAAATATCTTAGTTATAAGAGATATTTCTGATTGACACTCAGGTAGCATATATACTAGTAGGCAAGTGACATATAAAAAGGAGGAAAGTAGCATTAAGTCAAAAGTGTTTCACTCTGTTTATTACTCCACATTGGCAATATTGACAAATACTGTTGTGTAGAATGTGGATATGGCCTGGGAGTGGGACAGAAGATAATAGTCTTATCTGGGCCAGAACTCTTATGCCATTCACTCCCGCTAGCAATGGGGCATTCTCTCTCTTTTCCCTTCTCTAAAGGTATATTTATCCCATTAGGAATATACGCCTGAAGTTGCCTATCTTGGTCTTTTTTGTCTTTATGCTTATAAATGGATATTTTGTTTCTGGCTTAAAAACTATTACAAAATTAGCACTTATGGTCCCCATTTTCAAATTGTATATAGCAGAGTTTTGTTTACTGCTGGAGTTCAGATCACTGGGGGTATGGCCACTGGGCTGAATATTCCAGGAGTTTCCAGACATAAAAATTTGAATAGTGTTATGGAGAAAATTATCTTAAGGTTAAGCATATAAGCTTGGCACAATATCACTCTCTCATTGTGAGAAAATATGGGTGATACTGAGGAGAGAATCCTATCTATCATTTGCAGACGTTTCTGGGGCAGGGCTTTATGACATCATGGCTGGGACTGAGGGAATGATGGAGGGGGAGAGAAGATGACATGAAAGTAAAACCTGAAAAATCTCTTTTCTGTGTGTGTGTGTGTGTGTGTGTGTGTGTGTGTGTGTGTGTGTGTCTCACTGCTCTGTATGCCAAAGAGAACAAAACAGTCTGACTTTGGTCTCCATAAGGAAAAAAAATAATGACCACTTTCCCACCTTCTTTCCTCATATGTGGAATGAATCACAGTCACAGAAGCACATTTAGGGCAGGAGCATAACTTTGGCATTCCAAAGTCTCCCCATATTGGTTTTCTGAGGCAATGGGACCTTGAACAAAAACAGAACCTTGAACAAAAATGGGACCTTTGCGAGGATCCAAATTCTTGAGGGTGAAAGGAGGTTAAGAGATATGTGGGAGACATTTACAACTCTCAGAAATCTGAAAGGCTTTAAAAAAGGTCATGTTGAAAATAGAGCTACCATACGACCCAGCAATTGCACTACTGGGTATTTACCCCAAAGATACAAATGTAGGGATGAGAAGGGGTATGTGCGCCCCGATATTTGTAGCAACAATGTCCACAATAGTCAAACTGTGGAAAGAGCCAAGATGTCCATTGACAGATGAATGGATAAAGAAGATGTGGTATACACACACACACACACACACACACACACACACACACACACACACACACACAATGGAATATTATGCAGCCATCAAAAGGAATGAAATCTTGCCATTTGCAATACATGGATGGAACTGGAGGGTATTATGCTGAGCGAAATAAGTCAGTCAGAGAAAGACATGTATCATATGACCTCACTGATATGAGGAATTCTTAATCTCAGGAAACAAACTGAGGGTTGCTGGAGTGGTGGGGGGTGGGAGGGATGGGGTGGCTGGGTGATAGACATTGGGGAGGGTATGTGCTATGGTGAGCGCTGTGAATTGTGCAAGACTGTTGAATCACAGACCTGTACCTCTGAAACAAATAATACATTATATGTTTAAAAAAAAAAGAAGATAGTAGGAAGGGAAAAAGGAAGGGGGGGATATCAGAGGGGGAGACGAACCATGAGAGACTATGGACTCTGAGAAACAAACTGAGGGTTCTAGAGGGAAGGGAGGTGGGGGGTTGGGTTAGCCTGGTGATGGGTATTAAAGAGGGCGTGTTCTGCATGGGGCACTGGGTGTTATACGCAAACAATGAATCATGGAAAAGTACATAAAAAACTAATGATGTGATGTATGGTGATTAACATAACATAATAAAAAAAAGGTCAATGTGGCTTTGGATGTTTATGTGTTAAGGGACTCTACTTTTTGTCTCAGATGGGTATTGCTTGGTGACATAGGAACTACATAAGCTATCGTTGATCTTCTACTTTTATCTCAAAAGTACTGAATGTTTTTAATAATTACTTTATAATCTTTATGAGATTGGGAAGCAAAACATGAGCCAAAATTGTCAGCACTGAGGAAAGAAGAAAGACTTGTGCTGAACCTTCAAATTATAGTCTTCAAATGATACACTCATGTATACATGTATATTATCAATGTAGAATTTAAAAGTGGCAGCACAATATTGCTAATTGATGAAGAGTTGACTGACTAAATCTGTTGTGGTTTTTCATTATACATATGTGAATGAATTTGTAGACCAAAATGGTGAGCCTGTTATGTTTATGCCATTTTCATTACAGTTCGACCCACTTTTGGAAAAAAAGAAAAATCAGGCAATAAAGAGTTACACAATTTTAATAAGTACCAACCACTGCCTGAATTTATCTTCAAGCATCACAACTGAAATTGGAACTCTCCAGATCACTTTAAATTAAATTGATTAATAATACATCATGTCAAAATGAATTTTTCATGGTTTGGGAGCTAATGTTCTCAATTATTTAGCAATGCAAAGTGTAGGAAACTCACACACAAACAGCACACAGCAACTGATCCGTGAACTTTCCCTTAAAATAAGATGATAAATGGCCTATTTTTCTATCATACTAAAGCATTATGTTAATTTTTTCTACTCTGAAACCATTTGCTCTCCAGGAAACCAAATCAGGATATGTATTGTTCTTACAAAATGTAATAATAATAAAAATTTTTATAATATTAAAAAAAAAATCTCAGCCCTGACTCTATGTAACAGGAGAATGTGTCATTTAATTAACAAATTCTTTGGGCATATTACCTTATGTCTTTTGAGTTATATTTCCCTAATCATTTCAGCCCCATTGTCCATTATAATGGAAATGTAAATTTTTAGTATTAAGTATCTTTGGAACTTTTATATGGTTCTATGCTTTTATTTAACATTGATCTATCTTCCTTGTGTTTTTGTGGGAAAAGAATGTTTGCATTTGAAGGCATTAAAAAATAAAAAGTATGTCATTTACATTGAGGATTATATTCATTATATTTAATATTAATTAAAATTTACTTTAAAAAGTTTAGGTGTTTAAAATAACAAATTATTCAAATCCTTCAAGATGATGACTTTTCATTACTCACTTTTACCAATATTTCCTGGATCAGAGAAGCACTGGAATGTTGATTTCCCCTCCAGGCAAGCATTTTAGCGTCCTGATTTATAGTAGTGCAAGGTACTAAGTACCATGAGGCCTTATATAGCTTTAAACAAAGTGATTTGACAGGCACTCTGGACTAAGGCAACTGAAGATCCTGCTAAATATCTCATCATTAACTGGCCTATCATTATTTCAACCTTCTCTTTGTTTGCTTTGATGGGAATCACGTGGTTGTGATGATGTAAAGTTTGAATTGTCAGTTTCTACAGAATATAATGAGTAATAATATAAAACCTTGCATTATATAGTGTTTATTTTTTTCCAGCCTTATTGTATAATTGACAAAATTGCATATATTTGAAGCATAAAACATGATGATTTTATATACGTATGTATTGTAAAATGATTAAGTTAATTAACAATCAAATTAATTAATACATTCATCACATCACATAGTTAACTTTTATGTGTGTGTGTATGGTGAGAACATTTAATATCTACTCTTATCAAATTTGATGTGTATGATAGGGCATTATTAATTGTAGTCACTATGCTGTGCATTACATTCTGAGAACATATTCATTTTATAACAAAATTTGTATCCTTTTACCAACATCTCCCCATTTTCCCTACCTATCTCAGTCCATGACAACCACCATTTTACCCTTTGTTTTGATGAGTTTGACATTTTCTGTCTCCCTGTTTTTAGATTTCACATACAAATGATGCCATACAGTTTTTGTCTTTTTCTGTCTGGCTTATTTCAGTTATCATAATGCCCTCCAGTATCATCCATGTTATGACAAATGTCAGGCTTTTTTAAGCCTGAATAATATTCTATTTTGTATATATAATACCACGTTTCCTTCATCCGTTCATTTGTGAACAGACACGTAGGTTGTTTCTACATCTTGGCTATTGAGAATAATGCTGCAATGAACATGGGAACGCATACAACTTTTTGAGATACTGATTTTGAATCCTTCAGCTATATACCCAGATGTGGGATTGCTGGATCATATGAGTAGTTCTATATTTTAAAATTTATTTTAAGGAACCTGCATCCTGTTTTGCACAGTGACTGCACCAATTTATGTTCCCACCATTAAAGTAGAGGGGAGGCTTTTCTCCACAGCCTCACCAACATCTGTTATCCCGTGCCTTTTTAATAATGACCATCCTAACCTATGAAGGGATATCTCATTGTGGTTTTGATTTGCATTTCTCTGATAATTCCTGATGTTAACTACCTTTTCATGTATCTGCTAGCCATTTGTATATCTTCTTTGGAAATATGTTTAGTCAGGTCCTTTGCCCATTTTAAAATAAGATTATTTGACTTTTTGCTATGAGATTTATGAGTTTTTTATATATTTTACTAATTAACCCCTTTTTAGATATATGGTTTACAAATATCTTCTCCCATTCTGTGGGTTGCCTTTTTATTTTGTTGATTGTCTCCTTTGCTGTGCAGAAGTGGGTTTTTGTTTTGTCTCGTAATCCCACTTGTCTATTTTTGCTTTTGTTACCAGAATGTTTGGTGTCATGTCTAAAAATCACTGGAGTCACCAATGTCAGGGAGTATTTTCTCTATGTTTTCCTCTAGGAGTTTTATGATTTCAAGTTTTACATTTGAGTATTTAATCCATTTTGAGTAAATTTTTGTGAGTGGTGTAAGGTAGGGGTCTGGTTTCGTTATTTTGCATGTGGATATCTAGTTTTCTCAACATCATTTAGTCAAGAGACTGTTCTATTGAAGACACACACACCCTTTGTGTATTCTTGGCACTCTTCTTAAAGATTAGATGGCCATATATGCCTAGTTTTATCTCTGCGCTCTCTGTTCTTTTTCATTGTCCTATGTACTTGTTTTTATACCAGTATCATACTGTTTTTATTACTATGGCTTTGTAATATAGTTTGAAATCTGGAAGTGTGATGCCCTCAGCTCTGTTCTTCTTTCTCAAGATTTCTTTGGCTAATTGGGATTTTTTGTGGTTCCACACAAAGTTTAGAATTGTTTTTTTCTAGTTATGTGGAAAATACCATTGGAATTTTGATAATAATTGCATTGAATTTGTGGATCACTTTAGGTAATATGGTCATTTTAACAATGTTAATTATTTTGTTCCAAGAACAGAGGATATCCTTCTATTAATTTGCATCTTTTCAGTTTCTTTAACTACTGTCTCATTACCTCCTTGGTTAAATTTATTCCTAAGTATTTTTTCCTGATGCTATTATAAATGGGATTGATTTCTTAATTGCTCTTCCAAATAGTTGATTGTTAGTAGACAGAAATTTAACTGATCTTATATGTTTATTTTGTATTCTGCAACTTCACTGAATTCATTTATTAGTTCTAACACTTTTCTGTGGAGTCTTTAGGGTTTTCTTTATAAAATATATTTTCTGCAAGCAAAGACAGTTTTCTTCTTCCTTTCAAATTTGGATGTCTTTTATTTCTTTTTCTTGACTAATTGCTCTTGGTATGACTTCCACTACTGTGTTGGATAGAAGTAGTGACAGTGGTCTCCTTGTCTTTTTTCTGACCTTATAAGAAAAGTTTTTAGCTTTTCACCATTGAGAGTGACGTTAGTTGTGGGCTTGTCATATGTGGCTTTATTATGTTGAGGTATATTCCTTCTAAACTTAATTGTTGAGAGTTTTTATCATGAAAAGATGTTGAATGTTGTCGTTGAACTGATCATATGATTTTTATCCTTCATTCTGTTAATTTGCTGTATCACATTTATTGGTTTGCATAGTAGAACCATTCTTATATCTCAGGGATAAATCTGACTTGTTCATGGTATGTGATCCTTTTTTTTTTAAAGATTTATTTATTTATTTATTTATTTATTTATTTATTTGAGAGAGAGAGAATGAGAGAGATAGAGAGTATGAGAGGGCAGAGGGTCAGAGGGAGGAGCAGACTCCCTGCCGAGCAGGGAGCCTGATGTGGGACTCGATCCCAGGACTCGAGGATCATGACCTGAGCCGAAGGCAGTCGCTTAACCAACTGAGCCACCCAGGCGCCCGGTATGTGATCCTTTTAATAGACTGTTAAGTTTAGTTTGCTGATATTTTGTTGAGAAGTTTTGCATCTATGTTAATCGGGGATATTGGCCTGTAACTTTTTTTTTTTTTTTTTTTGTAGTGTTCTTGTCTGGCTTTGATATCAGGGTAATGCTGGCGCCATAAAAATGAGTTTGGAAGTATTTCTTCTTCCTTAATTTTTTGGAAGACTTTGAGAAAGATTGGCATTCAATTGTCTGTAAATGTTTGATAGAATTTATCAGTGAAGCCATCAGGAACTGAACTTTTCTTTGACTTTTGATTACTAAATCAATTTTCTTACTAGTTAAAGTCAATTTAAATTTTGTATTTTTTCATGATTCCGTATTGATAGGTTATATGTTTCTAGGAATTTATCCATTTTTTCCAGGCTATTCAGTTGGTTGGCATGTAATTGTTCATAGTCTCTTATGATCCTTTGTATTTCTGTTATCAATTGTAATGTCTCTTCTTTCGTTTCATTTCTGATTTTATTTTTACAGTGTTTAAATTTTCACAAAAACATTAAAGGGCAAGTTACTCAAAAATATCCAGGTTACCATTAATTTTATGGAAATATAAAAATCAGTTTTATAGCTAAAAATTAAAAAAATTAGTTGTTAATTAGAATTGATCTTACTGTTCTGGCAATTCAGTTATCAAAACAAGCTATCGTCATAAACACGAAATACTATCTAGATTTGAGTTGTTCTTTTTATGTAATTATTATAGACGGTAGAACCAAAAATGACTAGAGGAAAAAACCTTTCTACTTGGAATGGATGTAGGTTCACCACTGCATGTTATAAAACATCATCATCAGAAAAGTGCCTTAGAAATCATTTAACTCAATCTACTCATAGAGCATTTAAGACCAGTCTGACTTAAAAAGAATTTAGGTGCCTTGCCCCAGGCCATGTTGTTAGCTGAAAAGCCAGGCATACAGCAGAGACAACAATGACTCTTTCTATAGAGTTCATACCAGAATATGATTTTGCTATTCTGAATCTACTCTGTCAGTGTTTGAGGGAATAAAGAATAAGAAAGGGAAAACACAACAAAGGAAATGAACAAACAAAGATCAAATCTGACCAGGGTTTATAGCTACAGAGTTAAAAGTAGAATGAGTATCTCTGATTTCAGTTCCATATGCTTTCCTTTTACAAGGCATTTAGTTAAGATATTAAGAAAAAACAAAAAATGTTTGACTAAAGGGGTTGAAAATAAAAGAGGGGTTTATTTAAATCACTGTGAAAAGGACAGTAATAATATAAGCAAGTCTTAAGTGGGCAGGGTATAGTACAAATCATCACATTGGAAAGACAGGCCATAGACAATGAAATTCCCAAGGCGAAGATAAAACCAAATTTACGTGGAGTATCTCTGCAAGTCCAAGCTATTAAGTTCAAAAAAACAACTAGATGATAAAGAACCTCAATGTCTTATGTCTACACCCTAAGGGCGGGGTTTTCCTGTAACTCCCATTAATCAGTTCCAAAACAAAAATTTTCACAAGGATGTGTTTTCTAGCACATACCACACCAAAATGATCTTCAAACCAAACTGAATCATGTAAAATACTTAAATTCTCAAATAAAAAAATAATAATCGCATCTACTATGTAGAGCCCATTTGGTTAAAAATATACTTAAGGGCCTTTGAAATCAGTTTTATCAATTGTTTATTGAGTTAGTTTGTAAGTCCTATTAGTTACCTAGTTTACTGATGAAAGAAAAATTCATGAGCTAGAATTATTTATTCTTCATAGGTACTGTAACTCTCTGCAATGTAATTTATCTTTGTTTATGAGAACTAAGAATGATTAAAATACCTATGCAACTACATTTAAGTCATGTTTCACAACTCATATATATAATAAGGAAGTTAGTGTGCCATTTTTTCTTATTTTCTTTCCCCGATCCCATGTATTTTGTTTTCTGGACTTTACTGAAAGCAGGTTTAATGGGAGTGATAAGTATATGTGCTAAGAAATATGTTACCAAATGCTACCCTGCAGGTTATTTGTGTATTTTCTGAGTTCCCCTTCCCCCCAAATACTTCCACCAAATCTATGTTTTGGAAGAAAATGAGAGCCTAGAAAACCTGAAATATGAGCAGGAACCACAGAAAAACTGTGGTTTGACTCATTCTTGGCATGAGCATAAATGACAATATGATGTTAAGGAACAGTTGCATATATCTGTGTACATTTAGGTAAGTCTCTTGTCTAAATTAATACAAATGCCAATGGAATTGGGTTGCCAACACATTTTTTAAAAGTTTTTATTTAAACTCCAGTTAACATACAGTGTAATATTAGTTTCAGGTGTACAATATGGTGATTAAATACTTCCATACAACACCCAGTGCTTATCACAAGTGCATTCCTCAATCCTCATAATCCCCATTTAACCCATCCTCCCATCCATCTCCCCTCTGGTAACCATCAGTTTATTCTCTATAGTTAAGAGTCTGTTTCTGGGTTTGCTGCTTTCTCTCTTATTTTTTCCCTTTGCTCATGTGTTTTTTTCTTAAGGTCCTTTCTTAAGGTTAAAATCATATGGTATCTGTCTTTCTCTGACTGACTTATTTCTCTTAGCGTCATACTCTCTAGCTCCACCCATATTGTTGCAAATGGCAAGATGTCATTCTTTTTAATGGCTGAGTAATATCCGTGTGTGTGTGTGTGTGTGTGTGTGTGTGTGTGTGTGTGTGTATCCCCCACATCTTCTTTACCCATTCATCAGTCCATGGACACTTGGATTGTTTCCATAATTTGGCTATTGTAAATAATGCTGCTACAAACATCGGCGTGCGTATATCCCTTTGAATTAGTATTTTTGCATTCTTTGGGTAAATATTGAGTCATGCAATTGTTGAATCATAGGGTAGTTCTATTTTTAACTTTTTGAGGAACCTCCATGCTATTTTCCAGAGTGGCTGCACCAATTTGCATTCCCACCAACAGTGCAAGAGGATTCCTCTTTCTTCACATCCTCAGCAACACCTGTTGTTTCTTGTGTTGTTGATTTTAGACATTCTGACAGGTTTGAGGTGATATCTCATTGTAGTTTTGATTTACATTTCCCTGGTGATAGTAATGTTGAGCATATTTTCATGTGTCTGTTGGCCATCTGTATGCATGCCTTCTACCCACTTTTTAATTGGACTATTCATTTTTTGGGTGTTGAGTTTTTAAGTTCTTTATATATTTTGAATACTAATGCTTTATCAGATATGTCATTTGTAATTATAGTCTCTTATTCTGTAGGTAGCCTTTTAGTTCTGCTGATTGTTTTCTTGACTGTGCAGAAGCTTTTTATTTTGATGAAGTGCCAATACTTTATCTTTGCTTTTCTCTTGCCTCAGGAGACACATTTAAAAAGAAGTTGCTATAGTCGATGTCAAAGAAGTTACTTCCTGTGTTCTCTTCTAAGATTTTTATGGTTTCAGGTCTCACATTTAGGTTTTTAATCCATTTTGAATTTATTTTTGTGTATGTTGTAAGAAAGTGGTCCAGTTTCATTCTTTTGCATGGAGCTGTCCAGTTTTTCCACCATCATTTGTTGAAAACACTGTCTTTTTCCCATTGGATATTCTTTCCTGCTTTATCGAAGATTAAATTATACCTTAGAGTTGTGAATTCATTTCTGGGTTTTCTATTCTCTCCCGTTGATCTATGTGTCTATTTTTATGCCAGTACCATACTTAACTTGGCCTGCAATGAAAACAGGTGAAGGTGATTTGTTTTATTACCTGAACTATTTTTTTATTCAGGCCAATCAAGATCTAAATGAATTACCTGTGTAGGTCTTTGCTCCACAAAAGAAACTGTAAAATCTAGATCACACAGTACTACAGTGATAAGGATTTATTTTCTCTATTGAGGAAAAAGTTGTACATTGTGGTTTTTTTTTTTTCCCAGTGAAAGTAGAAGTAGGAAACATGATGTTCTTAAGGTCAAATGCATCAAGGCAATTTAGTCTCATATTTTATTAATGTTAATGGGAATCATGTAGCTAAATCCTGGCAAATTGTACTGAATAGCTACTTCCAATATTATATGATTATATTCATTATGGGATGTTCATTTGATATGCAGTGTGGGACAACTAATTCTAATGGGTTTTTGTTTTAGTAATAGTGATATATCAGTAGGTGGAAAGGCCTTTGCATTTGGAATCAAGAAAACACCCTAATCAGTAGTTAAATTAACCATTCCTCTATAATCTTACCTGTATCTCTCTAGATCATATACAGTTCCTGTTTTAGTATATTATTAAAAGTTTCATCTATTGACAGGAAATAAGATAAATATTTAAAATACTGGCTCTCTGAAGAATTCATCATTTTATTTAAGGAAAATTACGAAAATTGATTTTATACCATGTCAGTCATTTATTATTTGGCCTTTTTGAGAAATCCTTTGCATTCTTTGGGTAAATATTGAGTCGTGATATTTTTGATTAATTTACTGGTGATATTTTTGATTAAATATATTCCTCTAACACATTCGAAACAAGAATTAGCACTAAAGATGCACTATATTCACTAATAGATAAATATAGACACATACACACACATAATTCATATAGATTATCTGACATTTTATGGTCAGTATTAAAATGTCAATATTTCTCATTAATCATCTAGGAAGAATATGCTTCAATCAATTATATTTGTCTCTAGGTAATTCCAACTACTTTTAAATTAAATAATTTTTCTATTTCCCATTTTCTCAAACAGAATACTAACAATTATAATGGATAGAAGCTATTTCCTTTTTAGAAAGGCTGGATCAGAATTATTTTATATCTCTACAGAAAATTGTCATTCCATTCCATATGTTTAAATACATAAAAGCTATCACCAATGAGTAAAGGATGTTCCATATGTGTAAGGAGCAGGGATATGGCAAGAAATAGTTTGTTCTCAATCCCTGGAGTTGGTCAAGAAATTCATTCTGATACTTAATAGCACTTATTAACAGGCAAGTAGTGAGATAATTTGGGGCATAACTAGTTTCACACCAAACCTAAGTATAAAATATCGATTAAATTGATGAATGTCTTCCAACTGAAGGGATAAATATCAAATTTAAGAAAATATTATAACAAATAAGTCTAGCATTTATTATTTTAACCCTACCGATATTTGGGTATTTATTTATACCTTGGTTGTAATAATAAGTGAAAATTTCCTACCAGAGTCTCAGCAGACAGCAATGTTTAGGTGAACAACAGTCTATATTCTGTGGTGAATTTTTGTGCTCATTCAACTATAGTTGCTGAGAACAAGAGCCAAAAGAAAGTTCAATATGTCCACTGAATACAATAATTATTTTCTTATTAGATTTCAAACAGACTTTATTTCCAGTGATATTTGTTTTTGACTCTTCTTTACTTCTATTAAAAGCATGTGTAATATGAAATAGGAAGAGGTTAAGCAGGTATGGAATGAGGGAATTATTCAAAATGCTGAATAGTAGTTTTGTATGTCATTCATCAAACCTGAAATCCAGGTTATCATATCATAACTTGATATTAATATGGTGTATATTACTTTAATCTCAAAGAAGCACTGGTTTTCAATGCTAGCTGGATCTTAGAAATACTTAAAGAACTTCTCTTTAATATACAGATACCCACATCCTACTCCTAACCTATTGTTTTGAATCTTAGTTGGGTGGAGCATGTGTAGTGTGTCCATCTTCATCACTTAAAAGCTCCACCAGTAGTTTGGATGTTCACACCAAGAATCCTGTAGTGGATGCAATATTCCTTATAAAGTATGAGATGATAGGATCTGAGGTTCATCAGTAGTTACTAGAAAATAAGATTTTTTTAAATATTTTATTTATTTATTTGACAGAGAGAGAGAACACAAGTAGGCAGAGCGGCAGGCAAAGAGAGAGGGAGAAGCAGGCTCCCCGCTGAGCAGGGAGCCTGATGCGGGGCTCGGTCATGACCTGAGCCGAAGGCAGACGCTTAACCAACTGAGCCACCCAGGTGCTCCTACAAAATAAGATTTGATACGTTCTTCAAAACAATGTGTTTTATTAGTAATCCATCTATGCAATATTCTTCTCAAAAAAAATTGATATGGGACTGGAATAGGTACTAATAGTCCTGAATGACAATGTTTGTATGATTTTTGCCGTGAGAATCATACTTAGTTCACGGTTTTTACATTGTCTCTGCATATAATTTTGATGGTCCTTCTAAGGTTTCTTTTTGTCTTCTTTTTCTGCCAGCTCTTCATATTCCTATATCTTGCTTCCTGTTACATGCAAATTGAACACCCAAAAGTTCCAGTTTATTTATTTAAATACCTGTTGACGTGATAGGCTAATATGTGTAATGTGAATCTTTTTCTAGGCTTACTCTTAATTTTCTTCAGTGGTTCCCATGGTCTGCTGTCCATTCTTGCCTCTCCTAAATGTACAATTTTGTGATAGCTTCTATTAAGAGGTTGTGTACCTTGGCTTCTGACTCTTATTTAATAAGGTTTAGATCAGAATTTAGACTCAAATTTAGCTTGAGAGAATGACTGAAAGAGACTGCGGATAAACTTAAGTATTTCTATGTGAGCAGGTAGACCTGGGCCTGATTCAGGTCACTAGAGTTCCATATTAGACAGTGAATCAACCTCTCAACAAAGATTAAAAACTACTTGCATGTTTGATCTGAATTAACCTTTCAGGTCACTGGGGCACCATTTAGTAAATTGCAGTGTCTCTTTGTAAATGGGATCAAGGCTATAAAAGAGTTGTTTCATCTAACTTACGAAATAAATTTATCACGTGCATTAGTCAGGGAATCAGAAACATGCCTAAAATTCCTAATAGCAAAGTGATGATGTAGTTTATGTAAAAATGATTTTTTCCCCCAAATGCTTTGACACTGCAAATCTTTTAAAAAATAAAATGAAAATGAATTGAGATGCGGAAGTGGAAAAGACAACTTTAGTCAACCCATTCATGAAGTCTGGTTTTGAAAGGGAGGAGAAATGAGTGGTTATAGCTCAGAGGTCGAGGTAAGAAAAAGGTGAGGTTTCTTTGAAACTGAAGACACAAAGAAAATTATCTTTTTTTAGGGAAGGTCTGTGAAAGAAAGGGGAGAATAAGCATAATAGGATACCTAAGCATGTGAAAGGAGATAAAATCTTGTGTATATGTGAAGGAATTTGTCATTATGAAGTTGGCCATGTCTCCCACTGCAGCAAGAGAGAAAGTGAAACAAATAGAACAATGACAAATGCAGGTAAGCATGTAGGTTTGGCCGCAAAGTGAGGAGGTTACCAACTAATTGTTTCTATTTTCTCTGTAAAAACTTAAGGTGGTACTTTAGCAAGTTGAAAGGAACAGGGAGAAGATGAAAGAGAAGGTCCCACAGAAGAGCAGAGAGCAGAAGAGGAAAACAGAACTTCTGTGAACCACACCAAACTTAGCTCAGGTGGGAGACCCTTCAGTTGTGGAGCTAGTGTATTCACTTATATTTTTCTGCAGCTACACTCAGCAGTGAGGATGTCATTTGGCAAAGGCATATAGCTGATATTGCCTGATGAATGAGATAGAAAGAAATTTGAGGTGATTTGCATGAGAACAGGTGAATTTAAAATGAACAGAAAAGATGTAGAGACAAAAGTGGGCTATCGGGAGAAAGGAGTAAATAGATGTGATGAATTTGAGAACAGGAAAAAGGGGAGTAACTGAGTAAGAGAAATTGACAGATAGTAGTTGATGACCAGAAGATTAAATGTTTTGTGTTCAAAATGTTATAAGCAGAGAATTCCTGAGTGATGACATGTTACAGTCTTATGGGGGAGTGGAAATGGAAGTGAGTGGAAGTCAATTCACTGAATGTGAGTCAAGGAGTTGTTATGCTAAGGCTCATGGTTGTCTGTCCATGGGATTTTGAAGTCTCCTAAAATAATAGCAGGACTTGAGATGGAAAAGAACATGTGAGCTAGGTATTAAAGTGTCCAGTTAATGAAAGGATATGTCCAGGAGTTCCATAGATGACAATGAACTAAATGGGAAAGATAGACCAGGTATATGGCATTAACCTCAATGGATCTGCACTTTTATTCAATGATAGATGTACAATGTTTTGGGTTTTTTTTATTATTATTTATATATTTGAGAGAGAGAGTAGGCGAGAGATAGAGCACAGGAGCAGGGGCAGAGGGAGAGAGGGAAGCCCTCTGGGCTGAGCAGGGAGCCCGACACAGGGCTTGATCCCAGGACCCTGGGATCATGACCTGTACTGAAGGCAGATGCTTAACAGACTCAGCCACCTAGGCGCCCTGTATAATGGTTTGTAAGTAGCATTGTCAAATTAAGAGGGGAACACCTAATTTCCTGTCCTTCAAATACTTGAAGTACAAACTGATTTAAAGACTAGCAGACAAAAAAATCCCTATTGTATGATCTTTATTAGCTATTTTCAAGTAATGCATTGTGAACTGTAGGTTCTTAGTAAGTACTTTTTGTCAGACTAGGTAAAAAGGCAGCCCTGCCTGACACTATAGGAAGATAGAAATTAATCAATCCACCTTGATATGATGGAGACAACTGGAGCAGTAGACTTTTGACTTGACATCCAAGGGCCTCCGAAGAGCCCCTGAATAGAGTTCATGTAGTTGTGATCTTGGATGTAAAAGATCACACTTCTGTTTTCATTATTGTAATATCTAGCATTTTCTTCGTTTAAAAATATAGGCAACAAACCACAGTTGTTAGCAATATCTGTATCTTTATTACCAGTAGAAACCATGATACTTTTCTATTGCCTTAATAATATGCAAAATTATCATTCAATATACATAACAGTTATAAATCATATATGAACAATTTTCATTCATATTCATCAAGATTTTAAAATTGCAGTAGTTATTAGGTTTGCCAATAGATCTCAATCTTTAATGTGTTATCAAAGTATTACATTGTTATATTAATTTATTGATATGAAAATTCTATTTTAGTATATTAAATATGTTCTGTGAAGTGGCCCAAAGGTGTGCATAGCACAGTCACTTGCACTAAGAATGTGGTAAACTCAATATCCTAGCCACCTAGAGTCATTTCTAGAGTTCTTCTGATCTCTTATCACAACTAGGCATACCACTAGCATTGACCTTTCTCTAAATTAATAACACAACCTAGTTCCTGCATAATCTTGGCCCCTTCTATTTCCACAAATTTGTTCGCATCCTCTCTGCGTTCTATATCTCAACCACATGGGGATCCTTTTCAGTACATGTGTGAGTCATGCTTTTTCTTTTTTTTAATCTTTGGGGCTTTCTACTTGCTGTTTAATTTGCCTAAAATAGAATTTCATCCTTTTATCTCACCGTCACCTCTTTAAGTAGTTAATGTGTATTTAGCATCCTGACTCTTCCAAACAAAGTAAGACACTCCACTTATAAAATGTAGGACTGAATGGGACACATGTATACTAAAAATACTTATTGCTTATCTGAAGTTCAAAGTTAACTGGAAGGCTTTGTATTTTTACTTACTCAATCTACCAACCTATGCTAACCTTTTAAAACATTTTCTCACTTGTAACTGTTTCTCTTTCTGCTAATATGAAGCTCTGTGGTACAGAGAATATATATCCTTGTTCACTATGATGTCCCCAATGCCTAGAGTAGAGGTACTGAGCAAGTAGTAGTCACTTCTAAATTTAAGGTGACTGAATTCATAAACTATACTTTGTGTTTAAAGTTTCAGTTTCTAGTTCTGGCTTTCCTATTAGACTATGAGTTTCTTAAGGACAGATCCCTTCTTTGTACCCAAAGCCAAAGCCCAGTGTCTGTAACAGAGTAGACACCCAAAAAATGTGTTAAATAGAACCAAATTCTCTCATTCCCTTGAAAACCACTGAAAGTGGACCAGTGTATGTAAAGGTATGCTTGTAAGGAGTTAAGCCTATCTTATTTGAGAATAAAAGGGTTGAAATTAGGACAAAGATGTTAAGCAATTATATGTCTTAAGGCTCAGTTTCCTAATTAGCATCAACTGGATGACATCAAGGAAATGTAAACCAGAATGACAATGAGATATCCCTTCACCCCTGTCAGGTTAACTATATATATAAATTATAAATTATATGCTATAAATTAATTTATATATAGCTATCCTGGCTAGTGTTAATTAATTATAATCAATATAGTATACTTCACTAATAAATGGTATACAAATATAATAATATAACAATATAATTATAATTATAATACTAATCCATTATATATACTGATTAAATATATATATCTAAAAGGGCAGTATTTTGAGTATGTGGAGAAATTGGAACTCTTGCACACTGTTGGTAGGAATGCAAAATGGTGCAGCCACTATGGAAAATACTATGGAGGCTCCTCAAAAAATTAAAATTAGAGCTACCATATGATCCCCCAATTACACTTGTGGGTATTTATCCAAAATTAATGA
Organism: Callorhinus ursinus; assembly: GCF_003265705.2. NCBI lineage: Eukaryota > Metazoa > Chordata > Mammalia > Carnivora > Otariidae > Callorhinus > Callorhinus ursinus. Next base: position 21,448,494 of record NW_027397063.1, read on the forward strand.
AATCATGATCTCAAAGAGATATTAGCACTCCCATTTTCATTACAATTCACAATAGCCAAGATATGGAATCAAGCTAAATGTCCATTGAAAGATAAATGGATAAAGAAAATGTGGTATGTGTATACAATGGAATACTATTTTAATTTAGAAATTCTGCATTATGCAAAAACATGGATGAACCTTGAGGACATTATGCTAAGTGAAATAAGCCAAAGAAAGACAAATACCTGCATGTTTCCTGGACCTAGGAGGAAGGGTAAATGGTAATTCTTAATCCACAGGCATAAAGTTCTGGTTAAGCAAGATGAATAAGCTCTAAAGATAGGCGGTACAGTGTTGTGCCGATAGTCAAGAATAATGCCTTATACACTTAAAATTTGGTTAAGGCTGTAGATCTCATACTAAGTGTCCTTACAATGATGCAATTTTTTAAAAGCATATGTGCCTCAGGTGTAAAGTATATTCACAGTTAAGGAATCAGAAGAGGAACCAGCAAATGAAATAGTCAGGGAATATTCAGAAATTTCAAAAAGGCTACTGGGGAGTTAGAACTCTGTGGAAATATGGAAGGAATACAAAAATGAGCAACAGAGAGAGATTTCCTTCAGAGTTCATAAATAGTAAGGAAGAAATGAGCACTGGACATAAAAATTAGGAAGTAATCTTTGAGTTAAGAATGGGAAATCTAATGTAACTCAGAGGATTTTAGAATCTAAAAGAAACTATGAGAGAGTGGGAAGAAAATTAGATGATGGGGATGATTATTGTTGTTTCTTTTGCTTTTATTTTCTTTTAAAAGATAAATTTAAATTTGTTTGTAGTTAGAGGAATAGATGAGTAAATTTCCAAGTAAGAAAAAAACTCTCAAGGAAATATGAGAGGAATGGATTTCAGAATCTTGATTTTATAGAGGTAAAGAGACATACCTGAAATTTTACAGAATGGTAAAAGGATTCATACACAGTGATATGTATTAAATGGTCCGTACTCAGAGATACAAGTGTTGCTGTAATGGTGTTCATATTAAAAAGCTGGACTTGAGAAGATAAAAGGGGAAAAATTCAGCTCTACAGAGAAGATAGGCATAGCATTTGTCTAATCGTTTATTTAACAACATACCCTCATATATGCACTCAAGCACAAATGTGGTGTCCTGCTCATAAATATTGTCCCATCCCCCGACTGTTATTCTATACTCTCAGCCTGGTTGTACTATTCAAAATTGATCAATGAGCATTAGCATATCATAATGCAAATGCCCTTAGCAATGCATGCTCTACCTGACTAGCCTCTGTTACTTGTGGGTTGTTTTTTTTGTTGTTGTTGTTGTTTTTTAATCAGGGGCCATTTTCACTACTGCGTTCTCACTTTCTGACATTTATTATGCATTCTGGTCAACACTTTTGACCTTTAATGCCTAACAAACTTGTGCAACTGATAGTGCTAGAAACCACAAAGGCAGGAGAAGGGGAAAAATATCATGCTGGATGTAAAAATGATAAATCTAATATGGAGGCGCTCTCAAAGAAATGGTTAAGAAAAAAGATGATAATGAACAGAGAGGGGTGAACCGGTGTATGTACTTTAAATTTTGAAGCTTACTGCAGATATAACAGTAAAGGAGGGTTACCAGAATTATACCCACAGTTACAAAAATCTATGTCCTGAATTAACTTATGACTTCAGGAGGTTTGAAGAAGTTGGATGAACAATTCCCGATTGTGATGTCAGAAGATTATTTCAATAGACTGCCAGTACTCTAAAAGGAGAAAGTATGTTTTATCAAAGCAATCCACATAATCAATAATTGTAAACAATACATTTTGCTGCCATCCATGAATTAAGGTCAACGCTTATTGTAGTTGTAGTTGTTGTTAAATTATTATAGTTACGTTATATTTTTTTCAAAGTAATCTGATTTAAAGCTATCTTAAAAAAATAAAATAAGCTATCTTTTAAAATGATTTTGGATTCCCTCCAAAAGCCAAGAATCTGGCTTTTAGGTAAATATCTTAGCATAAATTCAGCTCCACTGATTAGTATATACTTCTCTTCTCCAGTTTTATACACTGCAAGCCTAACCTTGAATGTAGAATATTTTACTTTTGTGTTTAAAATTTTCAGGTTTAAAAAATTTGTATCTTCTACTATTGGGGAAACGAGGCTGAAATATTTTCATTAAATTTATTTGAGTTTATAATTAGTTTCAATGCTACGAAAATTCTTTTTTTCTCAGTTTATGTTTATATATAAAGAAGAAACCAGGTGGTGTTTCTGCTTCAGTAGACTGTGTCTATTCAGCAGAAAATATTAAAATATAGAAGGCTTTATAAGTCCCATCTGCCCAAATACCTGTGTTTCTCTCCTTCCCATAGGTTCCAGAAATTCACATTTAACACTTTTATAATGAATCCATACCATAAAGACAGTCATAAAAAGCATGACTGTTTAACCCTGTGGTCTCCTTCGAAAGAAAAAATCGGAGTGGAATCATTATATTGCGATATATTCATATTGGGAAAAATGATTTCAAAGTTCTCAGGAATTCCAAAAGAAAGTTTTGGAATAAACTGAATAATTAAAAAAATCACCAGGACTTGTTCATCTATTTGGGTTGATAATATAGATTTTAATTGAGAGGAGAGAAAATAAATACTTTTTAGATTCAGAATATTGTGAAAATGCTTTAGTTCTTAGAGTTGAGTTTTTGCTTCTCTAAAACTACTGTTCAAATTCTATATTCTAACAGAGACACAAAAGAACATCATTGCTCTTTTGTTTTATTTTCGTTTGATTCCTAAGAACAAATATATTTCATAAAATTGGCAATAAAAAGTTTATACATTAGACTATGATTCATTTTTGACTATTATTAGTGGGTGGAAAAGACATGAATTGAAATTTGGGATTAACATTCTTTTGAGCTAAGCCAAATTGATGGTAATAATGAGGGAGTTGTCACCTACAGAAGCTCGTTTCCTGATCCCACCCCTTCCAAGTTGCTTATGGTGATTTCATGATTGTGATATTGATCAGATGGCACCAGCCATGCCGGTAGGACAGTCCCCCAGGTGCTTTAGAGTAGCTCCTAATTCACAGATACAATTTTCTTCTGACTACTCGCTCAAAGCCAAAAGACTGAAAGATCCAGTTCCAAATTCCAATACCCTGTAGGATCGTGATAATAAATTAATATTAAGTCACTTCTTTAACAAACATTTGTTGACCTCCTAATATATCCCTATCATATGTTAGCTTTTGTGAATTCAAAAATAAATATGATAAAGCTTTACCCTTCCAGACCTTACAGTCCAGTGGGCACACATATATAGTTTTAACAACCACAAGATGTGATGGGATATATGTTACATCCAATCTACAGACCTGTGCTTATGGGAGTTGAGAGCAGGGGTAGCTATCCTTGCCTGGGAAGAAAAGAGAGAAAAAGAACTAACATTTATGGGAAACCCATTAGTAGGATTGTTATGAGAATAGAGATGATATTTTAAAGCACTTAGAGCAATTCCTGATACTGTACCACTATCAGTCGATAAATATGACTTTTATGGCTTTGACAATACATTCTAGATTTCTTCTTGGTTTTCCAGTTTGGTATGAATAAAATAATATGTAACAATTCAGCATACTCTAGGAAAACCTTCCAGAAGGACAATTTTGTGGGTTTTCCATGAAAGCAGTAACATTAAAATCAAACTAAGTAGAACACATCACAGCCTCTCTTCATCCAATTTAAATTTAATGAACTCTTAGCTGAACTAAATGTCTCATCCCCATAAACTTAGTGGCACAAGGTTTACAGAAACTGCAACTTCAACATTATTTTACTATATTTATATGACTGTAAATCAGGAGGCACATTTATTTTCTTCCAGGTTTTTTTTCTGCCTTCTGCTAACATGGCATCTTGACCATTTGTAACATCGTCACATTGTCTGGGACAGTGGTGTTGCCTCCCCTGCTCTGTTCCAGACTTGGGACTGACCGTATTACTTTTAGAGATAGTAAAGGCAAGGAGAGTGATCAAAATAATGGTCAGTCTAGATTGTCAGATTGCTGGCCAATCTGCCTACACTACCAGGACAGTGAATCTGTCTTCGGTGCACTAAGAGCCCCCAATTAGTGGCCAAGGCGAAGCAAAGTGGGTATGTCTCTTCAAATTTAATCACAGAAAACATAGAATTGCCTCAAATACCTTCTATATTCCTTCAGTGGGATTTACCTAGGTTTCTACCTATTATCTCTGAAGGTTGTTTATGCCACTCCCCTAAACTGTGATAGGTTGTTACTTTTGCCCCTTATTTTATCTTTCTGATGTGATGTAAAGAGTGATTTGGTCTCCTAGGCCACATTTGTGGAAAACATAAAGTCCTCCAGTAATCAAAACTATGCAAGAGCTGAATATTCTCTTTTCAAAGTACTTCCAGATTCCATCTATTTTTAAACTGATTTTTGCCTTTTTACAATCTTTGTGTTTTTTATCAAAACTTATTTTTCTTTTCTTCTGTGTATTTCTAATGCATGGTTAGATATATTATAACATTGAATTATTTCCATATTAATAGGCACTAACTCACCTGAATTTTTAGGGATTTGGTTAGGCTCACAGGAAAAAATTATAATACTAACATCATTTACTAGCTCTATTCCAATATACAGTTAATATATAGTTCATATATAAAGTTATATTACTATTCTAGATACTTTCTGTGTCCCTTTTCAATATACTATTCATCCTCAACTAAATTAAAGTTAGGAATTACTACAAAATTGGCTATTGCATTTTAACAAAATACTATGGTTTTAATAATTTTTCAATAGTTTCATCCACAGTTTTATAATTTTCTTTTTTAAAAAATTGTCCTCAGTTTTTAAAGTTATTATATTTTATTGTATGCATTTGAGGAATACAACATGATGTTTTGCTGTACATACATGTGAAATGATGTATGAATCTGAAGGACATCATGCTAGTGAAATAAGCCAGACACAAAAAGAAAAATACTACATGATCTCACTTATGTGTGTAATCTTTAAAAATAGAATACACAGAAGCAGAGAGTAGAATGGTGGTTACAAGGAGCAGAGATGTGGGGAAATGGGAGATGCTGTTCAAAATATACAAAGTTGCAGTTATAGAAGATGAGTTTTAGACATCCAATGTATAGCATGGTGAAGATGACTACAGTTATTAATACTGTATTATATATTGGGATAGCATGATGTTCTGTTTAATCATCAACATTCTTCCTTACATTTGTGTACTTTTTACTGATCTCAAAAATATTCGCATTTACACCTATATAGCAAATTTTGTGTTTCTTATATCTCTGGGCAATTCTGAAGGGCTATTAACTACAAGGCATGATATAAGTAATAATTTCAGTGGGCAATGGCATTCCAATATTATCAGATTCAAATTTATTTTACGAACTGCCTCTTGATATTCATTAATTTTATTCTTTCAACATTTATTACATTCCTACTATGATGTAGTCACCATACACAAATATAAGTGATCAAGTGATTACTTGAGCATCATATTAATATTCAGGTTGGTTGGTATGTAACAGAATTTTGTGAAAATAGTTAGCAGATATTGATTGAACAGAAGGAAGAGTAGGCGTGACATAGTTATTCAGGCATGAACAAAAAGTCATGGATCATAAACTTCCGACAATACTTGCTCATTCATTTGATCTAGATTTTCTTAGAATTCAGAAGTAACTGTCATTCACCTCCCCCCAGGCCTAACTATGTATCCTCAACTTTTCATTTATTTATGTGACACGTTGTACCTAAGCATTTATAGCACTGGTAAGTGAAATTTTATAGATTCAATATTCTTCAATTCACTTGATAAGGAATTCTGCTAGTCCTCTCATTTTGTTTTTCTAATATTAAGTTGATAATGTGAGTTTTAAGTGACCCATTTTATTCCTGGTTGGACCACGTGTTCGATTTTGACATTTCACATCAGCTCAATTATCAAAATCTGTCTATAAAAGAGATTATAATTATTAGCCTTTTCAATTCTCACATCTAGCAATGCCTAAAACATAGAGTTAGTTAGTGCTCAATAGTTATTTGGCAAATAAATAAATTATCTAAGATGGGACATTTATGTATGTTTTGTTTGAAAAATAATCCTTAGAAAGTCTTAAAAGCTTATATATGTGTATTAAATTATTTCTATTCTTCATTTTGTAAAAGTTTTTGGTTCTTCTATTAGTGGGATGACAAAATTCTTTTACCTTTGAAGTATTCTTTTTCAAACTAATAGGCTATTAACAATTTATTTATATATCATTAAATAATTCTACTTATAATTATGGTTTAAATTATATTCCTTGAGTAGCTTGAGCAGGTGGAAGAAACAACTTGCCTTATTTCTGAAAAACTTAAGATGTCAGAATCCTTTGAACATCACTGACTCTGTAGGAAAAAGTTGGTAAGAAGTTAATCATTCTTTCAAGAAGTATACTGTTTAAATTTACCTGCTTCCTTGACTTTATGAAAGCATAACACAAAGGCCTTTTATTTCTCAGCCAAAAAGCAGATATATTCAAAAGGAATTAAAAAATATATTCAAACCTTAGTAATTAGATATCTCTGCAATGTTTAGAAATTGTCATACATGGGAGGGTTTTTTTTAAGATTTTATTTATTTATTCCTAAGAGACAGAGAGAGAGGCAGAGGGAGAAGCAGGTTCCCCGCTGAGCAGGGAGCCTGATGCTGGACTCGATCCCAGGAATCTGGGATCATGACCTGAGCTGAAGGCAGACACTTAACGACTGAGCCACCCAGGCGCCCCATACATGGGAGTTTTAACATATTTTATAGTGACTTAAAGGTGGTCAGGTAATATTAAGGAAGACTTTTATGTATTTAAATTCAGATGAATCACAAATGTAGTGAGGTTTTAAATTTATAATAAAAATATTATATCATGCAGTATGGTTGCATAAAACATGGATGATACAGTAAATATGAAAGTTCCATATGACTATACTTCATAAGCATTAATGCCAGTAGATAAAGCTTAGTAGGACAAAATAATATGATTAAGTATTCCCAAGATACTCGTAAGTATAAACAAGCAGAAACACTAACCTATAAAAGAGATCCTTTGCAAAAGGAAAAAAATCAGCAAATGGATAAGAATGTTGTTGATGCCAAACGAGTATTATATGACACCAAAATAATAAATAAGGAAATAAAGAAGGGAAGGAGTTTGTGCTAGCCCAGTATCAAGTAAAGGAAGTTTGGTTTTGTTTGTTTGTTGTTTTTCTCAAAATCATGTGGATGTGTTCATAAGTTGATTGGTATATTAATGAAAGGGATTTAAACATATTCCATTATACATAAAAAAACTTTGGTTTTTGATATTTGGGGACATTGAAAGGTAAAGAAACAGAGACCAAGCAGTATAAGAAATACAGCAATGACTTCTAGGCACAGGTGTTCCAAGTTGTTGCTTAGAATCATTACAATTCCACCTATAAGCAAAAGGAATATGTTGTATGCCAAAATGGTAAACATTAAAGTTGAGTGTATCATTCATGTTATATGGAGTTTAGTCTTCTACAAGATTGTATATTGACATATCTAGAGCTGCAAAAAGTTTTGTTCAAGTAAGACTGGAGGAATATCTAGATTTTGTATAAATAGTACAAAATCTGTATAATATTCAAATAGGAATAAAAATGTTAGAAAAATATATGGTTAGAATAACAAGAATTAGATCAGTAGTGTAAGTAAAGTTTTTTGAAAAATAGAATAGTACTTATGAGTGTTCTCCTTGCTCTAGAAATTGATGGCCTCAAAGACATTTAGATGAAATGAAGACATTAGTATGGAATATTTTATGTTTTTTTGCAATCTATTTTTAAAGCAGATTCCTGAGAGCATTTGTAATATTTTGCTACATAGCAAATTTTATGGCTTAAAACAACAAATATTTATCATCTCACACAATTTTTGAGAATTAGTCGTCTCAGATTGCCGTAGGTAGGTGATTAAGGTCTCTCATGAGTTTGCAGTCAAAATGTCACCCAGGAATGTAGTCATCTGAAGGCTTGGCTGGGGCTGGAGGATGTGTTTTTAAGATAGCTCAGTCCCATCACTATGAATAGAAGACCTGGTTCCCACTGGTTGTTGGGAGGAGACTTTAGGTCTCCACCGTGAGAACCTCTTTACAACATAGTAGCTGACTTTTCCCAAAATGAGCAATCTAAGTGAATGAGGCAGAAGCCACACTATCTTTTAAGACTACACCATGGAAGCACTGATGCTGTATTCAATTGGACACATCAACCAACCTGGATACAATTAAGGAGGAACCTAAGCAAATTCACAAATACCAGAAAACAGGGCACTAGGGCCATCCTTGAGGTCAAACATCACAATGAGAAGGAAGAGGGGCCAGGAGAAGGAAGGGAAAGGAAATGACAAGGGAAGGAAGGAAGGAAGAATGGAAGGAGGAAGGAAGGAAGGGAGGGAGGGAGGAAGTAAGGAAAATAGATCACTGCAGAATATTGTACTTACTTCTTCACATTTTATAAATGAGAATTTAGAAACCATGACCACCATCTCAAAAGAAAATTTCGTTATTTAATATTTGCCAAAAGCATTGATTTTTTAAGCAATTAGTAAAATAGCTACAATCTAGATTTTCATATTTAACGATTAATTGCTTAGAATATTTTATTTTTAATTGGATTGTATTAAAATATGAATATCTTCCAAAATGGAATGTAAAATTGTATGGTACTTATGTGATATTTATAAGATTAAAACCTTACCACTAAATGACGTCTTATATTGGCATTCCCAAATATAACAAATAAAAATGCAGGATGTCCAGTTGAATATGAATTTCAGATGAACAATAAAAATATTTAGTTTAAGTATATTCTATGTAACAAATAATAATTATTTATCTGAAATTTAAATTTAACAGTTTGTCCAGTATTTTACCTGGTAACCCTACCTTAAATAGCTCTCAACTATATTTTGGTCAAACATAATAAAATTTTAGGTAATAAACATTCTTTCCTTCTATGTGTTATTTTTTTTGCAGAAGTTTCTATTTAACAAAATGGGTACAGGGGTGCCTGGGTGGCTCAGTTGTTCAGTGTATGCCTTCAGCTTGGGTCATGATCCCAGGGTCCTGGAATCAAGGCCCATATTGGGCTCCCTGCTCAGCGGGAAGCCTGCTTCTCCCTCTCCCACTCCCCCTGCTTGTGTTCCCTCTCTCACTGTGTCTCTCTCTGTCAAATAAATAAATAAAATCTTTAAAAAAGTAAAAATTAAAAAAATTGAAAAATGGGTACATTAAGGAAAATAGGTCACATCCATTGTTGTTATCCATTAAATGTGTGTGTGTAGATGTGTATGTGTATCCCCAAAACTTGAGCAGGAGGATGACTTGGCAATTGAATAGACATATATATGTTGCCATGTTTATTTGTAAGATTATTGTAATTCATATTTAGGAACAAACATGATAGCCAAATTTCCAATTCTACTTCCAGTTCTATAGTCAGTTCTAATACATACTCTGCCTTAAAAATTTAGAAATTTCCTCTTGTCATCAAAATGGTTACTTTTGCAACGTTGCTTCTCTTTTGTTTATGTTCTACATCCCATAACATACACGAATAGTGGAAAAAGAAAATGAAGAAAAAAAGATGATTTTGCTTCTAAAATACTGCCTACTACTTGGGTATTTGCCCTTTCATAACATTATCAGTCACTTAATAATGCCATCCACATCCCCACCTGATAGCTGGATAGTGATGCCAGCCAGCTTTTTCTGTGCCTCCAAACATCTGATGCCTGGGGAGGGCATGGTCAGGGCATGGCTACACTCTAAAATATAAGTGTGTTCTCCAGTGGGCTGACACCTCTCAAGGACATAAGACCCACTGCAAAAGGTTAAGTATATACAGTTCCAGGATTGGAATGACAAATTTTATGTCCACTAAGAACCTAAAACTTTGTTGGATTTGCAAGATTTTGTGCAAGCTACAGCATTTAAAGGACAGGCAATATTCCTGCTTGAGAAAGAATTTATATTCTCTGGGAAATAGGAAGCAGAGTTTCATTAGAAAAGCCTAGCCATTGAAAGTTGTGTAAATATTGGAAACTTAAATTTCACTTAAAATATGCCATCCTGAATTGGGATTATAGCAATAAAGTGCTATAAGGGCATTCTTTGTAGAGTGAGGGAACTAACTTGTACCACATTTAGACATGTGGAATATAATATGACATATGTCAATTAATATATAGCCTACATATTTGGACCATTTTGACTTTCCAATTTTCAAATGTAATCAATTGACAAATATATTAAAATTTGATGGTGACACACATTTTACATCAAGTATACCTGTGAAAACTTGTCTGTCTCTTTAAACTAATATACCTAATTTCACAGTCATAGACTCTCAAATCAAAAAATCAAATATAACTGTAGCCAGAGAACAACTTAGAAGTAGGGATTTGTTTGAAAAGGTTAAATGCCAGATTGTATTACTTGTGTAACTGCATTTTAGAGTATATATCAAAGAGGAATAATTGAAATTTAAATTATTAACTTTCAAGTTTAAGGCACAATCATTTTTAAATCATTTTTATTGTAATTTTTAGTTAAATGGTCAACTGTGACATTTAAATGTATACCATTCAGTGATTTAACAGATTTTTAGAATCTGAAAACATATGAGATATAGAGATAAGTGGCCTAAGTCCTGAAATCAAGGCATTGGGCTCACAGGGAGAAAAAAAGAAAAAAAAAAAAAAGATTTTTCAGAGAGTCATTAAAAGTTGTGGCTTAAATGAATTTCTTTAAAATATGTTGAAAGCTTCAGAATTTTGGCTGTTTTTATGTTCTTTGACTATTGATATGTGATTGTATATAGCTGCAAAATATGGCAATGGAGAAAAGATGGGGTTTTTAAAGTATATTTCTAGAGAATAACTATAAAGAAGAGCATGTAACTAACAGGACACACCATTAAGCTTTATTTATTCATTCACTAACTTTTTTAAAGATTTATTTATTTTAGAGAGAGAGAGAGCAGGGGGAGGGGCAGAGGGAAAGGGAGAAAGAGTCAGGGAAGCCAACCCTACTGATCAAGGAGCCAACATGGGTCTCCATCCCAGGACCCTGCGATCATGACCTGAGCCGAAACCAAGAGTCAGAGGCTTAACCGACTGAGCCACCCAGGCGCCCCAATCACTAATTATTTTATTTGCTTTTTTATTTTTATTGAGTGCTGACTATGACTGAGGTGCTATACTAGGTGCTGGGAAATGATGACACAAAAGGCACAAGGGTCCCTAGTCTAATGGAATTTAGAACTAGTGCGGAGGCGAAAACAAATGCAAAAAAGAAATGTGATTCCACTAACGGTTACAAAAAAGACAAAGAGCTCTGAATGAATCAGGGAGATCAGAAGAAGTGTCCCTAATGAAGTGACACTGATATGGACTGAGAAGGATAAATAGAAGGTAACAATGAATCAAAGAGCTAAGTGATACCCAGGCAGGGAGAATAGCATGTTCCAAAGCATTCTAGCCACAGGGGTCATGCAAAGCATAAAACGATGACCAAAATAATGAAATTATTTGTGCTCATTGAGGGCAAGTACTCCCACAGTGCCTAGCAAAATGTAGGCCGTGTATGAAATGCTCCACAGTTTATTGCAAAGAAATTGAAGAAAGAATTAGAAATCTGTAGGTAATTATCCTTAGCCTATTTTTAACATCTGCCTGTCAATGAGTGATGGAAGAGTTAGTTAAATCATGTGCCAAGTATTAGACTTTCCTCCTACCCTTTCTCTTATGTTGATTGTGGGGATATATTTTCACACACCCACGGTGGGTAGTTCATCACATTGGTGGCCCCAAGGAACCTTGTCTTCTGATATCCATGTCTTTGTGTTGTCTGCTCTCCTTAAATCTTGGGGGATTCTATGGATTGCTTTAACTAATAGAATGTGGTAGGGGTGACACTATTCCAATGCTAGGCTTTAGCCTTAAGAAGAAGTGGCAGTCTCTCTATTCGCATCCTGGAAGCCCTGAATTGCAGGTAAGACCCTTGACTCTCCCACTAGAGACACCAAATAGAGAGGGACAGGATGTGAAATTCCACGGAGGAAAACAGAAATTCAGCAAGAGCTGAGACCCCAGGTATATAATTCCAAGGATGTGAGTGTAGATAGATTATTTGGAAAGGGATTCCATGATGCTGTCAGGAAAACGAGGGAGTAGAACAAGGAAGAGAAGAAATCTGTAAAGGGTGCTTTACTGAGCAGACCACCACTGAGGGCAACTGAGGCACAATGCCTCTGGAAAGTCTGGAAGGAGCAGGGTAGAATACATCTCAAAGTTATCCCCTCGAAGTGCAGAAATGGGTTCTGTATATCCACCAAATCTCCATCCACCGTTGGTGGAAGGCTCCTTCCAGAAGCACTAACTCTCTGGCACTTTGGCCTTACCCCCAACAAGGGCCAAGATTGCCCCTATACCAGAACATCTGCAGGCAGAGTCAGAGGTGTTCAAAGTAGACCATCTTTGGGATCTAGAGGTAAGTGCTGACTCAGTATGACAGAGCTGGGAACAGTTCGCCTCTACTACAAAATGTGAACTTCTCAGGTGTTCTTTCTGCCCATTATCTTATCTTTAGCCTAATACCTAGAACATGCAACAGAACATGTATTGAAAATATGGATGGTAAATGTTGAATTTAATTTTTTTGAGAGGCTTTGTGTTGTATTCAGTGGACTTTGCAAATTAGATACTGGAAGATGGTATGATGGAAATGATAATGTTCATTCGATCCCAAGAAAACCAATCAAGGTGCCTTATCCTGGCAGAACAAAAAATTATATTATGCCACTCATGTTTTGCAAAACCAGTGCTTGGATATTTTGTACAACATGAAGATATATTTTGAGTTACTTGGATAGAGAAAGGGCAGAGGAGAGTTTCAAAGAAATCTTGGATATTGATTGTATAGAAGTCCTTTGCAGAAGTCCTCCAAGGAAGCCTCTATGAGAAATATATGTCAGTACCCAAGCAACTCAAGTGGAAACAGTAGAAATTTAAGAGGAATGTTTCCTAGTTTAATTCAGAACTTCATAGGAACTATTACCAAGAGTTACCAAAAGAATCTCAAATATTTGGAAGAAGAAAAAATTAATCTTGGAAAGTTATGTATTAAAAGCCAGAGGGCAGAAATGTAGTTTTCAGAAGAAGCATTTTGACAACCCAAGAATTCAACACCTGCAGTACCTGCAGTACGAGGCTTCGTTCAGCAGAGAGCTATTAAGTTCCTTTGTCATTATTTTCAGTATGTCCGTGTTCATCCCATCAGCTATTAAAAAAATAGTGTGAGTGTCCGCCCACAAGTGAGAAAACAAGAGAGCCAATTTGTATCTGGGTACAATTCTCCCCTTGCCTCTTGTAGCTAGATGAAGAAATGCAGCAAATTAAATGTCAAGCCAATTTTCATGTTAATAAAACCAGCTTGAAGCTTCTTTCTCTAGGCTGGATCGCCTAATGTGCACTCCCAGCTGCTAGGTGGGTTGGTCCCTGATAGCCTAACTTTCACTCCTATCTTTAATGGTGTTGGGATCTGGTTTCAATTTAGTAAATGTGCTACATTTAAGGGGACAGAGGAAGGGAGAGAGAAGGGAAGAGAAAGAAAGAGATCAGGGCATATGAAAGTTGCTTTAGCAGTGTGCACTCCCTGCTTGCCTTTCAGGAGGAATGTGGTGGATGAAGAGGCCAAAGGTAATTTTCTCACAGGACAGAGAAACAAGTAAAAGGCCTGCATAATCCACAAACTGAGCAATTAAACTCTGAGTAAGCTTGGGAAGCATAGAGAATACTGTAGAACTCAATTCACTTAAAAAATTTTATTCGTGTAAGCCTGGTGATGGGTATTGAGGAGGGCACGTTTTGCATGGTGCACTGGGTGTTATGAACAAACAATGAATCATGGAACACTGCATCAAAAACTAATGATGTAATATATGGTGATTAACATAACAATAAAAAAAATTAAAAAAAATTTTATTCGTGTATATTAGGCACACAATGTTACATTACTTTCAGGGGTACAACATCGTGATTCAACAGTTCTATATGTTACCCTCTGCTCACCACAGGTGTAACTACCGTCTGTCCCCATGCCACGCTATGACAATATCATTGACTATACCCCTTGTGCTGTGCCTTTCATTCCCATGACTTATCCATTCCATACGTGGAAGCCTGTATCGCCCACTCCCCTTCACTTATTTAGCCCATCCCCCCACCTCAGTCATCACTTTGTTCTTTGTATTTATAGGTCTGATTCTGCTTTTTGTCTGCTTGCTTATTTATTTGTGGTTTTTTTTTTAATTTCACATATGAGTGAAATTGTATGGTATTTGTCTCTCTCTGTGTGACTTATTTCACTTAGCGTAATATCCTCTGGGTCCATCCATGTTGTCACACATGGCAAGATCTCATCTTTTTAAAACAGCTGCATAATATTCCTCTGTGTTTGTGTGTGTGTGTGTGTGTGCGTGTGTGTGTGTGTGTGTGTGTGTGTGTCTGGTATGTATATATATTCTCCATTTTTCTATCAGTGGACACTTATGTTGCTTCCATATCTTGGCTATTGTAAATAATGCTTCAGTAAACATAAGGGCGCATATATCTTTGCAAATTAGTGTTTTCATTTCCTTTGGGTAAATGCTCAGTAGCAGAATTACTGGACCCTTTGGTATTTCTATTTTAAATTTTGGGGAGAACCCCCATACTGTTTTCCACAGTGGCTGCATCATTTTACATTCCCACCAATAGTGCATGAAGTTTCCTTTTTCTCTACATCCTCACGAATATTAGTCATTTTTTGTCTTTTTGATTTTAGTTATTCTGACAGGTAATGAGGTGAGATCTCACTGTGGTCTTGATTTGCACTTCCCTGATTATTAGTGATGTTGAGCATCTTTTTTATGTGGTTGGCCATCTGTATGTTTTCTTTAGAAAAATAGCTATTTGCATCCTCTGCCCATTTTATACTCAGATTGTTTGGTTTTTTTTGGTGTTGAGCTGTATACATTCTTTATATATTTTGGATATTAACCGTAGTCCCAATAGTTTATTTTTCTTTTGTTTCCCTTGCCTTAGGAGACATATCTAGACAGATGCTGCTATGGCCACAGCTCCCTTTTTTAGTTGAGCTATAAATTTTTAAGGATTATAGACCAAAATGACCTAGGAATATTCTGTGTTCATCTTTATCTCAAAAACGACTCCAGTAACTTCTCCCTGCATCTCACAGTTTAATCAGGATGCTCTCTTGGATATATATTCTATAACTCTCCTGAGACTTCTTCAATCTTTTTAAAATTTTTCCTTTCTTTAGTGGAAATAGAGCAGAGCTGAGACCTGTCTACCAGACATTATTATCTTCTCTTCTTTTTATTGAGTTGGCTCTTTATCTTGAGGCTGGGGCAACACATTTCACAGAGTAGGTGAGTATTACACGCTATCTTTACTTCTGCTCCTGCTAGTGGTACTACTGCTATTGAACTTCATCTGAGGGTGTTATTAAACTTAGACAGAAACTTCTCAGGTCAGCATGCTTTCTCCCTATTAAAAGTGCCCTTTCTACAAATACTGCATGGTCTGCCATGTAAAAGATGATCAGTTGAAAAAGATAGAGTGCAGTTTAAATGTTAATTTCAGTGCAGTTTTTCTTACTGGCCACTTCCATCAGAATCATCTGAGGTACTCCTTAAAATTTTAACTTACTGTGAACCACATCAGATTAACTTCATCAGAATCTCTGAGGAATGGGACTTAGGCCCCATTTTAGATAAATTGTCCACGTATTTCTTATTCTCTGAAAATTTAAGAACTTCTGCTAGTCTTCATGAAGAACTAGCCATATGGCTGTGACCTTCTTCAGTGAAAATTTTGGTCAAGTGTTCGTATACCAGATATGGCCAATTATTTCTCCAAAATAGATATTATTCTAATTATTATTGTCATAAGATTATTTAATTTAAGTTTTAATTGGTGAATGAAAATCTAAGTCTGTAATTACAAAACACAGAGGTAACTCCACATTCTAAGTATTTTCCCAAAGGTTTATCTACATTTTTTCCATAGAAATAGGAGCATAATTATCCTATAGTATTTTCTTAACCTCCTGTTTAACTCAAAATATATAGTGAACATTTTTAATGTCACTGACGATTTTTCCACACTTACATCATTTCTAAAAATTGTATACCATTGCATCAAAATGATATTCAGACATTTAATCAGTTCTATTGTTAGACAGTTTGGTTATTTCCAGGTTTCTTTTGGAAATACTAAAAATGCTGAATTAACATTCTTACATCCATTACTTTAAAACCATAAAAATTTCATGATATACTTTTTATAATTACATCTTATTATAGTAGAATTTAGGTTACTAGCAAAAGAAGGTAAAGATTTGTTTAAGTAGTTAATAAAATGAATACATTTATTACAAAGTCTAAGTATGTTGCATAAATCATATTTTTTAAATTAACTTTCCTAAACTATAATTGTCCAGTACAGTGAGCATGAACAATTAAATAGAAAACTCCAGATTGTCAAAATTTAATGGAAAAAAGATATTTTTCACCTCTGAGATGTTACAGGCGTTTGAAATTGAGAGGGCAAACTAGCATAGAGAAATCTAGGTCTATCAGAACTAGGGGAGAAAAGGAAGATGAAACACTGAGTAATATTCTGTTCAGTAATTTCTTTTCTTGCCTTTTTTCCCCCTCAAGCTTAAAGAGGTTTTGAAAGAGGCTTTCAAGGTGAGCCGTTTTCTAGAAAATTTTCTTGTGCATGAATGTGTGTAGTAGCAAATTTAAACTAACAAGCATGTTTCATGTGAATATGCTCACTGAGTTTGTGTTGAGGGAGCAGGTCTCTGTACTTCAAATGTAGAGCCCTGAGATCTTTGCAACTGATAATAAATTTTAATTCAAGGACATGACCAGAACACCATCAGTATCCTCATGGTTTCTTGTGAAAAGAATGCACGTCTGAGCTAATGAACACCAAGCACAGTCCACCAAGGGGAAAATCATTGCTCTAGTTAGGACTTAATGGTTTCTGCAACATTCCGGCAAGAAGACACTTATTATTAACCCAGGTTGTTTGTTGTCTTACCAAATGTTCCCATTTGCTTTACCTACTTATGATTTACATAACGACTATATAAATTGGGGTTCTATAGCTTATGGCTTCGTAGTCCTTATAAAATTCTGATTTAATGAATAATTTTAAACATTTTAAGGAGAAGTACTTAGAATTGTTGGAACCAACTGAGACTTTTAGAAACTTTATTTTAATCAAAGTTTATTCAGCACATATTCTGAACCACACTTTATATATATTAGTTCATCTATTCCTCACAGTAACTTAAAAGGTAAACTTAATTTTCCCCATCTTACAGATAAGAAACTCAATTTGGAGTAGTTAAAATACCCAAGGTTTGCAGGTAGTAAGTGGTTAGATCGTTAATGAAATGCTCTAGGTTCCTATTCATTATCACCAACCTGGTTCCCACAGTGACAGCAGCTTTGATAGAATACGTTCCATAAAGGGGATATATTCTTACAAAAGCATTTTATAAGTTATAAAGAACAATTAATATGAATTTTAATTAAACTACATCATTGAATGATTTTTCATTCATAAACAACAAAGAGGAATATCTTGACTTTCTCATTAATGTAATAGAACAGTGATCTGAAAACTCACTGACCGTGTCCCTCATCTGTAAAAATGTTTTGATTTTGCCAAATCTATGTATTTAAAAGTACATATAAATGATATATATGCTGGGGGGCGCCTGGGTGGCTCAGTCAGTTAAGTGTCTGCCTTTGGCTCAGATCATGATCCCAGGGGTCCTAGAATCGAGCCCTGTGTTGGGGCTCGTGGGGAGCCTGCTTCTCCCTCTCCTTCCCACTCATGCTCTCTCTCACTCTATCTCTCAAATAAATAAATAAATAAATAAATAAATAAATAAAATCTTTTAAAAAATGATATACATGCTTTACTGAATTATGTTTATTATAAATTATATAAAAATGTAAATTTGAGGGTTTCAAATGTATGAATCATTTAACTTCTTTTTTATCCTTCCAAAAGATCATTTTGCATTTCCTACTTTGTATACCACTAGGATATGTTCCTTAGCATTCACAATAAGCCTTGTAGGAAGAAAAGCATACTAATCATGGGTGAACATAAAAAATGGTTCACTTCTAAAATTTACTACACTGTGTTTGGAAATCTGGAGATTAAACTCTAGGAGATGGAGGTGGTTCTACGTGTGTATATCATATAAAAATTTTCTTAACCAGACTTCGTTTAACTGATTTGCTATATTTTTAGAGTTGCTGAATGCTGTTGACTGGTTGGAACCTCTCTAGATACTATCTCTGTAGCCTGAATTGTATACAAACAAAAGTCAATTCTGTTTTTTCTTCCCAAAATAGAGTTTAACTGTTGTACATTAAGCTCTGTTATAATCTTCTGACTTTACTTCTGGGTCAATGAAACAAGGGACCACCAGATAGAGAACTTACCCTGAAAAAGTTTTCAAATACTTGTTCAGCATCATTTTGTTGCCCATAAAGAAATTACTAACAAACATTATAGAATGGTTGAGTTTATGGCATATGTTGGCTATTCACAACATGGTAAAATTTCTACCTGCTCACACTTGCCGCAAATGTAGAGATGGAAAAATGTTTCTCACCCTGGAATAAAGAATAAACAGTTTTACACTATATTAACTACCAACGTTAAGTTGAAGAGGCTGATAATTAGAAAAGTCATTTATTTATTTATTTAAAAAGATTTTATTTATTTATTTGACAGAGAGAGACACAGCGGGAGAGGGAACACAAGCAGGGGGAGTGGGAAAGGGAGAATAGGCTCCCCGCGGAGCAGGGAGCCTGATGCGGGGCTCAGTCCCAGGACCCCGGGATCATGACCTGAGC
The DNA here is from genome assembly GCF_003265705.2 of Callorhinus ursinus. Taxonomy (NCBI): domain Eukaryota; kingdom Metazoa; phylum Chordata; class Mammalia; order Carnivora; family Otariidae; genus Callorhinus; species Callorhinus ursinus. The sequence continues at coordinate 21,467,574 of NW_027397063.1, forward strand.
CGAAGTCAGACGATTAATGACTGAGCCACCCAGGCGCCCCTTTTGAAAAGTCTTTTATTGAAATAATCTTTAATTTCATGAATATTGTTTCCATTGTAATGCCAGATAACAAAAACACCCAACATATCAGAATGTTTAGGAAAAGAGTAAATCCCTTTTCATGTATTCTTAGTTCTGTGGTTTATGTTTTTCCATACTGGTAGAGGTAGGAGACTGAAGAACCAAAGCAGAAGTAGGTTTGGGAATTAAAAAATGTCCAAGAAAGTAGATGTTCATAATGAAGTTCAAATGACTGAAAGATTGAATAACCTCAGGAAAGTGTGATGTTTCAGACAATTCACATTTTTAATATAATTCTATATCATTTTTAAAAGAATGTTTCAATTTTAGGTTTGTAATTAATTTCTAGTAATAAAATTAGCCCAGTCTTTTAATTAGAATTTATTTTTATTCTTAATATCTGAAAATTTCAGAATGAAAAATTTTAAATATGGCAGAAAAAAATGATGATTTGAACAAATGGTTTTATGATGATGTCATTTAAATTTTAAAGATTACTGAAATGTGATGGTCATATTTCTTGCATTCAATGTTATTTTGTTAATGAGATTTGCAAACAGCATGGAGCACTCAAAATTAAATCATTCTAAAATATTTGCATTTGCAGGATATATTTTTATTTCCAGTATTTAAAAAATATTTAGATAAAGACATTTTCAAAAAAAATATTAGAGCATTTTTTTTAAGTAAGCTTCAAGCCCAGCATGGATCCCAACATAGGGCTTGAACTCACGACCCTGAGATCAAGATCTGAGCTGAGATCAAGAGTCAGACTCTTAACTGACAGAGCCACCTGGGCACCCCCAGAGCATTTTTATTAGAGATAAATTTTTACAAATGTGTACAATACCTGTTGTATCACTCATAATGGACTAAGTTGTGTTGTCATAATAACCAGATACAAAATTTGAGTGGCTTAAGACCACTTAAGATAATTTACGTCTCAAGCAAAATCCACACTAGCCCCAGATGCCTCTCTGGGGAGACTATTCTCCATATTGCCACTGAGGATTCCAGCTGCCTCAGTAAACCACATAACAGTGTGGCACAATGGGGGACTAATTCAAAGCTTTTCAGTGCCTCAGCCTGAAATTGACATGTGTTACCTCACCACACAGCCCATTGCTTCTGTTATGTGGACTAGTCACATAGCCTCTTCCAGTTGCAGAGGGGGGTGAGAAATGGGGTCTCCTTGTGCCTGAAAGAGGAGGAAAACACAATATCAGTGAATGCTAGTCATGTCTACTCACATGTGCACAAATATGGCATTATTTGTTCTTGCTTCTGCAGCTTGTAAAAAAGGAGTATTGTCTCTACCACCCAGTGCTGCTGGACCAAAAATTGGATAACACATTTCTCTTAAATTATACTAATTTAACAATATTTATTTATTGGAAAAATCATGAAAAAAACCCCTATGGTCTAAAGAAGACATTGATTGCACCTTTCCTAGAAAAAAAATCATATTTAGCTATTTAATCATTAATTTCCAAGAGTGTCCCACATTTGCCATCTGTGAAATTTATAATGGTGGAAGATTTCATCAAACCATGACCTAAGGTGTTATCCTTAGAAATTATTTGAAAATTTCTGGGCATAACCAGCAGCTTTTCTCTGCCAGCAGTGGCTCCAGGTAAATGGGGCACAATAATGGCAATTTCCCACTCTGTAAAGAGCTTATAATTCCTTTAAGCACTTTAAGGCCAGTGAAAGACACTTATAGATCAATAAGTTACTATACTACCATAAGTGTTTGGCCTTTCTGAATCATTAGATTCAATCTGCATTGCTTAAAAGTCAAAATAACGAAAGCATACAGAGAAAATCATTTGACTAAGCAAAATTTTTTTTTCTGTAGGTGATAAGGTGTAAGAATGATAAAGAGGTGAGAGGTGATGGTTGACCAAGTAGAGAGAGCTCCTCTCAGCTAAAAATGCTCTAATATATTTTTTTGAAAATGTCTTTATCTAAATATTTTTTAAATACTGGAGAAGGTTGTAAGAATGATGAGCAAGAAAGAGGAGTCCCTATTTAAAATTTTCCTTTGAGAACTCCTATCTTCACAATAGTTCTCCTTCATTCTGATAGATTTATGTTGATACTGTTGAAATTATTTAGAGGGAAGAAGCTGTTTTATTTTGTTTTGTTGTCTGACACAATTCTGATGCAGCTGAGAATATAAATCAAAACTTAGCAAAAGTTGGTTTGGCTGAATATTCCCAACTTCCCAGTCTCTGTTAGGAGAATATCTTATTGTTATCCTATTAAACGTAAGAAACCTTTATTTTTTAAATTGTTTTTCTCCAGCTTTTTTTTTTTAATATCATAAATTTAAATAAGCATTTTTTAGTTGGTAAAGAAACCTGCCTAAGTCACAGGTATTCAGTTAGGCACCTTTTAATTCTCTGAAAGAAAAAGTTAGTGTAATTGTCCCTTAACAAAATAAGCTTATGTTGGACAAAATGTACTCAAAATAATATAAATATGGTAGGATATTAATGATTAGATTGGAAGAAAAAGTTTTATGATCAAATTAATTTAAATTTAATTTACTCAGATTTTGACATGAGTAAATTAAAGTTACAAAGTTTTCTTAACTCATTGGCTTATCATAATATTTAAGAAAGATCTAAGCTATGCAATATTTCAAAAATTTATTTCACTGCCAAATGCTTTTATTGTGGAAGATCTAATATTATCGTTTCTTAATATATTGGAAAACTATGCCTTAGACATTTAGTCCTATCCAGCCTTGTCATTTTCCAAAATTGGAACTGGATTTTGTCTGGCACTGAGCTAGATGCTTTGCATGTTTTATTTTAACCAATACATACATAACAGTAGGCAGTACAAAAATTAAACCATCATAGGAAGAGAAATACTTGTTTTTTATTCTTTGTTTTATATCTGTTTTTCATATAGCGTCAGTGTCATATATTCAGTAAAATTGATAATTTTCATGCTATTCTTTATCTTAAACCTAAATTTTAAAAAGAAAAAGAAAATAATAATATGTATTTACACTTGGTCCTCATTCTGATTCTTGGGATTCCATGTATAGATAGTAATTTAAAAACTAATTATCCCTTATATATTTGTATATTGATGAAATTAGACAAAGTTTATTATCTTTCTCCTATAGTAATCCTAGTAAATGTTATGCATTACCATAATCTTAAAAGGAGATTGAAAATTCCTGTACTTTTATTGACTAGTTGTCCTTGTCATTCACATTCCTTTCAGAGGAAGGAGAATAAATGAAAAACAAATAAACAAAAAAAAACCAAGATAAAGTCAAACACACATGGCAAGCACATAGACAGGAGTGATCTGATTCTAATATGCTAGTGTCCATGTTGACTTATAAATTCATTAGAGAAATGAATATTAGTTTTTATTTGTCTGCATGTCATGTCTGACTGTGGGGTACATTATACCAGTGCTATTTTGGATTGATTGCTGACAGCAGTATCATTCATTATGCATGTGAAGAATGAAGTCCCAGAGACAATTTTTTCAGTTTGACTCCATGAATATACAAAAAGGTTGGGATTTCTTTGTGCTAGTAATCAGACAATAAATGTCTCAATACCATGTTTAGATTACAGACAAGGTATAAGCATTTGTAGCGTATTGGATAGTTATCAATGTCTTCTTTTTGAGTTTAGCTATAAGAAAGGGTGTGATTCAGTATATAGAGTAGTACCTAGTAATATGCATTACAATCTTGCCAACAAATATGTTAGAATTATTTTGTTGTTAATGTGTTGATGGATAAATGTCACATCTGCAAAGAAGATAAAAATGCAATTAAACTAGAAAGAGTTGTGTAGTCACTAGGCTGCTTCTGACAAACACAGGTAGAGATTTCACAATGCTCTGTTGCTCTGTTCATGTTTTCTTATTGTTCTAATTACACCATCAGTCATGGTTCATTCCAATTGTATATGCTGTCAAAGTATAACGCTGTTTAAAAATTAGGTATGGCAAACTGACTAAAGCCACTGATTATTACAAACCAAGAGAATAATGTGTCAAAAATGAGATACAAGTATCAAAAGATACTTGACTTCACTGGTTCAGAAACATGGACCAGGTGTCTTGAAGCTATATCTTTAATGACAGTGGTCATTTTTCAGTTACCAATTGGCAAAAAAAAAAAAAAAAATTGTGGAGGCATATTAAGTGTATGTCACGTTAAGTGCATTTTCATACAGACTTAAAGAAGGTCGTAATTGTGCTGAGTTATGACACAATCTTGAACAAGTTAAATATTCTTAATATGGGGCTGGTGCTTTATATATAACTTTTGTGAGCGAAGTAAAATTTATCTTGTGTTAGATCTCAGATTTCTAAATATTCTTAAACTTATGTCTAACTTTGTTATTATTCATGTATCAAAACATTTATCTATTTTTAAAAATCTTCTTATTGTTTTTGTGTGGTTTGGGACACTCTTTCAGATGTACTAAGTTATGATGCAATATGGAGAAAAGGGCTATAAATAAATATGCCTCTTAAAACAGTGTGGACAAAATGTGACCTACTCCACATCCCAGTGTTAATTATGATATTTATTTTAAAATCTCAACAGTATAATGTTCATCGGAAAGCAGAACAATACAGAGCACCCCCCCCAAAAAAGCATGTATTAAAGTACATCTATCTATCTATGTGTCTTTCTATCCATCTATTACTGAGTTGTTTAAAAGTACCTAATTTATATGCAATCCTTCTGAAGGATGTGGAATAGTGACTTGCATCTTTTTTCTACAGAAGTTATGGTAACTTTTGTAGCCTTTATTCAGTCCTAGTAGTTACACTATATTGCACTGAGTAGCAAATTGGTACCACTTAAATTGGTACTAAATGTCATTGGTACCAAGTAGCAAAGTGGTGCTAAGTTACATAGAAACAATCACTAGTGTAATATGACTTCCATGCATTCTGTTGATCAAATTTGAGCAGCTACAAATAACCAACAGTATTGGAATTCATCCCGTGGTTAATAAATGAAAGATAATTAATAAAGAGCGAGGGAAAACATTACCATATGCCCACTCAATAGTTTTATTATGAATATCTTTCAATCAGCCATTGCTATTAAATGATTAATTCAGTTTTCTCACCTATAACTTGGCAACTTATTGCCAAGTTATATATACAATAACTCCTTCAAATGTATGGCTTGCTTAACAGATGAACAAAGAATAAACTAGAAGGTACATCAAAGTATTTTGTAACCTGAAAAGAACTACTACTATTAAACAGAATGAGAAAGTTTAGAAGTTGTTGGCCTTATGTTTATGCTTATTTCTGTGTGTAAATTGTAAAACAAGTATATTTATGAAAAATACTAAAAGCTTTATGTCAGTGATGTAGTGAATCATTTCCCCCAAGGTATAAATTACAAAAACTTACCAGAAAAAAATTAAGGAAACTCAAATAAACCTACAAATAGGAAAACATCAGAAAACCTATCAATTTAAATCATTATATTAATGTATTCCGAAGAAAAAGAAACATAAGATCGTGTCAAAATATGTTTATGAACTTACAAGTTCATAGTAAACATTGTAGTAAAAATTCTTTGTGAATGTAGGCTGGACCTAGTGACTCTCTTCTAATGGACAGAATATGGAGAGGTGATGCTTTGTGTCTCCCAAGGGTAAGTCATAGAAAGGATAGCTTTCTTCTGGCTCTCTTTCTTGGGTTGCTTGTACAAAGACAACCCTGCTGACGTGTACATACTCAAGCATTCATGAGGTGTGACCCATGTGGATGGGAATTGAACCCTTCCACAACCATAAGCATCACCTTGCCAGCTATGTGAGTGAGCCACCTTGAAAGCAAATCCCCTAGTCTGTGGGTTACTCTAACCCTGGCCAACATCTTGACCTCAGTGAGAGACCCTGAGTCTGAAATGCACAACTGAGCCATTCCCAAAGTCCTGACCTGCACAAAATGTGAGATAATAAATGTTTATTGTTGCCTTAAACCACTAAATTCTAGAGTAATCTGTCATACAGCTATAGATAACTAACAAAAAAAAAATCAAGATTTATTAAACTCCAGGGATTAAGATTATGACAGCTGTAGGTTGATAAATAGACCTGTGGAATAAGAATAAGCAATCCAGAAACAAACCCATGCATCAATAAAATCTGATCTATGGCAGAATTACTGCCACTGTAAAAGAATAAGGAAAGAATTAAAAAAATCTGATGGAAAAAAATACAGGATTCTGACATCATAGCATATATTGAAATATCTAGTAGCTTAAAGATTTAAAAGTTAATAAAATGAAGCTTTAAAATTTTAGGAAAAAGTAAGAAAATAGCTTCCTGGGTTTGGTATAGGGAAGAAATCCATAAACAAGAAGGTATTTATAAAAGTGTTATTTAAATCAGTTTTAAAATTATTTGAAATATTTTAGAATAATTCCTTTCAAATTATTTAAAACTTTTTTTAAAGATTTTATTTATTTATTTGAGAGAGAGAGAGAGAGAGAGAAACAGCATGAGAGGGGAGAAGGTCAGAGGGAGAAGCAGGCTCCCCGCTGAGCCGGGAGCCTGATGTGGGACTCGATCCCAGGCCTCCGGGATCATGAGCTGAGCCGAAGGCAGTCGCTTAACCAACTGAGCCACCCAGGCGCCCAAATTATTTAAAACTTTTGATAGAGTATTATAGCTGATAATGAAATTTACCAGCTATTTTCTGAGAAATGGGTTGGACCTAGTAGATAAAGGGGAATTTGTAAAGTAAATAAATTTATGATTGTCCCAAATCCTAAATATTTATTTTGTTTAATGTTTCTCATCATACCCTGTGGTATATTTGTGCCACCCTAGTTGCCTACAAGACTTTCTGTTTAAGAATCATAGAGAATAAGAGCAAAAATTCTGCAAGTAAGCACTGAAAGGAGCCAGACTCAATTTCTTCTGATTTTTCACTTCTTCATCTAATCCTTTTCCACCAACAACTTCAATCACATCTAGCCTCTGGAGTGCAGACATCGTATCTGTCCTTTTTTATTAGTCTAGATGTGACCCAAATAGCTCTTTTTTTAAATTTTTGTTTTCTCAGTTTAGCTGAAACCACTTGGAATTTCTCGACGTAACCTTATTAATATTTAATCAATATTAGGGAAATTAAGAATAGATATATAAGTACAATGTTAAAGCATACTAATAAATATTTGCAAAATAGTGATTTTTCATTCTAACATGGCTAGATTTTAGGTTCTAATGTGCAGTCCCAGCCTCAGGCTTACTGACCGGAGTCCTTTCCTCTCAATTCCTAGTTTGATGTGGAACAGTGTAGAACAGGGACATTCAACCTATTTTTTGACATTTAACATTATAGCAAAACTCAGTATGCATATACAGATATATATACACACATGCATTTATGTATATACGTGTGTATGACTAAAATTAAATTTCACAAAATAATGTTGGGCATTTGAGTGATGCATTTAAATTTTTTTCATGCTGATCAAAACATTAAATTTATATCATGACACAAATATAGATCACAAAGATCAGCAATTTTATTTTAAATAAATAGTATGAGATATAATAGAAAGAAAAATAACAAGAACACATCACAGGTAGTAAAAGTAAATATCATGGGGCACCTGGGTGGCTCAGTCGGTTAAGCGGCTGCCCTGGGCTCAGGTCATGATCCCAAGGTCCTGGGATGGAGCCCCATGTCGGGCTCCCTGCTCAGCTGAGAGTGTGCTTCTCCCTCTGCCCCTCCCCCTGCTGTGCTCTCTATCTCTCTATCTCTGTGTCAAATAAATAAATAAAATCTTTAAAAAATAAAAATATAAAAAGTAAACATCATTTGTTACTTGCAGCTCTATTTTACATATAATTTTAGATGTAAGTATGTCTGAATATGTTACATGTTTATACTACACTGTGATATAAATACTATCAGTCATTGTCAGAAAAGTTTGAAAGCTACTAATTAAATTTCCCTCCAAAGAAGGTCCTTCACCTTTTTTTTCTATAGTTTTTTGGCTGTTCTTTATAGCCCCATTCTTTGTCCCTCTTTTGTCTTTGGACAAATTTTGTATTACCTAGTTTAAGTAAATTGGCTAATTCAGCCTTGTTATTCAGCTTCAGAGTCTGCAGGTCCAATTTATTTGGCTAGTGCATAGGTATACTCTTCTGCCTGTCAGCACTGCACATGGGTCTCCTCCCTCTATGATAGCAGGAAAGTGGAGGCAGTGGCCAGGAATTTACTATCTTCAGAATGGCATGGCCCATTGCCAAGGCTGCTCCAGCTGGGAAATCAGTAAAAGCAGCGGAGGCCCAAGAGTATAGGTAGGGCCAAATGGTATAAAATAATACAAGATCTGGGTAGGATGTGTCTCCTCCTGTACACTTCAATCTGCCTGCATCCTTTTGTAGTATTTGAACCTCATATGAGGTCAAGATATCTTCATTTCTTCCCTAAAACGAGGACAATTTCAATCCTTAAATGTAGTGGTCATTTACAATCTCTTAAAAAGACTTAAACAGGGTTTGCAAAGCAAGCTATAGTTTTCATGCTGCAGCTAATCCTAGGTTTGTCACTGACATTCATCATCTCTCACCTCCATCACCCATTTCAGATTCCCCAAATCCCATGCTGGAAGTTCTGATAATCTGGGTTCTGTGCCTATGGGGATGGGGGCATCCATGATCTAGACTTTATTCCTGAGTAGTCTGAGCTGTGGTTGCCTTTTCCTGGTTGGGCTGTGATTGCTGCCATTGCTCAGTTACAGTTATCACTGAGTACAGAAGCACCAAGGGTTCCTTCTGAGCATGGCCTGGGTCCTGGATAACTTTCCCCATACCCCCCTTATGAAGTGACAGCCAAAGATCTTCATTCAATTGCCTCATCCAATATAGCAACTCTTTTCTTTTTTTTTCTTCATTTTTTTGAGATACAATTGGCATACAACATTGTTTAAGGTGTTATAGCATGTTGAATGGACAAATGTATATATTGCAAAATAATTACCGCAGTAAATTTAGTTAACATCCATCACCTCATATAGTAAGATGATTTTTTCCTTGTGATGAGAACTTTTAGGATTTATTCTTTTAGCAACTTTCAAATAAATTAACTTTTTTTTTTTTTTTTTTTGTCTATGGCTCTACTGTCATGAGCAGCCCAAAATGGCTAGGTGGTATTTGCAATTTCCACCTTACTATGGAAATTAGTAGTAGAACCATCACTATGAGCCTTAGTGGAAGCAACCTTCTCAGTAAGTGCCTGTCCAACTAACCTTTGTGAGTTACGTCACCTAAAATCATAGCTGTTTGTTAACATTTTAGCAACGATTAAATGGGACAGAAGTATTTGGGGATGAGTGAGAGAGGGAAACAGATGAAGAGAGAAAATAATGGGAGCTGGAAAGAGAAATAGGCTTTGACAGAAGACATGCAAGTGGGTTCTGTTCATTGTTCAGACTTTTCACAGTCTGAAGTGTCTCACATGTCCCAGCCTGATTACAAGTACAGACTCAGAGTTGTGATTATCCCGTTTTAATAGGAATACTTCCTTGGAGAAAAGCTAAAAGATTTTGGCATCCAAAATGTCTTTCACATTCATAAGTTATTGATGTCATTCATGAGGATATTAGATGAGTAGTATATTCAGTCTAGAAACATCAGAAGGGAATACTCCTTAGGATATATGTTGTTGACCTAAAAACATGTCCCAGGGCTTTTGTGTTTAGCATTTGTAAAAAACAGGTAAGACCACTCCAAGGACTAGGCTCACACTGCCAAATCCATGGACCTTGCTCTCTTTGTCTTTTCTTTCTTTTAATTCTGCTCTAGAGGATCAAAGCCACTCTATCTCTAGCAACCACTCCTTAACACACACTCAAAAATACCCCCATTCAGTTTTTTTTTCTTTCTTTCTTTTTTTAAATTTTTTTATTGTCATGTTAATCACCATATATTACATCATTTGTTTTGGTGTAGTGTTCCATGATTCATTGTTTATGTATAACACCCAGTGCTCCACGCAGAATGTGCCCTCTTTAATACCCATCACCAGGCTAACCCATCCCCCTACCCTCCTCCCCTCTAGAACGCTCAGTTTGTTTTTCAGAGTCCATCATCTCTCCTGGTTCGTCTCCCCCTCTGACTTACTCCCCTTCATTCTTCCTCTCCTGCTATCTTCTTCTTTTTCTTTTTTCTTAAAATATGTTGCGTTTTTTAATCTCAGTAGATATCTATGGTCCATTAGAATCATCTTTAAAGAGAACTTTGGATTTAAGAATTTTAAATTACAGCAATATAAGCTCCTTTACAGTTCCCTGGTGGAAATGAATTAACCATTAGAAATGCAATTGCCTTATTACCTCCTAGAAGGGAGAGAAATATTAATTTCCAAGGAGAGATCAATAGATCTCCCAGTTTAAGCAGGGAAAGTAGTATACAATCATATATTCAGAAATGTATATATACATATTTTTCCTGTAATCTTCTTTAGGATCTTTGCACTTGCTGTTTCTCTGTTTGGAATATTTTCAATAGGACTTTTTAAAAAATTACTGCATTCTTTAAATCCTTCAGATCTTCCAACTATTACTCCTCAAGAGATTATTCTTTAACTACCATAGATAAATCATCTCTTCCATCAATTTCTATACAATACCAAGTATTATTTTCTTCATGATTCATATAAGCATCTAAACCTTTCTTTATTGATTTGTTTATTCATTTGCTCATATGGGTACAGTCTTTCTCAAAAGGAAAATAAACTTATCAAGGGAAGGTATTCTATTGGGTTGGTATACAAGTATACAAATTTCTAGTGCCTAGATTACTGTTTGGCTTCCAAAAGAACACAGTAAGTACTTAATAGATGGATCATAATTTTTATAGTTTATTTTGAAACAAAGGACCCTGAAGATATAGGACATCTAAAAGGGTATTTCTCCTTTTAATCAGTTGCTATCCAGATATTTTAAAATATGTTCCTGTTGGAAGGATTTATGTTAGTCAAAAGCATATATGAACACATATGCAAGTGTCAAGTTATGATAAAATGTACTTTCATATTTTATTATTTGACCATTAAGAAGAATACAGAGAAATATTGCAAACATTACAAAATAGTGGATAATGAAAATGCTTTACATTGGGATTTGAAATCAATTATAGAATCTGGGATGAGGCATGTATACTCACTTACCCCATTCTCTATTGTACTTTGCTTTATTGAGTTTTTATTTTATTACTGAGGTGTTGGATAATTATTTCAGAAAAATGATGGTTGATAGGAAGAAATTATTTGAAATTTTAAAATTGTCTCAGATCATCCACAAAGTGGATATTCTACATGTAGATAATTGAGAGTTGTTTCAAGATAAATGCTTCTGATTTTGACAGTGTTTTTAAGAAAGGAGCACTCGTGGTATTCATCAGGTTGAAGGGCCTTCATTTTAATATAATTTCAGCATACCCTCATATTTTTCCAATCCATTTCACAAGAAAAGTGTCCACTATTATAAAGATATATTGTTTGCATGGCTTGGTACATCACTGTCACACTATTAACCTTCAAGTATTATAAAGACCATTGCCAGACTAAGGGAGATTGAAATCAAGACATTTTAATTATTCTTGTTATTTTTGGTACATAAATTAGGTAAGGTGCTTTAGTTTGACAAACAAAGATAAAAATTTCTTTTTTTTTCTATTACATATTTTCTCCTTTTGCTCCCTGGCCTCCTCATGACCCCTACTCCACTAAAATAATCTAGATAAAACATAGAAAATGTTCTCTAAAAAATTCTTGGAACAAGCTACACAGATTATATGCACAATAATGATGCTGAACACTGACTGGCTCTTAGAATACCAAACTGTATAACTACATATGACATCAGACATCTTTATCTTAACCTGGTAGAAAATTATATTCTGACCTAGTATTTATAATGTTAATTCACATTTGTTGTCAGGATGAAATACGAATGCCTGTGTTTGGCCATTTCTATCACCTTGTTTTATAAACTAAATTAATTATTAATTTAAGCCATGGTAATACCTATATTAATTTTATTGTAAGTGGTACATGTCACTTTCAGAATACAGTGTGTCATCACTCAGAAAGTACAGGCTTTTGGGGAGATCAAGTACACTAATTGTTTCATTCAGTAGAAGAACCATATGCAATGTTTTTTTTTTTAATGTTATGTGACAGCTAAGTGCAGAGAGAAAAAAAATAATATGAATAATATTGTGCAAGAAAACACTTGTTGCTTATAAATATTATTATCTGATAATTGAGTATATTTATTTATATCACTTTATGGAGTTTCTCATATAAGTTTCTATGACTTTTTGGTGCCCCATCATTCATTATTAGAAAGTGCAGGCTGGCTCTCAACACACTCCATCTCCAGCATGTGTGTTTCATATATGCAGGTCGTATTACCAACGCTGTTTTGTACATTCAGAGCATTGGGGACCCTCTGTCATAACTAATATTTAGATATATAAGGACCTTTTCACTGCTCCATCAGCCATTAAATTCACAACACTGTGCAACTATCATCATTCACTATCATGAAATAAAATTTGCTTTAATATCGTTTTCTGTATGTACAGATATGAATTTGTTTCTGTTGAGAAAACAGCCATTATGCTAAGAGATGATAGCATTTTAAAAGATAAAAGGAAAAATAGCTATGAACAAGTTTTATGATAGCTGCAAAACAATGTGATACCCCCTACAGCTGTGTGCAATAAAAAGGACTGAAGTGGGGAAATATTCCTTATGATCATCTTCGGCAAGGTATAAATATCAAGAGAGAACTTTTGTCGGATATCCAAAACCTACATAACCATTTGCTTACAGGCCATTGGATGGTGGATAGAAATGAAAAGGCACTTATCTTTTATGTTTGAAAGTAACTTAATGATGCAGCCATTATTGATTGTTTTCCAATTCTATTATATGGCAACCATATCTGATTATTGCCCCCAGGATAATTGTATAAAATATGTTCTGTACAGAAAACTTAAAAAGGTAAAATATACCAACATTGGGATATTGAAAAATTAAATCAATATTTTTCTCCATGTTTTTTTCTCTACCTTTTAAAAATGTATCAAACAGGGGTGCCTGGGTGACTCAGTTGGTTAAGTGTCTGACGCTTAATATCGGCTCAGGTTATGATCTCAGGGTCATGAGACTGAGCCCCGCATTGGGCTCCACACTCAGCAGGGTGTCTACTTGAGATTCTCTCTTCCTCTGCTCCTCCCCTTGCTCGTGTGAGCTCGCTCTCTCAAATAAATAAATAAATCTTTAAAATAAAAATACAAATGTATCAAACAATAAAATACACATTAAGAAATATGGCAGACAGTATCCTCATAAAATGCTTTTTTTTTTTTAAAGAACAATTTTTTCAAGCGTCATGATCAGACTATCACTTTTAGCAATAAACAGCATGGGTGCAAAAAAAAAAATCTACATTAAAACCCTTTGTTGGAATGCTTTACACTTTCCACAGAACAGAAACTAAAATAACCTGTTATACAAGTAGTCACAAATACAGTCCTCGAGTTTTTTGCCCATACACATGAGTATTGTCTAAAACATGTCTTCTTTGTAGCAGCTAGGCCCTGCCACCACTGTGCTTGGCTGAGTTCACAAATCTGTTGTAACCTGTAACTTCCCTGTCACTTCTCTGGCTCTCCTCTCCGGCTAAGCTTTGTTTCCCAGTAGTAATTAAAACCTTCTGCCACTGCCGTAGCTACTGCTGCTGCTGGAACTGCCACAGTCACCTTGGTTTCATGGTTTGGCAAAGTATTGGCCTCCACCACCATAGGGGCCAGATCTTCTGCCTCCAAAATTTCCTCCTTTCACGGATCCAAAATTTGAGGATTGATTGTTGTAATTGCCAAAATCATTATAGCTTCCACCACCTCCAAAGTTGCTTCCATCATTACCAAATCCGTTATAGCCATCCCCACTGCTACCATATCCACCACCACCTCGACTGCCACCAAAGCCACCTCGACCACTGAAGTTTCCTCCACGACCAAAGTTGTCATTCCCACCAAAACCACCTCCACGACCACCACCAAAGTTTCCAAAACCACTTTGACCTCTTTGGCTGGATGAAGCACTAGTCATCTCTTGCTTAGATAGGGCTTTCCTTACTTCACAGTTGTGGCCATTCACAGTATGGTATTTTTGAATGCTAATCTTGTCTACAGAGTCATGTTCATCAAATGTTACAAAAGCAAAACCTCTCTTTTTGCCACTGCCTCGGTCAGTCATGATCTCGATCACTTCAGTTTTCCCATACTATTCAAAATAATCTCTTAGATGATGTTCTTCAGTGTCTTTAATGCCACCAACAAAAATCTTTTTCACAGTTAAGTGGGCACCAGGTCTTTGAGAATCTTCTCTTGAGACAGCCCTCTTTGGTTCCACAACTCTTCCATCCACCTTGTGTGGCCTTGCATTCATGGCTGCATCCACCTCCTCCACAGTGGCATATGTGACAAACCCAAAGCCTCTGGAGCGCTTGGTGTTTGGATCTCATTACCACACAGTCCGTAAGCGTTCCCCATTGCTCAAAATGGCTCCTCAGACTTTCATCGGTTGTTTCAAAGCTCAAACCTTTGATGAAGAGCTTCCACAGGTGTTCAGGCTCTTTGGGAGACTGACTTAGACATGACGGCAGTGGGAGGGGAGACTAACGATGCTTACTCGGTGGCGTCCACGGGCAGAAAGCCTCATGAAATGCTCTTTATGCTCCCCTGTATTCCTAATTCTCCCTGGATGTAAGGTCAGTACCACATGACTCGTCCTGGCTAAGGCCCGTAAGAAGTAATGGGTGCCACTTCTGGGCCAGACAAGAGCCAATGTGCTTTATCCATTCCTCAGTTCCCTTGCCAGGTGATCCTGAAAGCCGCATATTCTATGTGGTTAGTGACTTTATAAGGAGAAAGGACACCTGACTTGGGTTGAGTTTGTGTAGGTTATTTAGAAGAAAAAGAAAACAACCTTTTTTTTTGTGTTAAAATATTAAAATGACAGTATCCTCACTAGAAATGGATAAAGACTTGTGGCATAGGTTAATATTAATACTGTCTGATAGAGTCTTGTCTAAGGTAAGTGCATGTTACATTTAAGTGTTTATGTAGACTCTGTTTTGTATGTGTTTGAGCATTCCATAGCAATATATTATGGTGTCAAAGTATTCTCTTAAAAATATAAATTTTATTTCAAATATGAGCTTAATTCAAAAAGGAATAGCCAGCTATGACCGACAGTTTCTTGCAGTAAGAAATAACATAGCAACAATCAGTTACAAAAGCCTCTGACATGCCAAGCTTTATGTTGAAATCGCTATTTAAATTATTTCATTTAATCTTCTAAATAGCCTTTTGATACAGAAACTATTATTATCCTCATTTTAGACATGAGGAAGCAGAGCTTTGAACAGATTAAGTAAATTCTCCAAGGCTACATTAAATAGCAGCTTGGCAAGGTGAGGATTCAGATACAGAGATTGAATCCACTGTCATCACTTTAATACACTATATTTGACATTGGAAACGATAAAGTTATACTTTATTTGAACACATAATAAATTATCCTCCTCTTCTGTTTATTTAACTACTTCATTTCACTCAGAACCTATGGACCCTTAAACAGGCTCTCCAGTATTGAAAACAAATAACAACTATCAAAGAATGCAAGAGCAACAGGGTTACCCTAGCTCACTCTGTTCGTCATCCGCCACTTCCTAGCCACACATTTGGAAAGACTTCAGAAACCTTTCTCTCTCTGTTTTTTTTTTTGTTTTGTTTTTTTTGTTTTTTTTGTTGTTGTTTTTTTAATGTCCTACTCGGTCCTCACTCTTCTCCAACTTGGCTTTGACCGCATCATTAACCACCACCGTCCTGCTATGTTCAATGCTAACCACATCTCTTTATTTCTCAGCAACATTTATAGTATGAATCACTCCCTCCTCTTGAAAACCTTCTTTTCCTTATTGATATCACATGTGCCTGAGTTTTCTGTCCCTCATTCCCGTTTTTCAAAGTATTTAGGGTAGACCTGTTCTATTTAGCCCTTCAGTGTTGGAGTTCCTCAAGACTCATTCCTAAACCTTTCTTCTCACTGTCTGCTGTCTAACTGGACAATCTTACTATACCATACAGCTATAGTTGTCATCCTCCATTTCTCTCTTTAGCACATTCCCTTAACTACTATATTCAATTTTCTACTCAATATTCCCTCTTTATATATAAAAGAAATCTCAGACTCCTCATGTCCTAAACAGAGCTCAACTGTATCTTTCCTCACAAATGGCTATCACTTTTTATCCTGTTGCATACACCTGAAATCCAGGAGTCATGTTTTTTATTAACTTTATCATGTTATGTTAATCACCATACATTACATCATTAGTTTTTGATGTAGTGTTCCATGATTCCTTGTTTGTGTATAACACCCAGTGCTCCATTCAGTATGTGCCCTCTTTAATACCCATCACCAGGCTAACCCATCCCCCCAACCCCCTCCCCTCTAGAACCCTCAGTTCGTTTCTCAGAGTCCATAGTCTTTCATGGTTCATCTCCCCTTGATTCCCCCCTTCATTTTTTCCTTTCTACTATCTTCGTCTTCTTCTTCTTCTTTTTTTTTAACATATATTGCATTATTTGTTTCAGAGGTACAGATCTGTGATTCAACAGTCTTGCACAATTCACAGTGCTCACCATAGCACATACCCTCCCCAATGTCTATCACACAGCCACCCCATGCCTCCCACCCCCCACCACTCCAGCAACCCTCAGTATGTTTGCTGAGATTTAGAATTCCTCATATCAGTGAGATTGTATGATACATGTCTTTCTCTGATTGACTTATTTCGCTCAGCATAATACCCTCCAGTTCCATCCATGTCATTGCAAATGGCAAGATCTCATTCCTTTTGATGGCTGCATAATATTCCATTGTATATATACACCACATCTTCTTTATCTATTCATCTGTTGATGGACATCTTGGCTCTTTCCATAGTTTGGCTATTGTGGACATTGCTGCTATAAACATCGGGGTGCACATACCCCTTCAGATTCCTACATTTGTATCTTTGCGGTAAATATCCAATAGTTCAATTGCTGGGTCATATGATAGTTCTATTTTCAACTTTTTGAGGAACCTCCACATTGTTTTCCACAGTGGCTGCACCAGCTTGCATTCCCACCAACAGTGTAGGGGGGTCCCCTTTCTCTGCATCCCTGCCAACATCTGTTGTTTCCTGACTTGTTAATTTTAGCCATTCTGACGGTGTGAGGTGGTATCTCATTGAGGTTTTGATTTGGATTTCCCTGATACTGAACAATGTTGAGCACTTTTTCATGTGTCTGTTGTCCATTTGGATGTCTTCTTTGGAAAAATGCCGGTTCATGTCTTCTGCCCATTTCTTGATTGGATCATTTGTTCTTTGGGTGTTGAGTTTTATAGATTTTGGATACTAAGCCTTTATCTGATATGTCATTTGCAAATATCTTCTCCCATTCTGTCGGTTGTCTTTTGGTTTTGTTGATTGTTTCATTTGCTGTGCAAAAGCTTTTTATCTTGATGAAGTCCCAATAGTTCATTTTTGCCCTTGCTTCCCTTGCCTTTGGCGATATTTCTAGGAAGAAGTTGCTGCGGCTGAGGTCGAAGAAGCTGCTGCCTGTGTTCTCCTTTAGGATTTTGATGGACCAGGAGTCATTTTTGATTCACTTCTCACTTACTCTCCTATCCCACAGTCAAACTATCACCATTTGTTTTTATATTATCACAGAATATATCTCAAATACGTCTACTCTCAGTCTTCATCAATGTAATTGAACATAATAACAATGGTGATGATAATACAGATGATGATAATAATAACTGGTAATATGTATTGACTTAAGGAGGTTTTTTTTTTTAGATTTATTTATTTGAGAGAGATAGAAAGATAGAGCACATGTGAGTGGGGGGAGCAGCAGAGGGAGAGAATCCTCAAGCAGATTCTCAACTAAGCACAGAGCCCTATGTGGGGCTTGATCCCATGACCCATGAGACCATGACTTGAGCTTAAACCAAGAGTCGGACACGTAACCAACTGAGCCACTGAGGCACTCCAACTTACTGAGTTCTTAATATATGTCAGGTACTGGGAGGTTTGTACTGCAAGAGCTTACTAGTGGGTATTTTCACAGGCACACTAGTAATTCTTCAATTTGTTCTCCACACTAAAATCAGAATAATAATATAAGTAAATGTTGTTATCACACTGCTCTCAAACCCACCTAATGAGTCTCATGTGCTATTAGAATAAATACAAAGTCTATTATATGGCTGGCAAGACTTGTAAGACTTCACCCTTCCTTACCTCTCTTGAGCTTTGTCTCATATGTGACCCCCTACCAACCCTTCCCATTATGCTCTGTCTCATCTTCTTTTAATTCCCCAAATATGTGATTCTTTGTGGAAGTATAATGCTTATTATTTGTGAAAGTATAATGACTACTCCCACTGACTAAACTTTATCAACTACTAGTCATCTTTGAGATTCTCTATTTAGTCCTCTGTCAACCTCCTATGGTCCATGATTAGATCTAGTTCCATATGCTTCCACTTATTTTCTTTCTAATTACCTCACTGGTTTCATGAGAATATGTGATAAATTTTATCTTTCTCCACTAGATCATAAGATTCATGTGACCAGGATGTTTGGCTCTTTCTATTCACCTTTTTCACAGATATAAGGGTTCAGTGCACATCTACTAGATGAATGAATAAAGAAAGGAATGAAGGAAAATATATTATCTTGCAAGCTAACCTAGACTCCTCACCTTTGCTTGCCGCTCCCTCTATACCCAAATCCAGTGAGATGTCAAGGCTTCAGGTCCTATTGAATATATCTTTTAGATCTTCTCCGTTGCATTGTCTTATGTTCAAGTCTTCGTCATATTCATCTGAATTTCTGTAATAATTTGTATTGCTGCTCCTCAGATTTTGTTGTTTTACCATTCATATCACAATCAAGATGATTTCCCTAAAACATGGCCCAGATTTAAAATCTTTAGATGGATATTATTTCAGCTTTCTCATGCTGTGTAACAAACTTCCCTAGAAGTTAAAGACTTAAAACATAGATTTATTACTAGCTCTCATGAACCTGTGGGTTGATAAGACTCAGCTAGACAATTCTTGCTTTGGGTACCTTACAGGACCATCATTATATGTTGGCCAGGATTAGTTATCTGAAGTCTCCAGTAGGCCGGGCAACCCAAAATGGCTCACCAGTTGACTGGCTACTGAGGCTGGGAGCTTACCTTGGGCTTTTGACTGGTTCCCCTACAGTGGCCTCTCCTTGTGGCCTCTCATACTATAGTTGTTGGGTTCTAGCAGCAGTATACCAAGAGCTAGCTGTCTAAGAGAACTAGGTAGAAGCCATAAGACTTCTTTACAACTCAGCCTTGGAAGAAACATGTCATCACTTTCACATATTCTTTTGGTTAAAAGTGAGTCCCTTGATCACCTCATATTAAAGAGAAAGATTGGCAGAAGAATACAAATACTGGGAGGGATGGTTCTCTTGTGGGCCATCTTTGGAGACTGCTACAATCTCCATAGCTTCACATAATATATATCAGTGGCACTTCATAATCTTGCTTGCCTACATCTCTAGTCCTCTACCCCTTTCCCAAACCCATTTGTTTATGCATACTCTTTACTGAGTGAATTTAGTTTCCAGAATACAGTAAGCATGCAATTCTATGCAATCATGTCTTCTTATATGTTATTTTCCAAGATGTTTTGTTTTTTATTTGCTAGTTTTATCTAACTTTGACTCATCGCTTAGATACAAATAAAGATCTTACCCTTCAGGAGAAGCGTCTCTGACACTCCTCCAGATGTTTTATATTCCCATGGCAATGTGTGTCTACTTGTATCCTCCAATACTGTAAATATTTAAAGTTACTTAAGGACATCAGTCATGTATTAGCCAATTTTATTTGAAGAGATCATGGCAGGTAGGAGGGCAACCAATAAATTCTTGTGGAATGACTGGATAATTAGAAGCACTCATTTTACTCCTATGCTATGCACAGTTTCTTAAGCTGCTTATGGTAGATTTAATTTTCAGTTTTTCCCAGTAAATGTATCACTTCACTATATGAGCATATTTCTCTTAGAATGGCTCAATGGTAAGCTTTTAATTGTTTAAGAAATGAAAGGGAACCTGATAACTATCAGTAACATACTGCACTCGTTGCCTGATATGAAGGTTATTCTGTGTAATTCAAATAAAGATGTTCATAACTAAAGGCTATGATTCTTCACATGGTTTTTATGAAACTCCACACCAGAGAACTTCTGTATAATTTTCAAAAATTCTTAAATCTACTTTTAATCCACATAATGATAGCACTCATCATTAAGAATATCAAGTTAACAATTAATGATATCAAATGTCTTAAAGTGTAACATTTCTCTGTGATTTGATACAATATATGCATGTTTGTGTTTCCAGGAATGTGTGTGTGTGTGTGTGTGTGTGTGTGTGTGTGGTATGCTGCTTCTCCATAAAGCTGCCACATTTCCCGTCATCAATTAAATTATGGGAAAAATATATGTGTCATATTTTCAGCAGAATTGACAATGATTATTTCCTAATTAATGTCTTATAATTGGGCAGTCAGTAAAATATTCTGTATTAATATAAATATTTTCGAAGATTTTTGTTTTTTATAAATTCAAGTTTATAAAAGTTTTTAGTATAAGCTCACTTGTAGAATTGGATAGTGGATTTAAATATAAATGATATTCTGAGAAACAGTGTGCCGATTTATAAAATAAGTTTGTTATAAAAAAGAACTAATATAATTCTCATCCTGTTATCTATATATTTGATATTAATAAATAAAAATTGGACTTCTGCATTCCTCCAGGTATTATATTAATTTTAAAAATTGTTCTTAGGTAATGTAAGTGAGTTGCTTTAATAACTAAATTATTAAAATGATTTTTTAATTATTTTTAATGAAATTATTCTTTTATTTTTATCCGAGAAAAAAATTAACTATAAATGCTCAAATATGACTTTTTATGTCATATAGTCTCTTTAGAATGCTTCAACTTAATTGGCCTTACATGGAAAAACAAAGAACCTTGAAAGGCATCAGATTAAGGTCACAGGTCAGTGTTCAAGCAAAATGGAGTTGGGCTACCGAATGATTTCCTGTTATTAAGCCAATAAATCAGAGCAATGTTGATGGATGTGAGCACTGGGACAGTATATCAGTCTCATGAAAAAAGTGCTGAACAGACACAGGTGATCAATGCTGTCAGAGTCTTGAAAATAAAAATTTTAAAAAGGTCAAAGAAAGCATTGAGAAGACTATCAGTGGTGTTTACATTCCAAAAATGAAGTTTTTGTGTGATTTAACTTACAAGAAGCCTTCCTTGGCTTCACAATGAGCAGAGCTGATGAATTTGCAAAACGAGTTCACTTTGTTATAAGGGAGCACACATCAACACTCCACATGTGTTTGGACTGACTCCCACAGGCATTCAAAGCCCATCCCAGACCCCGTCTTTTCGATTTGTTTTCTTCTCCGTATTATTTAGATTGTTGTTGGCTCCTGATATTCTAGTTCTCCCCACCCCCTAGGCCCCTCTCAAATTCTGCCTCTTTTGAGGTTTTACTTGAGTGTGCCAAGTCAACCTAAGTACATCTTCTTTGAGCCAATAAAATAATATTTATCTAATATGATATGTTTTGACACTTAATGAATTTACTCTTAAACAATTACCTAAGTAATCTTTTCTACTTTCAACATTTTTTTTTGAATACCTATTTTTTTGGACTCTAATAATAAATAAATAATACAGAATTTCTGCCTTTAAAAGGTTTATATTCCAGTGAATGACTTATAAGTTTTGAGAGTCAGATTCCCTTTGAGAGCCTAACTAGAAAAATGGCCAGGAACAATGGCTTTCCTGAGAAAAATATATATGTATAAAATTTAGCACAAAACTTCAGAGGATGCAACCATAAAGATCATGAAAAGGGAGGATGCTTTCCAAGCACCATTTTTAATTCTGTTTTGTAAAAGTAATAAACTCTTTTCCAACTGAAGAAGTGTTGAGTGGTTATTTAGGGAGGTATAACAAGTAGCACAGGTAAAAGAAAGGAGTGTAAAAAAGAATAGGGCAGCAAAGAAACATTAAGGTTTTTCATGAGGCAGGAGAGTGGTATGAACTTAGGTTGCAGATATACATTGGACCAAGCTGCAGATGGGTGTATTTACTTGCTAATATGTCTGGCCTGCTTTGGGGGTGGGTATTTCATCTTCTAAGATACTCAATATTTTTCTAGACCCTGAAGATTTTACCATGTTTTTCTTACATATCTTTAACTTTAAGCACCTGTTGTCGTGCTTTGCATATATTAAATATTTAACTCATAGTTGACTAAGAAAACTTGGGAGGGAAAGGAGGGAGAAGGTCATAGATTTAGTTGATCTGCCAAACTCTGGAAAGGATAAACAAAGAGGTAATTGAATTATAAATAATATACTAGGCCAATTATGTGTAAGTATAGTTTATTTTAATAGCATGATGAAAATAAAGAGAATTAGTTTCATGCCATTTTATAGGAAATGCTATAAGTGAAAATATTTTTTTTGGTAACAGCAGTTTAGTTTTGTTGATGCCACTGGAGATAAAATTCTAAATATTACAGCTACAGGCTCTAAATTAATCCTACTTAAATGATACAATATTTTATACCAGTAAAATATAAAATTTAAAATATAGACATATTTAGATTATGATTTCTATGAGGACAAAAGAATGTGTTTGTTTTGTCCATCTAGCTCCTAAGTTCCTACACATTTTATTTTATTTATTTATTTTAAAGATTTATTTATTTATTTGAGAGAGAAGGGAGAGCACGAGCGGGTGGGAGGGGTAGAGGCAGAGGGAGAAAATTCCTCAAGCAGGCTCCCTGCTGACCATGGAGCCCAGTGTGGGGCTTGATCCTAAGACCCTGAGATCATGACCAGAGCTGAAATCAAGAGCAGACGCTCAACAAACTGAGCCACCCAGGTACCCCTGTTCCTACACAGTTTTGATAATACAATAACACACAGTAGACAATTTATTCCACAAATATTTATTGAGATATTACTGAGCTCCAGCCCCCATTCTAGGTGGTGGAAGAATAACAATAAACAGAATAAAGTCCCTCTTCTCAGGGAGCATATATTAGAGGAACATGACAATAAGCAAAACACCAAATAAATATATAATATGTGTGATGGCGAATTTACTACAAAATATCAGGGTGTATCAGGCAGCCATTGTCACAGAAATGCTGTAAAATGGTCACTAAAATCTCATCAGTGTCCTATCAGCAATAAACAGTTACTTGGCTCAAGTGTCTTGAGTCAGCTGGTAAGGTAAGGTTTGAGCCTCTGCAGATTTCAGCTGGACTCAGAGGTCTGCAGATTGTAGGCTGACTAAACTGGGCTGCACTCAACTAGAAGAGTTGGGCTGGATGCTTTTGCTCCGCCTTTCTCCGACTCTTCTCTTGGAATCAACAGGCAGTGGGCATGTCCTTCACATGGCAATGTCGCAAATGCCAGAGATCAAAGGCAAGCATGTAGTACATTGAAAATTTACTTGCATCATGACAACCTAAATAAGAAGGCTGGGGAATAGGGAGCAACAGTTTCCCACGAAGGCACTGGGTGTAGAGCCTACTTAAGATTCTTCCTCTGCCCCTCCCCTCCCACCTCTTTCTCAAAAAAAAAAAAAAAAAAGTTCTGGCAATGTGTTTTGGAATCTTTTGGATTAAATATGTTCTGCTATTTTACTTTTTAAAAATCTCAACCGGAAGTAAACCTGTGTGTGTGTGTGCATGCGCGCACGCATCCATGTGTTGTGTATGGACATAAACTATGTGTTAAATATATTTGGAAACTTACTACTCTTTAAATGCCACCTTCATATATTTATTCATGCAGTAACTCCAAACAGAATTGCTGATTTTATTCTAAGAAACCAAAATAAGGAAACAATTCAAGAGAGGTTTTATTACAGTGTTAAGAGACACTACTCTTACTAAGAGCACTATCAGGTCGGATACTAGAACTGAATTAATACCCTCAGAGGGCAAAGGGAAACTATTCCCACTTTATTCCTTAGTCAGCTTTGCCTTAACCAAGCTTCTTCCATTTTATTTAATCCTTCAAGTCTTTCAAAGCTATTTTTGATTTTGCTCTTGCTCAGTTTTCCCTAAATCTAGACTAGAGATTTTAGCACTGAAATCATTACTTGTAAAATAGTTGTGAAAGATTCAGCTGTACTTGAACTATTTGTGTCTTTCTTGTGTGGATTTTGATGGCTTTGTCCCTGGAAATTGAGGGGGAAAACAATGCCTAGATCCATCTACCTTCCCTTCCCATGTTGTAAGAAACACCGATCTACTGAAAGAGTTCTCTTTTCTCTAGAAGGATTATGGCATCTGTGCTTGCTTGCTGGACAGAGTATTGATTTTGGCCGTTGCTTATTGGAAGAAATGCCTTATGGATCAAATTTAGCCATTGCTCTATTCTTTCACTGTTCTACTCTTTAACCCAGGGTGTCTGGGAGATCCTGTGGCATTTTCTGCCACCAGTGTCATTCCTAGCTACCCTAAGGTAGATCTTGGAAATGACCTGATGTGTATGAGAGCTAGGGTCCCCATGGTATATTTACCAACATAGATTTTATCACACTTAATATAATGGATGTTCTTGAAAACTGGTTTTATATAACATTTCAGGAGGTAGCAAAACTTCAGAGGCTCTCCATTACAGCTAATGCAAATGAATGGTGTCCACTGGCATTGTGTAGTATGGCAGCCCAAATGATATCATCCAAGGAAGATGGGCTTTGTAAGCAGGCAGTACTGGGTTCAAATTCTGTCCTCACAGAGTACCAGCAGTAGGACCCTAGTCAAGCTGCCCAACTTCAGCTATAAAATGCAAATAATCAAGTCAACTTCCTGGGCATGTCTGTAAAAGTAAACTACAATAATTATGCACAGTGCTTATTCTCTTATCTGTTATAAAATACATTCTCAAGATAATTTTTTGTAAAACTTTGCTCCTGTATCACAAATATTAACCAGCACCTCTATGTTTTTAAGAAGGTAATGGATAGCATTTAGGATCCCTTGATATTTAGTCAGGCCAGGAGCTAAAAGATTGATAAAAATAATACTTTTTAAATTAATCTGTCACTTAGTGATGAAAATCATCAGCACTCATTCCAAATTATTGAACAGGATATGGTTATAATTTTTTTATAATTATACAGCACTCTATATATAGCTGATGAAGCATTAATCAATATATTATAAATTGGCAGTTACAATGCTGCAAAAATAACAAACCTACAGTTTTACAACAAAATATGTAGATATTGCATATGAAACCAAGTTCTACAGGGAATGATCAAATTCATATTTCTATTTTTGAACGATGACAAGTCTTGATACCTCTGGTATCTCTGATAAGTTTATTAAATGTTACCTTACTAACATGCAATTTTTTCCCTTAATTTTTGAGAGAGAAAGTAAGAGCCAGCTACTGTTTTTTATTTTAAAATTGGTAACTTTTGCCACTCATATTTATATGCAGTATTCTTTTTTTTAAATTGTAATCCAGTATAGTTAGTATACAGTGTTACATTAGTTTCAGGTGTACAATATAGTGATGCAACAATTCTATGCGTTACTAGTGCTCATCAAGGTAAGTATCCACCTAATCCCCTTCATATATTTCACTCAGCCTCCCCACCACACACCTCCCCTCTGCTAACCATGTGTTTATTCTCTTTAGTTAGGAATCTGTTTTTTTGGTTTGTCTCTCTCTCTTTTTTTTTTCTTCATTCATTTGTTTTGTTTCTTAAACTCCACATATGAGGGAAATCATATGGTATTTGTCTTTCTCTGATTGATTTATTTCACATAGCATTATACTCTCTAGATCCATCTGTGTCATTGCACATGGCAAGATTTCTTTCTCTTTATGGCTGAATAATATTCCATTCATGTTATACCACATCTTCTTTATTCGTTCCTCTATTGATGGATACTTGGGCTGCTTATATAACTTGGCTATTATAATTAATCATGCAATAAACATAGGGGTGCATATCTTTTGAATTAGTGTTTTCATATAGTCTGAGTAAATACCCAGTAGTATGATTCCTGAATCATAAGGTAGTTTTATTTTTAATTTTTTGAGGAACCCCCATACTGTTTTCCACTGTGGCTGCACCAGTTTGCATTCCTGCCAACAGTGCACAAGGGCTCCTTTTTCTCTACTCCCTTGCCAAAACTTACTGTTTCTTGTGTTTTTGATTTTAGCCATTCTGACAGGTTATATACAGTATTCAAAGCTCATGGGCCCCAATTCCCTTCCTTCCTGGTTAGTGATTGCATTCAGTTTAATCAAACATCCCTGTTGCTGCTCTTCCTTATGTCTAACTACTGAAGAAAATCCCCAAAGACTTTCAGAAACTTTTCCTCTCAATGCTTCCATCCCCTTCCACATTATTTGGCAGAGACATGAAGAGGGTATCTATAGTACGTAGTGCATCACCCTTCAGCAATTTTACTCTCATATTAAATGTCATCTCTCCATTCAGAAGGTGCCTCAGACTCTCCCTGGCTTATTCCCCCAATCAGATAAGTAGCCACTAGTTCTAAATGGATTAGCAATTTGCAGTAAGTGTTCCCTTAGCAATAATCATTTAAGATTAGGTAGTCCTTGGCTAAGTGTGAATTTTAAAAAGCTATGTTCTAATATAAACCAAGATTTGTCTGTCATCATACAGTTTAGCCAGAAAGTTTCTTTAAAACAAAGATACAGTAACTTTAATATTATGATGGCTTCACAGCATGAAAAAAATAGTCTCTGCTTGCATCATGATGACCTGGTTCTCACCTGCCATGGAGTGCATCAGGCAATCCTTTCATATCTTAAGAAATTCTTTTTTTAGGTCCACAAGATAAGCATTTCCTTTAAAAATACCATGTGCAAAAGCCGGATAGCCTCTTTAGTGGTATTCATGAGGCTGAATTTTAGTAGATGCTGGGAATTCTATAATGTTACGAAACGGTTCATAAAATATTGCCATCTGCTATACCGAGTAACAGTTCATTTTTACTAGTTTTAAAGTGGCTGTGCTTTTTATGTGTTTGGATTTTTGCCTAAGCGTCAAGTTCCCTCTGAAAGTTACTTCTGACCTCGGCCTGAGGAAATGTGAAAATCTGCCTTTCCTATCTTGCTTTATAAGCTTCAGTGAGGAGAATGTAAATGAACTAAATACACTGTGTGAGATTTGACCAGAAAAATCTCTCACATACCGCCTGAGTGGCTGGTTCTGTTTACAATATTTCCAGTTTATATCAGAGTAACCACTTGTAAAAGAAATTGCCTAAAGTGCTAGTACTGAAAACAAATATTTATAGAGGAGTAGGCAGTGAGCAGAAGATAAAGATTTTTATTGCAACTGAGGAAAAATACTTGCAAAAATATCAAATAGAAAATACAGGATAGAGTATGAGCTTCAGAGTGGGAAGTTATCTAACTCAACTACTTGCTAAGGGATGAGAATGAGACCCAGAAGGGCCTTTAGTGACTTAAGGGTGTTACTTTTAGGGACAAGCAGTATCCAGTTCTAGATAATATGCCTTTTCTGTGAATCAGATTTTAAAGGAGTTTGCCATGAAGTGAAATTGTGACTGTATATACACAGTTATTTTCAATTGTTTGGATGTTGGCTGAAACCATCAAATGAACAAATAAAGTTGGTCATTGGAGATTACATGGATTTTATTAGGCAGAGTCAAAATAAGAAACAACAAAATAAGAACGAAGTTAAAAAGAAGAAAGGGAGCAAAGAGGGGGAGATGTAAGAGAATAAAGAGGAAAGGGAGAAAAAGAAGAAGGAAGTGAAGCAGGAAGAGGGGACAAGGCAGCAGTATCAGCAGCAGGTCAGAAGACAGGACTCTTAGGTACGAATTCCTCCAGAACGTGGCCATCCCCATCCAACACAGTTCCCAATGCCTTTTTCCCTTCTGTTCCTGAGTCTCTATTTAATCGTTTACATATTCACTTTTCTTCTTCACTCTCCTAGACAAGTGATGTCCTTCTCATATAAGTTCTCAGAACACCCCCCTTAAGAAAGTGGCTTTGCATTCAAAATGCATTTTGAAACTCCATCCTGCTGACTGCCTCAGGATGAATGAGCCCTGGGTGTCCTTAGGTTCGATTACCTTTCTGATTCTTTGTTTCCTCATATATACCGCTGCGGGGGAACACTATAATATAATTACCTGAAACATGGGCTTCCTTTGTCATGTAAGGAATAATTCTTTCACCTTATAAAAATAGAAATATCCTGTTGGAACATTTCCAGTAAGAACAGATGTTTAGGCAGATTTATTGGTTATCACAAGGGTCTTATAACTTTTCAATTTTTGATTGAGGGGCTATGCAAACACATTACTTAAAACATAAATTGTATATGGTTTCTACAAAGTTATTAAATATCTCATGTAGCCTCAAACCAATTTATTTTGTCCAGTGCTCTGTATCTAGATTAATCATCTGCAGTGCTGACTAGATGTGTCCAAAGACAGCAGGTATGAGGGAGGAAACACATCTCAACGACCTGACAGTTTTCGCTTCATGTTGTCATGGTTTTTGAAATTTATGTTGGCTTTGAGGCATCTTTTTCTAAAATGTGAACATTCAAACCAAGTCTCAAGCATTAGTATGTATTTTAGTTTAAGTAGATTGCTTTCTTCATTCCACATAAATGCGATCACCTCCATTGAGTAAATGGAAATGGTGATTGCATGAGGCAAAAGAAAAGCAATGAAGAATTGGGTGAAGAAACAATTTCAAAATTGGATTTCCTCTAGGGAGTAGAGGGTCTGGAGGGAGGCTCCACTCTGTTGAGAGTCTAGAGCAGCAAGAAGTCATAGAGCAACTGGACCAGAAGAAGACTGTAAGCTTCACTGTGGGGAGACTACCTTGTTGCCTCAAGATGTCCAAGCATGACAACATCAGGTCCTCTCTATACATGAGGCCAACTCTGTTGGGGGAATATGACTCTTACCAAATGTAGCAAGGCCTGTGTGAGCTGGATCTCCCCTTCCTTTCACATGTGTATCAAAAAGCCAATCAAATGAGTATATTCCAATATGGCAGTTATCCAAATTTAAATATATTGTATCAATCAGATTTATATTTAAGGACCCCCGACTTGCACTCAGTTTAGTGACAAAAGGAAAGAAGTCTTATTATACACAAGTATTTGTACAGGAAATGCCAAATCTCAGATAGAAGTTGCCCAGGAAACCTCCGCTAAAAGAACAACACTCAAGTTTCCCTACATGTGACCCTAATTAATAAATAGCTAACATAGACTCACTCTGTGCAGTATACTTTTATTTTCTGTCATCTTTTCAAAGCAAAATAAATGTTTTGCCTCATGGAAAAATTAAATATTTCCATTTCAGAAAAGCTGACAAAAATATGATTGATATCACCAATTATTAGAATCTTACAACAGCCCTCTGAGGACTTGTTCTTCCATGAATGTGAGTGTTTATCATGGCCATCCAGAATAGCCATCATAAGTATTGTGAGTCAGGCACATTATTTTATGCAAATAACCATTAGTGCCTTTTTCTAAGCCCTCATTTCTTCAACAAGGCAGGATTTCAATTTACTATTAGAAAAATTTGTGCCCTACAATTATACTGTATATCATAATCGCCTGTTTTTAATGCAATTTTCTTTTAATGATCACAGCCGTAGATTTTCCAAAAGGTTAGGTAACAGACTAATTCGATGCCAAGTATCTTATCTCTAGAGACTTCAGTTAAGAAATGTCACTTTGATTGTCTCCATAGCAAGCCATGTCATATATGAACAAATCTATCTTACTGTCTAATTTGACCCAATTTTCCATATTGCTTAATAAAGCACATTACACTGAATCACTGATCTATTATCCAAGGAATTACGAAGCTTACGGATTATCTTCCATTGCACCTGCTTTAATCAGTGTATTGCCTTGGGTATTACGGTCATTTTATCCTTTAATAAAAGAATTGTTAATATCTTCATGTGCAATTTCAAGCAATTTGCAAAATTAGGTTAGCTGGATTTTGTGTAGAATTTATCACAAACTCAGTGATTTAACATGATGTTTTCAGGAACAATTCTTATGTTTCTAACTTCCTCAAATTAATATTTTTATTAAACAAATTAGCATTATTCAAAATGGTAAATTTTATTTAGGCAAATAGAAAGTTGTGTTCTTGTTCTAAAGTTACTTTCGTGTGCCCTGACACTATTAGCTATTTTTTTTTTAATTTTAAAAAAGTTAATACTAATAAGAATTGTAGTGGTTATGGCCCTGTATAGTTAAAGATACGTTATTTTTAGAAACAATTTGCTGAGAGACATGATTGCATAATTTTATTGAGCTGTATAGAATAATTTCTTTGTTTTTGAAGATACTGCTTCCTACCAGTGACATGCTCTCATTATTAATTGAGGATTTATTATATCTTCTTTGTATAAGTCACATATATTGCCAACATAATGACACTGGATATGGAAATACCATACATAGAATCCGTATCACCTCTACCAGAAAGTCAAAGTCTACATCACACACTTGAATTTATTTGCATTCAAAAAATACCCATTGAGTTATCTGTTGTGTTCAGCCCTTACTCTCTATGAGCTCACAGTCAACTAGGAAACTAGGAAACTAGTCAACTACACTGCAACATGGAAAGCTTGACTGAGAAGCAGCAATTAACAATTAAAAGCCAAACACTCCTTTCTTCCCAGGAGAAATTGAAATTAGTGAATTTTAGTTTTCTGATAGGTATAGGTTAAATTTCCTAGAACTTTAAATATAATTACCTCTAAAAATACCTGCGGTACTGAGAAAATGAATACTTTCCATTAGATTTTCCAGTTTAGATTTATGCTGACTTATTACCAATACTTCTGTGTTTTTAGCTTGTCATTTCAAGTGTTAGACAGTGAGTTCTTTATTTGGTATATCCCTACAGGCTAGCAAGAAAACACTTTTATCTAATTTAGTGACAACCAAAAGAAAGTGAAAAAGGGTAAAAGAAAAATATTTCTCTCTTAAGGAGAATTTTACTAGTATTGATTATAATACTCTGTGTACTACTAACTAGGGACATTTTACCCCCATTCATGTCTCTTGAGAGGGCCCCATTTGATCAGCTGTCCATTCTCTTTGATCTTTATACCCTATTTCCTAATCATTTACTTAAGCTAACTTAACATAAGGAAATGATATACCAGTAGCCCTGGAAATGATATACCAATAGCCCCCTCCACAAAGCATGCAGACATTCACCACATGTGTTGCTTTAACTATTTTTAGGAATCTTTTGAATCTGCTTTGAAAACTAGGTTTATCAAAAGTTATAGATCTCAACCTTTTTAAAAAATGTTTTTCAACGTTTTTCATGTTTCAACGTTTAAATGTTTTTCAGTTTTTCAACTGAAGTAAGACTGTCTAGAATTCAAATTCCATACAGAATTCCACTTTTGTACCTGTTCACCATACTCCATTTCATATCCTTTCACTAGCCAAAACATAAGAAAGTGGAAAGAGTATAATTGTCACTCATAATATTTAATTTCAGCCTTAGCTCTGTCACTCTCCAGCTACAGTTTGGGGCAAGCCATTGTCTCCCTCCATCTCGCATCTGTTAATTATAAAGCTAGCTTGAAAATAAGTCCTGCTGTGTTATCACTAGGGGCTGCCAGAAGCATCAAGTGCCACAATACATGTGTACCTGTCTTCTGGTTCTAGTTTTTGCTGGAAAGGACTTCATAGCTACCAGGGAGTTACCAAATATAGAGATGATGTTGAAACTGTTTCTAATAGTCCTAACTTTCTGGAGTAATAAATACCCAGATTCTAGATCCTTTGCAGGTAGCCCTTAAAGTGCTTTTGTAAGATTAGTTAATTTGGGTTAATATTATGTCTCTTTCTAGGCTAATGATCTATACTTATGCATAGAAATTTTCATCCTTTGTGTACAAAACTGAGGTACATTGAATTGTGACACGTTTGAATTGCGTTGGTGGCTTAGAAGGAACACATTTCCTTTATGTAAGGGGCGTTAGGCCTTTGAGGTTTTATGCACAGATTTTCTAACAAATATTTTTCCCAAAAATGTTTACCCAGAGCATCTCTGGTTATGTGATAATGAAAACTCATATATCTTTGAAATGTCTTAAGATGACATTTGGCAAGGATCAGTGAGAGTATTCTCAAATATTAGAAAAATCAAAATAAACGTGTGAGGGCAAATTCTAAAGATGTTTTATTTCCCTGTTATTTGGTGGTTTTCTGAATTTCAAAGTGATAGTTACTATTTATTATTCTTAGAAAAAAGGTATGTTATTCTTATCCTTTCAAGCTAGTTTATATTAGTTTTCACAACAATATATTTGCCTTATGTACAGTGAATATAGGATCTATTTGGTATATACCAAATCCATGCCTCAGAGTTTTTTATGTTCAAATTTTAATGATTGCATAATGCTAATTAAGGTAATTCATTTCACTTAGAATAAGGAGGGACTTATGAAAAAAATTATTAAATTTACTACATTAGGATTTTTCCGTATTTTAATAATTAATTCAAAGAAATATGTACAAGTAAAATTTTTGGCACACAATTGTGCATTATATAAAACCCAGACACAGGGAAGACTATGAATTTTATCCCAAGAAATTTTGAAGAATTTCAAGCAGCAGAGCAAAATGATGATATCCATAATTTTAAGATCTTATCATGTACACATTGAAAACTCAGGAGGAGGAGAAACTAGAAGCAGAAGGAAATTAGAAAGATAGCAAGTGATTCCTAAGGGGGACAGAAAAGATAACAGATGAAGTATGTTTATATGAGGTTCAGTTCACAGGACGATGAGATATCAGAGTGAGGAAAGTGGAGTCAAGAATACTTTCAGGAATGCTAGCTTTCACAATATATAATTGTATATTATACAATATAATAATTATATATATTAGTCTGTGGCTTCTAAGGAAATATACAGCTGGAGAAATAGATTTGTAAGGCATACAAATATGTTGGATAGAAACTTGGAACTGGATGAGCCTACAAAGTAAAAGTGTATAGAATAAGAAGGGGCATATACTAAGGAGAAAATTCTAATCAGAAGAAAGGAGCCCACAAAAAAGATGGAGAACTTATTCAGAGAGGATAAGGCAATCAGATAGGAGGGAGTAGGTTAAATGTTAACTGTTGCTACTGGGCCAAAGAAAATAAAGACTGAGAAATTTCCATGGAATAAAAAGATGGAGGAATTTTTGGTAACCTCGGCAAAGATATATTCCTGGTGTGATATAGGTAAGAAGAAAATGGTGGACTGAGGAATGAGTGAGAAATGGGAAAATAGAAAAAACAAATAGGAGAGCAGATGAAGGGGTAAGAGAGGGAGAGATTTGGAAGGAAACAAAAGATTTGGAGTTGAGAGAATTTGGGTTGACGCATTATTGATATTTGTATTTAACTTTTTTTTTTTTGAACCAGAAAAGAAAGAAGATTAGGATTAGGGCTGAGGTGATTTATAGAGCAAATTGTTAGGGAGGCAGAAAGAGAGGAGTTAAGAGCAGACTCTAGTCTCAGGAGAATAAATATCACTCCCATAAAAATAGGAAGGAAAGAAGGTGAGAAGAAAGCAAGGAGGGAAGGAGAGAGGGAGGGAGGGAGGGAGAAAAGTTGGTCAGATAAGATTCTACATTGGCTACAAAAAACTTACAGCACTTTTTTTTGTTTGTTTTTTTGCGTGTGTGTGATGGCAAGAGGGAAGTATGCTTCCTGAAAATGAAAGTCTTAGAGGAAGACTCTATGATTTCATAAAATAGAAAGCAAAATTATAGGGGGATTCCCAGGAAAAAATCTGGAATGTAGAATAAATGATTATTGGATGAAAAGAAATGAGGAAGAAGAGAAAGAGGAGGAAGAAACTGTGGATATGTTTTTCTTCCTTTCTACTTCTGTGAGTAGTAATAACATTCCAAGCTTTTGTGTATACATTCAGCAAATGTTCACTGGGTGTCAACTATACCAGGCACGTTTAGGGACAGAAAACACAAGGAAGCAAACAAAAACCTTATTCTGAAGAAGTCTCCTTGTAAGAGGGAGGTGCTGGAAATAAAAGAACAATGCGATGATGACAAGTGCTAGACAGACATTACCAGTATGGCAAGTCCACCATTACCAGGTGACTACTTCTTATCAGATCAGTGGGGGTTTACTGAGATCTGAATGACGAGAAGGACTTGGCCAAGCCAAGCTAAGGGGAATCCAGAAAGTAACTTAAGGCAAGAATGAGTTTGGAATTTTATGGGGAGAGAAAGAAGGTCAATGAAGAGGAGAACAGAATGAGATGAGGTCAGAAATGTGGACAAGACCCCAATCCCAATAGGCTTTGTAAGCCAAGAAAAGGAGTGTAGTTTTTATTCTGAGGGATGGAATGCCATCAAAGTTTTAAGCAGGTGAGTGAAGTGATCTGATTGACTTTCTGAAACATCACTGGAGTTACTGTGGAAAGACTAGAATTTAGGAGGTCAAGGGAGAAAGAATTGATAATTGGGTGGAATGAGGTGATGATGGTTTGGGCTAGGGCGGTAGAGATGGAAAGAAGTGGACATATATACCTTGTGTTTAACAGATCCAGTGGGACTTGCTGATGGATTGACAGTGAGAAATCAAGGATAATATTTTGATTTTTGGCTTCATGAGGGTCCATTTACTTAGAAAGGAAATTCTAGGGTAGGAAGAGAATCTCAGATTCTGTTCAATCATAAATAGTTTGAAATATCTATTACATATTCATGGGAGGCTTCGAGTCGGAGTTGAACAGAAGAGTCTGGGGGAGTTCATCTCTATTGCTATCCCCTTACTCTGCTTTTTTTTCCTCAGTAGCACTTATTCCCGTCTGACATACTATTTTCCTTTTTATATTCCTTTTATTTATTTATTAACTGTCTTAAACACACACACACACACTAGAATGGGAGCTTCATAAAGACAAGGAATTAATTTTAACTGCTATGTCCTCAACAACTAGTACAGGACTTACTAGATTCTTAAATATTTATTGAAAATAAAAGACTTTGGGATGTCCCACCTTTCTCTTGGGTTGTTTGCATATTCTGAGATCATTTTATAATGCCAAAGTGAAAAAATGAGATAGATGCCCATGTAATTCATGATGATGTTCTGTCATTCCTTTTCCCTATTCTTTCAGGACTGAAGTTCTCTAGGCTACCTCTGTACAATATCAAGAGACACAACAATTTTTCTACTACTAAAACATTTCAAGACATGTGAATCTCTACAAATCTTTCTAGGCACCATTAGCCAATACACATCATGTATACCCATTCAAACTCTGGAGTACTACATCCTGCCTATCAGTGTCTTAGGAAAGAGGACAAGGACCATTGTCTGTCTTCCCTTCCATCTACCTTCTTTCTCTTAGGCCTGTGGGTATTTTTTCAGGTCCTGTAATGATGAGCCAAGAAACAAGATACAGCTGTATTTATTTTTTGCTTTCTTTTTCATCACATCCTTTCTAATGGCAGTGGATCTCAGTGTGATGATCTATGTGTTTGAAAGGGCAGAAGAGAAATGAGAAAATAGCAAGAGAATCAAACAAACAAAAGAATACAATTACTATCTTTAAAATGATATTCTGACATACATAGGTTGTTTTTTCCTATTTCAAGAAGAAATGAATTTTACTACACTTTAGTAATATTTTTGAAAGGAAACTTTTATTAAAGCTTTTGAAATAATCCCAGTGGTCCAGGAAGTAAATCACATGAAGTACCAGCAGTGGGTGTACCCTCTGATTCATCCTGTCAGGGCAGAAGTTTGGCATGATGTACTTGGGTCATCTGCTTAGGGTCTCAGAAGGCTACAATCCAGTTTCCAGGTACAGTCTCACTATAGTCTCAACTGGTGAACTATCTTTTAAGCTCCCTAAGGTTTTTAGCAGAATTCATCTCTGCAGTTGTAGGACTCAAGTCCCCATTTTTTATGCTGGCTGGCTCCTCCTAGAAGCTGCCCATAATTCCACAGGGCCATCTCTATAGACCTTCTCACAACATGCTGGTTTACTTCTTCAAAGCCAGCAAGAGAGAGTCTCACTACCTTCACTTTGCTAAGACAGAGTCTTATATAGTGAACGTATGGTATTCACAGAAATGACATCCCATCACCTTTGCTATATTCTATTACGAGAACTAAGCTCACAGGCCAGACTTATATCCAAGGAAAGAGGAGTCTATAGTAGTACATAAGGACTAGGAGTCAGGGAATCACTCGGGGTCAATTTAGGGTCCCTCAGCCACAATGATGAAAAAGGTCCGCGTTACTTTTTTATTGCTGTATAACAAATGACCCCAAATTAGGAACTTAAAAACCCACATTATCTCACATTTTCTGTGGGTCAGAAATTTGTCATGGTATTACTGGGTTCTTTGCTCAGGTGTTTATATGACAGAAATCAAGGTATCCTGGGGGCTATATCTCATCTGAGGCTCATGATCCACTTTCACGTTCACTCAGGGCCTTAGCAAGATTTAATTCCCTGAGGTTGTAGAAATGAGTTCAAAATTTTATTTGAGTTATTGTTACTTTTAAGCAAAACTAGTATTGTGTTATAATTTTCCATTTCAAATATGTAAATCTAGATGAATTAAATTACAAAACGCCAAAATTATATGAAGTTAATATTTTTAAGTATAAAAGGTAATCTTTTAAACAAACTTTTATAAACATTATAATATTATAATGAAATATTTTTGCAGCTATTCAATTATGATAAAATTATGCTTGAAAACAATCAACCAATGACTCTAGAAACAGTAATTTCAATAAATATGCTTTCTTAAAGGATCTCAAAATGCACACATAAGGACA
The DNA here is from genome assembly GCF_003265705.2 of Callorhinus ursinus. Taxonomy (NCBI): domain Eukaryota; kingdom Metazoa; phylum Chordata; class Mammalia; order Carnivora; family Otariidae; genus Callorhinus; species Callorhinus ursinus. The sequence goes on from NW_027397063.1 coordinate 21,504,757, forward strand.
TATCTCAAATTGAAATGAGCATTTCATTTTTTTTTCAAAATTCAGCAATTGTATATTACTTGCCCTGCTCATCTGTGAACATCCTGGCTGCTGATTAACGATTTCCTTTTTTCACTTGACAAATGCTCTTCTAAAATATAAGCTTTTGCTTGAGTGAATCCACCTTTTCTAGCATCAGAGATTTTCCTCCAAGTGTCACATTCTCTTCTACCTTCTATTTCCTCTTTTTTCGGAAGAAACACATTATTTATCTCTTTTTCTCAAAGCTGAAGAATGGATCTCCATCACTAGGGTTAAAGAAAATCAAGATTGGGGTGCCTGGGTGGCTCAGTCGGTTAAGCATTGACTCTTGATTTTGGTTCAGGTCATGATCTCAGGGTCATGAGGTCGTGACATTGAGCCCCGTGATGGGCTTCGTGCTCAACATGGAGTCTGCTTGTCGCTCTCCTTCTGCTCCTCCCCCTGCTCTCTTTCTCTCTCTCTCTCTCTCAGATAAATAAATAAAATATTAAAAAAAAAGGAAAATCAGGATTGATGCTCATCCTCACAGTCACAACCTACATTTCTCAGTGGGATTTCATGACACTATTGATTCAATTGCAGATCAGTGTTGAACACTTGTGACAGAGTTAGCTCCAGAACCAGTAGTCTTCTCTTGGCCCAAAGGGACCCCAATAGTTCTGATTTGCATAAGTCTGTTTTTGTTTTTTCATTCTTTGTAGAGTCTATTGTTACCAAGGTTTGAAAGCAAAACAAAATATTGATCGTTTTACAGAAACAACAAAAAAAAATGTTTACATTTGGCTAGAAGAAAGCACTAAACTGGAGCACAAGAATAATTTTGGAGTGCTTATAATTTGTTCAAGACTGTAAGAAATGACAAATATGTACACCCCTTCCAACCTGTTATGTCCCTCTGTTAAAGTAATTCATGGAGAAAGGGCATTTTTGGTAATTTTGAATTAAAAAAATGCACCCCTAAATTTGAAAGAGTTCCAGAATGAGGGCTACAGACTGGAACTATCAAATTCAAGTGAAGAAAAAGTTGGATATGCCATGGCATTCGTGTCTGTGGCTTGGATATCATATGACCTATGCTGTGTAGTCTATATTTTGTTTTAAGATTTTTGAAATTTTAAGAATCAGTAAATTGAAAGTAACAAAAATAAAAGAAGATTGAATAGAACAAATGCCTTAAACTATATTATAGAATTAATTTGTCTAATCATGAAGAAGATTAATCAGAGCCAAGTTACATGCACTATCAATAAGTAGTCATGTGGGTGCCTGGGTGGCTCAGTCAGTTAAGCTTCGGCCTTCAGCTCAGGTCGTGATCCCAGGGTCCTGGGATCGAGCCACACATTGGGCTCCTTGCTCAGCGGGAAGCCTGCTTCTCTCTCTCCCACTCCCCCTGCTTGTGCTCTCTCTCTGTCAACTAAATCTAAAAAATCTTTAAAAAAATAAGTAGCCATGTGAGATATGTATTAGCTGTATCAGCATGTGATATCTCCCTTATCCTATCTGATGCCCAGCCTTCCACCCATCCTATAAGTCTGCACTTGCATGCACACACACACACACCACATACAATTCCACTATGGTTAACAATATTAAGTTGGATGAGAGCAACTGAGGTACCCAAAAGAATTTGGAAGTTACTAAGGAATTAGGGCCTTGGGTGGGAAATACAGAATGAGGGGGATAGAAAATAATTTGGAAATGTATTACTTTATATGGACTCTTTTAAGCAACTTCTGGTGTATATATAACATTAATCAGAATTATATTCTACTTCTTTTGGTTCTTATTTAGGCATTATACACATGCTTCTATTGAAACATTACTCAAGAAAATGTATTTATTGTAGTTAACCATTGCTTCCTCCTAGGATGAGAACCCTAGTTTCCAGGGTTCTTATATTTCCCCTCTCTTTTCTCTTTCATTAGTATTTTGTCAGATGTGGGACTGAAGACTAGAAATAAAACAAAACAAAGTAAAAAATACAGTGTTGTTAGGTGTTATTAATCCTTTTAAAATATAGGCTTAGTGATAAAAGTGTTTTCAATATTTGGCCATATTACGCTTTTTAATTACCTGTGCATTTTATCAATCTGGTTCCAATATTTGTTATAAATAGATGAAAATTAACTGCATGATTGAAACAATTCTATTCGGTATATTAAAGATATTATTGTATAGTAACTGCCTATATGTTCACTTCTTCAGACCATACATGTTCTTTTACAGATTTTGCTCTTGGTCCATCTGCTTCTGAGGGTAGGATCAAAAAATATATATATTTCTAAGGTCATTCTTTACCTCAGGTCTCAAGGAAATTTACTGTAAATGGTCTGTCTTAGATGGCAAAATTGTCACAGAGAACTAAGACATTTAGTTTACAAAAGGGCACAAAGGAAGAAAGAAAAGAAAAAAATTCAATTTTTTAATGTTTTTGGGTTTTGCTGTCATACAGTCAAACTTCTCAATGTTCACTCTTCCTACATATTTATATTAATTTTCCTATATAATTTAGCCATAACCATTTACCATAGGCAGCTTTCTCCTCCGAGTAAATAGAGGGTATCCATTCAACCAACTTGGATTTTCTGGTCAATTATCTTCTTTTCACCACTAAAACGAACAAACCCGGAAGAAAGGACATAAATGAATGACTTCTTTATATTTTATCGTTATATACATTTTTAACATATTGATAGTTAATGTTTATATGTTTATAGTTAAAGTTTATAGTTATATCTTTACAAACACATAACTATATGTTTATTGTTACACACTTTTTAATAATTATTTATCTAATAATTTCAAATAGCTTTTGTAATTGTATATAATAAAATTATAATTTATAGTTTAATTTTAAAACATACTTTTGTTATAATATAATTTAAATTTTTAATAACTTAATTGTAAAATATAATGCTTTATTTTTTGTGTTTTTTTATTAAAGTACAATTAACATACAATGTTATATTAGGTTCAGGTGTTTAATACAATGAATAAAAAATTCTTTTTTTTTTTAATATTTTATTTATTTATTTATTTATTTGAGAGAGAGAATGAGAGAGAGAGAGTACATGAGAGGGGGGAGGGCCAGAGGGAGAAGCAGACTCCCTGCCGAGCAGGGAGCCCGATGCGGGACTCGATCCCGGGACTCCAGGATCATGACCTGAGCCAAAGGCAGTCGCTGAACCAACTGAGCCACCCAGGCGCCCATGAATAAAAAATTCTATACATTTCTTCTCAGTGCTCCTTAAAGTAAGTGTACTCTTAATTCCCTTTATCTATTTCACCCATCACCCCACTAACTTCCCCTGTGGCAACCATCAACTTAAAATATAATGCTTCCAGGGGCGCCTGGGTGGCTCAGTCAGTTAAGTGTCTGCCTGAGGCTCAGGTCATGATCTCAGGGTCCTGGGATGGAGCCTTGTGTGGTTGGGCTCCCTGCTCAGTGGGAAGTCTGCTTCTCCCTCTCCCTCTGCCTCCTCCTCCCCCCTGCTCATACTCTGTCTCTGTTTCTCTGTCTCTTTCTCAAATAAATAAATAGAATCTTTAAAAAACTATAATGCTTCAAAATTGAAAGATTTACATTCATTGGAAGAGGCATCCACATTCAAAATAGAAAAAGGCAATAAAGAATGGCATGTTTTGGACATGGTTTGCACATATGCATTGTATTGTGGCTGTCCCAATATTTATATGTGGGTAAAAATCTATTTGACTATTGCTGTCAACCATAGCACTTTCATCTCCTTTTTTATTTCCTTGGATATTTTGAAGGTGCTAAGCTCACTCATCAACACAAGTCTTCCTGACACTTGGCATTTTCTTTTTTGTCACTGTCTCTCTGAAACAAACCTGGGATCATAATATATCTTAGTACATAAATCCAAAACATTTAGACAAAAAAAGAAAAGAAAAGAAAAAAAGGCAAAGAAGGAAAGAAGCAAAGCAAAGCAAAGTTAAAGTAAGAAAGGTCCATCCAGTGAAATCTTTGTTGAGTCCAAGATATGGAAATACCTAAAGATAGCTTTAGACCCTTGCTCTGGTCTTATTTCTCCTTATCCAATTCTTTTGGGAAGTTTGATGCTTTTCCACTAAATACTAAACATATTATTATTTTTTTATATATGTTTCCATGCTTTTTCAAATTCTATACCCTTTATTTTTACACCTTACATCTTGTAAAACCTTCAAGTTTTCTCTTAATGATACTCTTTCACTCTATCCATATTCATTACTAACTCTTATTCTATAACCCAAACTAGTGAGGTTGTTGGAACACAAACTTCCATTGCTGGCCCCCACACCCCTCCAAAATAAGTTTTGTTCTGTACCACTGCAAGATTCTGAATGGATCACCGATTTCCCCTCAACTTTAAAGCTATCATGAAGAGTTTATGTAGTAGAAAATAGTTTTTAGGGTTTTTTTTAAATAACTGCTTGATTTCTTAAATTTGTTCCACAAATAAGGATATCTAAAATATAGAAATACTTAACACAAAATTGAGGGGAAATCTGCTTTTAAAAATATACCCACAAGATCCAGCAATTCCATTCTTATGTATATACCCCCTAAATTGAAAACAGGTAAAATATTCATATATTCATCCAAACTGAATGTTTATAGCTGCACTATTCACAGGAGCCAAAAGGTGGAAACAACCTAAGTGTCTGTCCATCAATGGATGAATGGAATGGATGAACTGTGGTATATACATACAATGGAATATTATTCAGACATAAGAAGAAAATACTGGTACGTGCTATAACATGGCAAAACCTTGAAAGCATTATGCTAAATGTAATAAATCAGACATAAAAGAATAATTATATGATTCCATTTATATGAAATATTCAGAAGACTTGAATTCATAGAGAGATAAAACAGATTTATGGTTGCCAGGGACTGGGGAGGAATAGGTACTAAAGTGGCTGCTTAATGAGTACAGGGGTAATAAAAATGTTTTGGAATTTGATACAAGTGGTGGCTTCCCAGTAATATCAATGTACTAAAATGCCACTGAATTGTATACTTTAAAATGGTTAATTCTTGGGGCGCCTGGGTGACTCAGGCAGTTAAGTGGCCAGCTCTTGATTCTGGCTCAGGTCATGATCTCAGGGTTCTGGGATCAAACTCTGTTTTGGGCTCCTTGCTCAGTGGGGAGTCTGCCTGAGGATTCTCTCTCCCTCTCCCTCTGCCCCTGCCCCCTCTCATGCCCGCTCTCTCTCTCTCTAAAATAAATAAAATATAAAAAATAAAATAAAATTGTTAATGCTGTAATTATTTGAATTTCACTTCAATTTTTTAAAAAGGGAAAAATATTTCTGCATACACATTTGGAGTCAACATTTTTAAACAGATAAAGATACATATAATAATAATAGTCTCTGGAATCTTCATTTTAGTAGTGCTCTTAATCTGTCTTTATTTAACAATACTTTCCTTCATTCCTTTTTTTTTTTTCTTATCTGATTTCAGAGTTGAAGATGCAAAAAGAGTGTAATAGCCTTCAGTTTCTCCAGGTTATGTTTTATTGGTTAATTAATACCTGTTTTAAGTGGTTGAAGATATTTGAGTGTTCCTGAGTTGTGTATTAATGGGGCACTAAAACATGCCCTGTCATGTCTTAATTCCTCCAAACAGTCTCACACTGAATAAGTGAAAAGTGATTAAAACTTAAATGTCTTACCACCGAAGTACTTACTAACTTAGTCAGATATGATTAAATGCTTAATCATTTGTTCACTAGCAGTCATAAATCTTTCTTCATTCTGGTGATACATATTATAATTTTTCTGGGTCATTTAGGTTATAGACCATTTTCTTGTTCCTCTAGATTTTATGTGCTCTGTTCTTTCTTTTTAAAGCATTATCAAACATATGGAAGAAACATATGGTCAGCCAGTTATTTTATAAAAGTCCTTGAATATTGGGTGAAAATGCTCACATAATGGGGTTTTAGAGCAGGTCTCTTTTATAGCCTGTAAAGAAGAATACCGATGTTACCAGAATACAAAATATAAAATCCCTCTGTGAAATAAATTCAGCGCCTGTCTGAGTTTTACTTTTATATCAAGAATTTAGAAAACTATGGGCATTTCTTACTCAAATTATTCACGGTTTTATGTTTCTTTGAAAGTAGAGTGTTTCATAAAGTATATGCCTATTAATATTTCATAATGAATTCAGTTAATAGTCATACTATAAAGTCCTTGAGGTCAGCAAAGAATCATTGTATAATGAAAACACTTCTAAAATTGTTTTTGTACTCTATTTATATTTGAGGCAAAATTTGGGACATTAAGCAAACTGCTTTACCTTATCAAGCCCTCAATTTTCCTTATCTGTGAAATAAGCATATTTTACAATTCCAAGATTGTTGTAACAGCTATACAAATTCATATATAAAAAGTGTTTGCCATACTGCCCAATTCTGCATCCACTTCTCCATCTCACCTAACGAATTCCACTGTTCATTCTTTAAGTTCCAATTTAAACATAATTACATTTTAGGGGGAGAATGAATAGATGGATGTAAAAAACAGAGGATGACACTAATTAATCTATAAATTTAATGCAGTTTCAATAAAAATCAAATTTTGGGGACCTTGATGATGTTTGTAAATTTCATGTAGGAGAATCAATGATGTATGAATGTCTCAGATTCTGTTCTCAGACCTATTATCTTTTCCATCCAGGTTGAGTTCCTAGATGATTTCACCCACTATTAAAGTTTTAAATACCTGTATATTTCAACGACTACCAAATTTACCTCTACTGTTCCCAAGACTCTTGTATCCAACTGACCATTTGATTTCTCAATGTGGATATCTAACAGGCATCCCAAAGTTAAAGCTAACATGTTCCAAGCTGAAATCTCGACTCCCATTCATCTCATTAAGACCAAAAACCTTAGAATCACTTTTTATTTCTCTATTACTTTTTATAATTTTTACTGAAACATCAGCAAATTCTATTGCCTACCTTTTAAATACATCAAGAATCTAACTAGTTCTCACCAACCCCACTATCATCATGGCATCCCAACCTACCATGATGAAATTTCAATAGACCCCTGGCTTATCTTTCAGCTTCCACTTTTGCCTCTCTATGATCTATTCATCACATAGTAGCAGAATGAACTTCTTAATACTTGAGTCAGAGCATGCGGTTTATATATTAAAATTCTATATGGCTTCTCATTGCTCTTAAATTAAACAGCAAAGTTCTTAAAAGATCAACTAGCCCCTTGCTGGTTCTTGATATTTTTTCTCTTCCTACATTGCTGCACTCCAGCCACAGTGGGCATCATATGGTTATTCTTCAAACACTGTTTGATACTTCTGCCCTAGGGCCTTTTTACACGTTCTTTCCTTTGCTTGGAAAGATCTTCCTCCAGATATTCTCAAGGCTCCCTCCTTCACTTTTTTCAAATCTCTGCTTAAATGTCCCATCTTTTAAGAGGAATTCTCTGACCATCTTCTCTAAAATAATACCCTTGTCTCTCTTTGTAATGGTTAATTTTATGTGTCAACTTGGCTAGGATGTAGTGTTCATTTGCTCCATTAAACACTAGTCTAGATGTTGCAGTGAAGATATTTTTCAGATATGATTAACAATTAAACTAGTGGACTTTGAGTAAAGCAGATTACCTTCCATAATACGGGTGGGCTTCATCTAATCAGTCAAAAGCCTTAAGAGAAAAAACTGAGTTCCCTCAAAGAGGAAGGAATTCTTTGATTACCCTTCAACTCAAGACTGTGATATCAATGCCTATCAGAATCCCCAGCCTATTGGCCTTCCTTGAAGATTTCTTACTTGCCAGCCCCCACAGTCATATGAGCCAATTCTTCAAAATAAGTCATAGGTCCCTCTCTCATTGTGTGTGTGTGTGTGTGTGACTGTCTTATTGGTTCTGTTTCTCTGGAGAACCCTGATTGATACACCCTTTGTTTACTTACATATTGTCTGCATCCTCTAGTTGAAGATAAACTCAAGAAGGAAGAAGTTTTCAGTATTATATTCACTGTTGTAATTCCAGTACCTTGAAAAACAAAGCTGGGAGCATCATGTTGCCTGATTTCAAGCTATATTACAAAGCAGTGATCACCAAGACAGCATGGTACTGGCACAAAAACAGACATATAGACCAATGGAACAGAATAGAGAACCCAGATACGGACCCTCAACTCTATGGTCAAATAATCTTCGACAAAGCAGGGAAAAATATGCAGTGGAAAAAAGACAGTCTCTTCAATAAATGGTGCTGGGAAAATTGGACAGCTATATACAGAAGAAGGAAACTCGACCATTCTCTAACACCATACACAAAGATAAACTGAAAATGGATGAAAGACCTCAATGTGAGACAGGAATCCAGAGGAGGACATAAGTAGTAACCACTTTGACATCGGCCACAGGAACTTCTTTCAAGATACATCTCCAAAGTCTAGTGAAACAAAAGCAAAAATGAACTTTTGGGACTTTATCAAGAGAAAAAGCTTCTGCACAGCAAAAGAAACAGTCAACAAAACAAAGAGGCAACCCACAGAATAGGAGAAGATATTTGCAAATGACACTACCGTCAAAGCGCTGATTTCCAGGATCTATAAAGAACTTCTCAAACTCAACACCCAAAAAACAAATAATCAAGTCAAAAAATGGGCAGAAGACATGAACAGACACTTCTCAAAGAAGACATACAAATTGCTAACAGACACATGAAAAAATGTTGATCATCGTTAGCCATCAGGGAAATTCAAATCAAAACCACATTGAGATACCACCTTACACCAGTTAGAATGGCAAAAATGGACAAGGCAAGAAACAACAAATATTAGAGAGGTTATGGAGAAAGGGGAACCCTCTTACATTGTTGGCGGGAATGCAAGTTGGTACAGCCACTTTGGAAAAGAGTGTGGAGGTGCCTCAAAAAATTAAAAATAAAGCTACCCTGTGACTGAGCAATTGCACTACTGGGTATTTACCCCAAAGACCCAGATGCAGTGAAAAGAAGGGGCACATGCACCCCAATGTTCATAGCAGCAATGTCCATAATAGCCAAAGTGTGGAAAGAGCTGAGATGCCCTTCAACAGATGAATGGATAAAGAAGATGTGGTCCATATATACAATGGAATATTACTCAGCCATCAGAAAGGATGAATACCCAATTTTTACATCAATGTGGATGGGACTGGAGGAGATTGTGCTAAGTGAAATAAGTCAAGCAGTGAAAGTCAATTATCATATGGTTTCACTTATTTGTGGAACATAAGTAATAGCATGGAGGACATTAGGAGACGGAAGGGAAAATGAAAGGGGGGAAATGGGAGGGAGAGATGATCCATGAGAGACTATGGACTCTGAGAAACAAACTGAGGGTTCTAGAGGGGAGGGGGGTAAGGGGGTGGGTTAGCCTGGTGATGGGTATTAAGGAGGGCATGTATTGAATGGAGCACTGGGTATTATACACAAACAATGAATCATGGAACACTACATCAAAAACTAATGATGTAATGTGTGGTGATTAACGTAACATAATTAAAAAAAACTAATGATGTATTGTATGTTGACTAACATAACATAATAAAATAAAATTAAATTAAATTAAATAAAAGAAAAAGCCTTGGTGCATATTTGCCAAATATATATATATTCCAAACCTATTTGTTAATTAAACAATGACTAAGCACAAGAATTTAGAAATATTATAATTATTTAGAATGAACATTTTTTCTACCAAACATTAAAATGCCTTTGTGGGAAATGGTGAAGTTTCCTTCTTTATTATAACTAAATAATATCCCATTGTATATATCCATGTGTATAGCTACACCACATTTTCTTTATCCTGCCATTTGCAACAACATGGATAAAACTGGAGGATGTTATGCTAAGTGAAATAAGCCAGACAGAGAAATTAAAATACTGTATGGTCTCAATTTTATGTGGAATCTAAAATAAATAAATAAAGTTGAACTCAGAAACAAAGAGTAGAATAGTGGTTTCCAGGAACTGGGGAATGAGGGAAATGGGGGAGATATTGGTTAAAGGGTACACACATTCCATTATAAGATGAATGGTTCTGGGAATCTAATGTACAGCATGTTGATTATAGTTAATAATGTATTGTATATTTGAAATTTGCTAAGAGAGTAAATCTTAAGTGTTCTCACCACAGAAAAAGAATGGTAGCTATGTGGGGTAATGGAAATATTAATTGATTGTGGCACCTCATCTCACAATATATACATATATCAAATCATCATATTGTATGCTTTAACTGTATAACAATGTTGTCAGTTATATCTCAATAATGCTAGAAAAATAACTAATAAAAATAAATTAATAATATAATAAAATAATATTAAAAATTAATAAAGAAGATACATTTGTAACCAAGCATACATCTGTTTCCCATTAAATGCTAGTACATTTAGGAATTAAAAGGAGTTTTTCTCATTTCTGTGAATGAGTCTTCTATTCACCCCATCCACTTCTACTTATCCAGTTTAACTTTCTGCCATTCAAAGGTCGACCTAGGCTTTACTTCTGACCATCACCTGGAATTCCAAAATTAATAACCTCCTCATCCTATTGGATGGCTGATGGTTAGTATCTGTGCTGCCAAAGCAAGCACATGGAGGGCTGATGTTACAAAAGCCACACAGTCTTTTATTGTCATTGCCCTCAATTTCCTTCTCATATAAGATTCTGTGAATAATACCCTTTACTGAAAAGTAGGAACATTTATGGTACAGGAGAAAAAACACTTAAATCTGTATGCTAAGTATGCCTGTTCCAAGAGTCTAAAGAAAATGGGAGAAGAAAATAGATCTCCTTCAAAGGAGTCCAACTGTTGACAGCTCTCAGTGCTAAGTTTGCTTCTCTATCTTGATGTCCAGCCTTTTACCTCTTCATTGGCTGAAGAATGCATGGCACCTTCTATTCATAGTCACTTTGCCTCCTTCTCATATATTTCTTCACTCTCAGCAGTACATTTTTCAAGTCCTAAATTACTCATTTTAAACAGTCATTATAGAAAAGACATCAGCTGTAGGTTTTCAACATCCCAATCAGTCTTCTTTGAGACCTCTTCACCAGTTTGAAATGAATATGTACCTTGCTCATTCTTCCTGCATCCTTCCTTTTATGGGTAACTATTATGCCAAACACTGAGTGAAAGGGGCCAGAGTTAGCAAATGTTTGTGTACAAGTGCACTTGCACATTCAGCACTCCTTTCAAAGAGTGTATATTCAAACAATTTCCTAGAATCAACATCATCCAAAAATCCCCCCTCAGATCCACAACGAAGACAGAATTTTTTATTGCTTTGTTGACTGTGAATTCTTCTTTTTTACTATGGTGCTCAGCTCAGCCCTAGTGTCTACTGATACATAAATAAACAAGACCTTTTGCTAAACCTTGTAAAAAACAGAGACACAATATTCTTATCTACTCAAAGACCTGGCCAAAAGTTTGGAAACTCCCTTTCAGTATAGAAATGAGAGTCAAACACTCCTGCACTGGGGAAAAAATATATTTTAACACCAGACTGGGGAACAAAACAGCAAACATGGTTAATTTTGGAGAAAAATATGGAAGACATTATATGGCTATGTAAAGATAGCTGTGAGGTGATTCTTGAGGATCCAATGACCTTAGAGCCAACAGGAGTGACCCTGTAAAACAAATCAGCACCGAGGTCCCTGCTTTCCTGTAAAGTGTAAATTCCTCCACAGAAGAGGGAGATGGGGGGAGCGCATTAATTATGTTCTTCACAAAGGGAGTCACATTAATTTTGAGTGAGAGAGTGACAGCTCTGGAAAGCTCTGTGCAGGATTTAAAAATCTTGAGATAAAAAGTAATTTTTTCCCCAAAAGGTAATTTTTATTTTATTAAAGTCAGTTCTAGAAGATAAAGTTGAGAGTTGGATATCTTTGTATGGTGATTGAATGATTCAAAATTTTCTTAATTTTGAACCAGGAAATAATAAATACAGTATGAATTTTTAATAAAATGGTAGCTATCCAGAATAGTTTTTCATAAAAGAAATAGTGTTTTTTAGGGGCTCTAAATCATCCCCTGACTTGTACCATAAACAGCAGCTTCCAGGCTGAGTCATGACTCTAGCAGACCTGGCTGGACACCATAGGGAAGGTTGGGACACATATTTGTCATAAGACTCATAACTTATCCGGCAAAATATCAGAATGAGTGTTAAAAATAAAAGCTATTATTGCTCTTATATGTAAATTGTTCAATCTAGTTTTATGTATCAGAATTATTTAGTTTGTATTTTAAACTAGATTTTATCAATTTGAAAGGTAAGTTTAATTTGGACAGAATGGTGAACTCTTCCTCTTAAAGTTCTATTAAAGTTTTCGGGGCATGACTTGATTTTCATTACATTTTATAGAAATATGTCTACTGTTAGTTTGTCTTTTAAAGGGGTGAATCAGAGACTCTCCTACATATAATAATTGAACCAAAATATTCCAGTACTGATAAATTTCAGTACATTATATTATCCCAATCTGCTACTGCAGAAAATAAAAGAGATGGGAAGAATCAAAGTCAAAGAGGATCCCAACACAAGGGAATTTATTAATACTTATACTACATTTTTTCCACATCTAACCATTCATTCATTCTTCTACTCAAAACAGGTAGTATTAAGTGTCCAGTGCATGCCAGGCACTGTTCTTGGCACATGGGATAGTAGTGGACAAAACAGCCCCAAAGCTAAGACTGTGACAATCTTTTTATTTTGAATCAAGTCACTTAGCTGATAATGACAGAGCTAGACTTTCAACCCAGGTCCCTCTAGAATTCAGAACCTCTATATTTTTTTTCTTCATTCTAAACTATATTTCCTCTTAATGAATGGAAAATATTTAATTATGAAATCTCAAATCTCTGAATTAAATATAGGGCTATAATTTTTCTAATGTTTTATGTCTATAGGGCATAGAAGAGGATATATGTATATTTAGGGGATAGAAATGGCTTATGTCTCTCCCATTTGCCCCCAATTTTTTACACAGTAATTTTTATAACCATAGAAATGGCTTCTGAATGATACACATTGTTTGACTTGTTGTGGCTTTTATCTTTCATAACCACAAAGGAGAGGATGTTATTTTTATAGTTTCTGGAAGAGACTAGAATGAAATTCCCACTATTGTGGAATTAATTAAAAGTTAGCCTTCAAAATGAATCATTTTGCCACTGAGAACACTTTTAAAATATATTCTCATGATCTTCACTATAATTCAGAGTATTTAAACATTTACAATAATAAATACAGGGTTTCTTAAAAGCATACATTATACAGTAATAATTTAAAAGTACTCATGACGTGTTTTGTCGTGATGAAATATATAATATATCAGGCTTTACGAGGACAATGCAGAGACAGCCCAGAATCATGAAGGTGGAAATGACGATGGTTTCCTTCTACCTTAATAGCTTTAATTGCAGGATACAATAGAATACAGCTGCTCCTTTCTTCAAAGTCCAATTTCATTGTCTGTCTATAAACTGTCACACCATCTCTGCGTTTTGACTGTTATGTCACCCAACCCTGTTCCACCTGAACAAATTTGTGGCAATCTGCACCAAATGCTCCTTTTCCTCTGCTCTGAAGTATAAATTCCCTGTGCATTACTGAATTAGGAGTAGTTTTAGCTTTATTGGTATAAACTTATTTACTGTGATAAATGTAATAAGTAAATAAAGTAAAAACGAACACCTAGAATTGACATTTTACTGAGGAAAAAACTGGGATATGCTTTATATATTTCAAAAATGTAAATGTTGTGATGGTTTGAATAAGACAACAAATTCCATGTGCAGATAACTAAAAAGAGCAGAACCTTTTTTTGGAAGGGTATATAGGACTTATGAACAATGACAATAAAATGAACTAAACCAACCAATGAAAAATGGCAGACTTTGCCATAGATGATTGAGCACAATATGTTCTCTAACAGTTTCCTTAAAAATGTTAGCTTTCAAATAATTCACTTCATACACCTAGTTTTTGTTATTTTTTTTTCTTTTCATGTTCAAATGCATCACGAGAATCATTAACGTCAATAACTGGAGTTAAGCAATAATTTCCTGTTTCTTCCACCAGATGAATGATCATGATTTGCTATAATGTAGAAGCAGAACATTTCTTTTATCATTCTTTCTCTTTGTCTGATAATCTGGCAAATGTCAGTGATTTAAATTATGGATAGAATAATAAGTAATGAAAATATGCATAGCATAAATATTTGTATTAGATGGTTTACAACTGAGAACACTTTGAAAGTATCTGTAAAACAATATTTGACAGTGCTTACAGTGTTCACTATATAACTGAGCACTTGCATGAGTACACTAGTTCTTTAGCAGAAAAATAAACTGTGACTTGATAAGAGACATAAACAAGAATTAGTTTAAAATGTGAGAGACAGAAATTGATGCAGAAAGGAATGGCCACCACCTAATGACCAGAGACCTATGAGACCCATTAGACCAATCCACTCTCATTTAAAAGTGACAGTTCTAGTAGATTGAAATTTGGTAGCCATAATTTATCTTCACTTCTGATTATTTCCTTCGCTAAATGGTCATCAATAAGTTTAGAAAATACTGTTTAAATTGTGAAGTTTTGTTAGTGCAGGCCTAGCTACTAACATGGCTATCGATGATAACCTTTATTTTAGGGTACCATAAGTGGTACTGTTTCACATTTCATCATTAACCTGAAAGATGGAAAACCATGCATTATTATGTTTGCAGTTGACACTGAGCTTTCTCTTTGTATGTAGCAAATGGGCAGGGTTGGGGAAACAGGATAAATAATGACTCAGAAGTAGGGAAAGAAGAAATTGGAGACAAGAACCAGATTTGAAAAATAGTGTGATGAAAGATTTGAGAATTAGTTTTGATAAATGTAATCAATGATCTTTTCCTAGATTATAACTAACTGCCTTAAACAGTCTGATGTTTAAATCAACTAAACAGAGCACAACCAGTGATTGGGTCTTTTGGCACAATGCAGCACGTATGAGTTACATTTTCTGGAAGAACAAGACAAAAATAATATGCTCTTTCCTCAACAAAGAGTTCCAGGATCCATGGCCACTCTAACCACTATTGCTGCTTAGTAATACGTAACATTTATGAGGCTCTTCAAGATAATTCAACATTTTTTACTATAGAGGTTTCTGAATATCACATTTTAAAATGTTGTCAGTATGTGTTGTGGGATGAATTGTGTCTCCTAAAAGGATATGTTCAAGTCTTAACCTCTGATACCTGTAAATGTGACCTTAATTAGAAATAGGGTCTTTGAGGATGTAATCTATTTAACAAGAGGTCATACTAGAGTAGAGTAGACTCTAAATCCAATACAACTGCTGCCCTTATAAGAAGAATAGAAGAAATGCACACAGAGAAATGATGAAAAGACCATGTGATGACAGAGAGAGAGAGACTGGAGTCATGTATCTACAAGCTAAACACTAAAGATTGCCAGCAACCAGCAGAAACTAGGAGGAAGCAAGAAAAGACACTTCCCCAGGGGCTTCAGAAGAAGCATGGCCCTGCCAAGACCTTGATTTCATACTTCTAGCCTCCACTCTTTATGGTATTTTGTTACGATAGCCTTAGGAATCTAAATCAGTATGTCATCCATAAAAGAAAGACCTAAAAAATGTTTTCTGCCCCATTGATGTAAGTGAAAAGTTACACTTTATATATTATACATTTGTAGGTGACCTGTGGGGGCTGTTACATTATGTCATGGAGACAGAAATTCCCTTTTGAAAAGCATTGAGGAAGACCCTGCAATAGACTACATAGAGATACTGACTTGTGTGCATGTGAGCATGTCTATTCTTTACTATCATCCCTGCCATCTTGCTAAAACTTAGCTCTGCTGGCATCTCTGTGTGGTTCAACAGCCCTTGCTGACTTCATTTGCTTACAAAGAGTACTCCTGTTCTTCAGATGCCTGTTCCTGATCTAACTTCTTTTTAATATTCTAGTCTCATATTGTGCTATGCCCAAGTAGCATCTGTGTGTCACCTACCCTAGATTATGTAATTCTTCAACAGATCCTATACTTCTTCTGCCTCTGGATTTTAATTAGTGCTATTTCTTTTCTTCTCTAGCAACCAAAACCCTATCCCAGTAATTCAAAGACTAGCTCAAATGCAGTTTTCCCTCATGAAGACTTTCCCAGTCCTCATCACTGTATTTTTTCCTCTATCCCTATTTCCATCATGCTTTGTACCTCCATCAAAACATTTAATAAAATATTCTTGATTTATAATTATTCTATGCATGCCTTTTGCCCTAATTTTTAAAGATAAGATGGGGTTTCTGATATTACTTTACAAACCTTAAATTCAAATACACTGGCTATCTGAAAACAGGTTAATATGAAATAATGTTATTTGTTCCACAAAAGTCTTGAGAAAATGGAGCACACATCCCTGTTCAAGAAGTTATGATCAGTCATTAATAAACATGTGAATGAATGAATAAATAATTGAATGAGGAATTATGTAAAACTGAAGGCATAGGCTCTTTATAATATTATCTAAAAAGAAAGAGTTGGCTGATCTATTTTAATTTTTGGTAATCTTGGTTAAGAACATCCTAGTAAAATTTATGATATTAAAGTTTACAAACTTTTTAAAAAAATATGAACTTCACATATGAGTCTTTGGTATTGGGGAAATATTAATGACAATTTTTAATGTAGATTATTTGTTTGAGATGAAATCTTGGATTATATGTTTCCATTACTTTTACTGATTAATAAATTAACAAATAATTACAAACAACATAGATAAAAATTGTGTAAAGTGCATAAAGTAGATGTAAGTGTTTTATATTAGAAGAGAGAATTATTTTCAAGGAAATAGAATTCCATTTCAAGTGCCATGAAGATTATCTAAATGAAAATAGCACAATGAGTGTGTTGTTTATAAAACTGAATTTGATTTTGTTATTTTAAAAGATTACCCTAGCCATATAACCATTGCTACTTTACTAAATATGAGTTTATGAGTTCTTTGTAAGAAAAAAACACATTTATTAATAAAATAATATATTGATTGATTTTCACAGAAGAGTCTAGTGTTGGGAGACAGAAAATGTTAAATCTAGTACTTGCAAGAACTGGAAACAAACGTTCCCTTTATGGAGAATTTCTTTTCATTCTATTAGAATGGAATCTTCTTTGGATCCAACCATAAAAGAGCATAATAATAATAATAACAACTAACACTTAAATAGCACTTAATACATGTCAGGCACTATTTTAAGTGTTTTGCACACATTAATTTATGTAATCCTCACAATAACCCTATGAGACAAGTACTGTTATTACTCATATTTCATAAAAGAAGAAACTTACTTAGTGTGTATTAACTCACAAGGTCATACACCTAGTATGTGGTGGAAACAGAATTTGAGCATGGGTCTACAATGCATTCCCTAAACCATTCTTCTCCAGAGCCCTCCTGGTTTTAGAAGAACAACTCTCTAATCTCTCTCTTTCATAGGAATTCAAAGCTGTGGCCATACATATGTTTCAGTCTTTCAATAGCACATAGCATTCCAAAAGGAACGATTTACAAATGGTTGTGAAGTGGACACTCCCTGGATATCTTTTTCTTCATGCATGTATATATATTTCATTTAATAGGATAACATCAGAAATAAAGGTCATGTTATTATGTAGCCACAGTAGAGATCCAAAACTTCTACACATTTTAAAGAAATGTGTGAATTTCAATTAATCAAAGTAAAGTGCATACACTTGCTCACAAACTTTTCATTGTTAATTTTGGTTATTTCTAATTCTCCTAAGATCTTGAACATGTTGCCCCTAAAATGCTCATTTTTAATATTCATCTAAATGCACTAGTGTGGCAATAAATTTAAATGGAACTAATTGGAACTAGGTTCAACTCTAAATCTATCATTAATTATTTATGTGACCATTGGCAAGTTTCATTCCTTAATTGAGGTTTCCTTATTTGTAGAATAGAGATTATATATTTATTTTGGAGCTATTCTGAAAAAAAAAATTAAAAATAAATACATAATACATTTCCTGAAACAATTTGGAGCTATTCAAAATTCTATTATTATTTCTCCTTTCCTCATTTGTATGTTAATGAAAATTTGCTTTACTAATGAAAAATTGTTGAGAAATTTAAGAAACATCAGCTGATAAGTGAAACATGCATATCTATGCTTTAAAAATATTCAAGTGATCATTAATCTATTTGAGTATAAAAAGTGGGTATGGGGAGATGTGAATCTGAACAAGCTTTAGTTTTTTTCTTAAGGGTCCATATTGAAGTCGTATACAATGACCATGTGGTGAATTGGATTTTTGTTTTGTTTCTGTCTCTAATGAGATTAATAATAGAAAATCACCTTTGTTATCCTTAGAAGAAAAGTTGCCTTCATAGATTAAGGGTAGGTTTTCTTGAAAAAGAGAGGGTGGGCTGAAATAGTATCATCCTAGGGCTCCTTCTGTTAGAACAGCAGACATTCAGTGGTGGATAGCTCTACTTTCTGAGAAAAAAGATTCAGTCATACCCATTCTGTTTCAAGGATTTGCAGAAAAATTTTACCTGTCCCCTGACGCAGGGTAACCAGGAGAAGAAAAAGAGGCAGAGATTCAGTGGACACCAGATCTGGTTCTGACAGCACTCCAAGGTGGCAGCTTGACTTGGGATAACTCTATGGGTCTGAAATAAATATTATTATGCAGTCCTAGCATTCCAAGCAAAAGGATGACCTTGGCCAAGCTTTCACAAGGAAAAGAGCTCATCCTTATTCAGTGGTAGATAGAGCATGCTCTAATAGCACCTAAAGGAAGAATTAACAATGGGTAGAAAGTAACAAGTAACATTCAGCCTAACAACTGCTGCTGGGCAACAATGGAATGCACAGTTTATTTATTTATTATCCTAGCAAAGCCCAGGTAACTATTTGTCATAAATACTTGTGTTTGGATTTCAGAGTTCATGTTCAGCAAATACTCATTTAGTGTTTAATAATGTGCTAACCCTTGTTTTAAGTCTGAAGATTACAGCCACAAAGCAAAATGCTGTTATCGTGAATATTATAATATAGGAGAATAAGAAAACCAATAAACAGAGATATATAACACAGTTTAATTTAGGGATAATGCTACAAGGAAAAATAAAGCCTGACAAAGAAGTTGAGACTAATCATACTACCACTTTAGAAATGATGATCATGGAAGGTCCCTGACAATCTGACCGTAACTAGGGGTAGATCATGAATCCTTGGAAGCCATCATAAGGACTATGAATGTTATGCCAAGAGAGATTGAAAGCACATGGTGGGAGGTAGACTGTGGTTTTAACTTCTCTTTGAACTCTGTACAACTCTTCTATTTTCCATCTCCAAACTGCCTTCCTCAAAATGAAGTAACAAATATTCAAGTTATTATGAATTATTTAAAATGGGAAAAGTAAAACAATTCAATATAGATCAAATATCTGAATATAATTATATATATCATGGAGCAAATCTGTTTAATTATTTAATTTCATCTTTATAGCTCTCATTGACTTTTAATATATATATATATATTTAATTTGCAATATTTCAAAATGTAAAAAAGAAAATAAAGTAGAGATTAGTGTAAGGAACTCCATGTATTCATTACTCAGCTTATGTAACTATCAAACTGCAAATCTTATTTCATCTACCCTACCTACCATACCTCCAATCTCAGGTAATGTTGAAACAATTTCTAGACATCATATCATTTCATTCTTAAAAATTTCAGATTATAAGAACTTTTTGAAACATAGCCATAATATCATTAAGACTCCAAAAAGTATTTACAACCATTTCTTAATGTCATGAAATACCTGACGTTCAAATTTCTCTAAGTATCTCATAAATGTTTCATTAGAATTGATTTATTTGAATCTGTATCTAAGATTTACTCATCATATTCTTTTGATATTTCACTGACTTTTTAAATCTATCAGTCACCCCTCCCTTTTTGTAAAAAATTGCTATTTATTTCTTGACAAAATTGTCTCACTTGTCTTGTTATTCCCCCACATGCTAGGTTTTGCTAATTTCATACTTGTGGTATAATTTAACATGTTGCTGTCTTGCCTGTATTAAAAATAAACAAACAAACCAACAAAAAACCTGGGAGTTACATCTAGAAGTTTGATCAGATTTTGTTTAAGGTTTTCTCCCAGTTTTGTAGGTGCTCAGTCACAGAGACTCTCCCCTATAGCTTACATTTGTGCTCATGTGAAGCTCCCTCCTCACCTCCTTGACCTTAGGCATTGTGTAAGATGCAATCCCAAGCTTAAGAATAAACCGGTATAATTCTCAGAAGCAGCTGAGAATTGTCATTCTTGTGAGTCTCCAGAAAAACCCAGTACTTGTGCTTCATTAATATGTCAAGATACTCTTCATTATCCTAACCTATATGAATTTGGAAAATATTTATAAAAATGGTAGAAATAAAGATACTGAATAAATATATTGTTGAGGAAATGTTATTATGGCCCTTTAATCTTTGTTACTGAAAAATCATAGATATTTGTTGTTGATGCCTTTGGGGGTTCGTTTTATCCTTTTAAAGTCTTATTTCTTTTTCTGTAACTTCACATAAAACTCTTCTGAATGTCAGTTTTTCCTGCTATCTTACCTTCAACTCAGTTTCTCCAGCCCACAGATTGCCTTAAGGACTAAATTCTCCATGACAGGAACATTTTAAAATTTGTTTTTGCTTATTACTGGGAAAGCCCAGAAGATCGATGAGTATCAGAATGGACTATTCAACCTTCCTTTTCTCTCTTTTCTTCAGTGTTCTTCAACGGCACCTGTTGACTAATGACAGTGCAGATCAGCCCTTAGTTTGAGACCCATATAAATCTGAGGGGTGTTATCTTGCATTTTCCTTAAGAAAGTGATTGGGGTAAAAGAACCTAAATTCAACCTTTTTTTTCTCCTCATGGCTTTTTCACTTCTAGCTGATTTCAGAACTGTCCTTCCACTGTGCAATCCTCTCTCCCTGACCTTCTGTTCCACACGGATGAACCCTGTTAATAGCTAATCTTTGTTCTGTGATAGCAACTATTTCTAATCTGGGATGTTCAAATTAGCAGTTTTCCTTAACTTGTGGCTAATTAGAGTTATTTTTTAACCCAATTCTAAATGTGGTTTCTTCAAATCTCTTGCTTTCCTCTTCTGTGACTTTCTATTGCTCAGCAATCTTGCAATTCAAAACAGTGTTTGGGTGAAAGGGAAAAATTGATGCTTTAAGTTAATTTGATTTGTTTCCATATTTTGGGGGTGATTTGTAACTTTAAGAAATTGGTGTGCTTATTATTTTATTCTTAAATGTATTTCCTTGTTTCCAAACTATCACCAAACAAAAACAAGCAAAAACCTGAGATACTTAATTTTTTTCCCCAAAAAAATAGATACTGGAAATTTTAAACTTATCCAACCAAATATGTACACATTATTTTTGCTCTCTATTATATACATTTGCACATAAAGCCTAAGCTTTTCTTTTCTCCTTTACATAACAACAGCTAAAAATATTTATTATACACCTATTCTGTGTCAGAAACTGTGTCACATATTAGGAATATAGTGAGAGAGAAACAAGTTCTGTCCTTTATGTTGTGGAACTCTATAAAATAGAGTTAATAACTGAATGGCTCAGCTACTTTCTGTCAAGCACTCATTGCCATTTCTTTTGCAGTGAACACAATTTGTTCCAACTGTCACTTGTAGAAAAACTAAGAGGTCTTCAAAGCAACATGTGCAGTTTCTTGGTTATTCATTTATGTCCAATTTCCTCTCAATTTCATTTGCAGGTTTTATATTGGCTGGTGGCATGTGGTACTGAGAGCCCTGAAGCATTTAAGAAAGTGAAAAGCAGAAAGAAAGAAAAAAAAACATGAAACAGAAAGTCAGAGGTGAAAAGCTAGATTTAGACACCTGATAGACGTAGGTTTATTTGTAGTTTCCTCTGCAAAATGTTTGAAACTTTAATAGGATTATATGCCTAAAGTCAGAATTTTATTCTGTGCAGTTTACATAAAGTGAGGAGTGGATATTTTACAATCTTGATTTGGGCTGATAATGTATGCTTTTTAGTAAGAATTTGTAACTGGGACTTGGTCAGCAACAAAAAGCTGACAAGGCTGTTTTGCCACTCTGCCAGATGCCCCCAAAGTGTCCTTTTCTCCCTTCCTCCCTCCATGCGCACACCCATCATTGCTCACACCAAGGAAGAATCTATGCAGGTTACAGAGAGTGAGTTTACTCCCTCTTATGACCTTCCCCCAGATTTGGGAAGCCTACACAAAAATTGCATTAATGAATTTGACGTTCAAAATGTGACCCAAAACACATTCTCATATTCAGTTGTAGATTTCCTATCATTATTGGAGAGGCGGCAACCATAAAGTGATTTGACGTATTATATTTTTTCAATATTATATTTTGTTAGTAGACTGTGAACTGGGCTGTCACTCCACTTTAAAATTTACCAGTGCTCTTGTCCACACTCTCTTTTCTTCTTTCACCCTCTCCCAACCATTTCTAGTGAAACAAATCTCCAGAGAATCATAAAATCATAGAAAATTAAACTAGAAAAGACCTGGGAGATCAGATTTTCTATATCCTTTATTTTAGAGATGAAACTGAGGCTCAATTTTCTATAATCTGACAAGCATTATGACCTAAAAATAGTATTCAAGGGAAATATAAATGTTGTTAGAAGGAGAACTTTCCCAGGCAGAATGATATTCTGTAATAGTCTGCAAGTCCCTGTGGGTAATTAGGCAGATGGCTTATTGCTTAATCTCTAAGTCAAGTTCAGGTTTTCTTTCCTTACTTTAAAAAGTAAATGTTACTCAAAGGGATAGTGAGTTTTTTACACAGTTAAGAAACAGACATGGGAAATACCAGACCAGTTTTCAGCAAGATTATGTTTAACTTATTTGATGAGAAATAGGTCTAGTTACATGATATTTCATATATACATTTTATAATCTCATATGATTTTCTTCAACTTTTCTGTAATAAAATATGCACACAGTGTGATTGGAAAGTACGGTGTTTTTTGAATGGGCATGAATACATGTAAATATATATATTTAAATGTTTTATTTGTATACATACATATGTATAAATATGTTTGAAGAATGCATTTGCTCATTTAGGTGAATTCCACCATATTCTAACAATATAGTCGCCTATTTAAAAATTTGCAGCAGGGGTGGAGATTAGCAGTAACTAAGAGGAAAAGAGAAAAGTAAAGGCATGACAATTTGTTAAATCCTTACCATGGGTCAGGCGTCAGACTACCAGCTTTATGTATATCTCAATCAATCTTCACAATAACACTAATAGATTGATGTCTCTTCATCTCAGCAATAAAAATGTTGAGGCTCTAGGGAGGTTAAATGACTCTCCTTGGGTCACATGATGGCAAGTGGTAGAGTATGAATTCCTGCTCAAATCCAATTGGCAGCAAAGAAAAACAGCTAAAGGTAAAATGACATTTACTATTCATAAGTATTTTACATATATTTTTTTACATATATTGATCCATTTTATCATCATAGAAACCAATGGCGTTGATATGGTTATTCCCATTTTATAGATAGGAAACTAAAGCCATTAGGAGCTTTAGTAACCTGCTGAAGTGCACACAGCTAGAGTGACACATCCTGGAGACAAATCAGGTTGCCTAGCTTCACTCTGTACTTAAATTCACTTGTCTACACTGCTCTCCAAAGTGGATACCTTGTTTCTTTCATCATGATCAACTTTCTGAAAATGCTTTGAGGCACAAAACATCAACAATCACATATCTTGGGAGTAGGAGACTTTAATTTCATCTGGTCCCAGGACTTCAGCTAGATAGCTATCAAATCATTCTGAACTCAACCAGAGATCTAAGAAAAGGATAGCTGCAACTCTACAAATAGAAAAGCAACTATTTTCTGCAAGAATGACAAGATGGAAAAACTCACCTCCAAAATAGAGAACAAGAGGCAGTACTGACTGCCAGGGACCTAATCAGTACAGATATAAGTAAGATGTTGGAACTAGAGTTCAGAATAATGATTATAAAGATACTACCTGGGCATGAAAAAAAGCATAGAAGACACTAGGGAATCCCGTTATGGAGAAATAAAAGAACTAAAATCTAATCAATTCAAAATAAAAAAGGCTTTTCATGAGATGTAATAAAAAATGGAGGCTCTGACCCCTAGGATAAGTGATACAGAAGAGAGAATTAGCAATATAGAAGACAAAATGATGTAGAATAAAGAAGCTGAGAAAAAGAGAGATAAACTGGATCATGTGGGGTGAATTTGAGATATAAGTGATACCATAAAGCCAAACAATATTAGAATGATTGGGATCCCAGAGGAAGAAGAAAGAGAGAGAGAGAGAGGGACGGAAGGTATATTGGAGCAAATTATAATGGAAAACTTCCCTAATCTGGAGAAGGAAACAGGCATTCAAGTCCAGGAGGCACAGAGAACCCCCCTCAAAATCAATAAAAATAGGTCAACATCCCGACATATAGTAGTGAAACTTGCAAATCTCAGAGACAAAGAACATTCTGAAAGCAGCTCGGGGATAAGAGGTCCATAACCTACAAGGGTAGAAAATATTAGACTGGCAGCAGACCTATCCACAAAGACCTGGCAGGGCAGAAAGGACTAGCATGATGTATTCAGAGTGCTAAATGAGAAAAATATGCAGGCAAGAATTCTTTATTCAGCTAGGATGTCTTTCAAAATAGAAAGAGAGATAAAAAGTTCCCAGGACAAACAAAAACTAGAAGAATTTGTGATCACCAAACCAGCCCTGCAAGGAATATTAAAAGGGATTCTTTAAGTGAAGAGAGAGCCCAAAAGTAACAAAGACCAGAAAGGAACAGAGACAATATACAGAAACAGTGACTTTACGGGTAATAGAGTGGCACTAAATTCATATCTTTCAATAGTTACTCTGAATGTAAATGGGCTAAATGCCCCAATCAAAAGACTCAGGGTATCAGCTTGGATTAAAAAGTAAGACCCATTGATATACTGTCTGCAAGAGACTCATTTTAGACCCAAAGACAACTCCAGATTGAAAGTGAGGGTGTGGAAAACCATTTATCGTGCTAATGGATATCAAAAGAAAGCTGGGGTGGCAATCCTTATATCAGACATATTAGATTTTAAATTAAGACTGTAAGAAGAAATGAGGAAGAACACTATATCATAATTAAAGGGTCTATCCAACAAGAACTAACAATTGTATATATTTATGTCCCTAACATGGGAGCAGCCAATTATATAAACCAATTAATAACAAAATTAAAGAAACACATCGACAATAATACAATAATAGTCAGGGACTTTAACACCCCACTCACTGCAATGGACAGATAATCTAAGCAGAAGATCAACAAGGAAACAAAGGCTTTGAATGACACACTGGACCAGATGGACTTTACAGATATATTCAGAGCATTTCATCCTGAAGCAACAGAATACACATTCTCGAGTGCACACGGAACATTCTCCAGAATAGATCACATACTGGGTCACAAATGAGGTCTCAACTGGTACCAAAAGATTGGGATCATTCCCTGCATATTTTCAGACCACAGTGCTTTGAAACTGGAGCTCAATTGCAAGAGGAAATTTGGAAAGAACTCAAATATGTGGAGGCTAAAGAGCATCTTACTAAAGAATGAATGGGTCAACCAGGAAATTAAAGAAGTATTAAAAAAGTCATGGAAACAAATGAAAGTGAAACACAACTGTTCAAAACCTTTGGGATGCAGTAAAGGGTGTCCTAAGAGGGAAGTATATAACAATACAAGACTTTCTCAAGACACAAAAAAGATCTCAAATACACAACTTGACCTTACATCTAAAGGAGCTGGTGAAAGAACAGCAAATAAAGCCTAAACCCAGTAAGAGAGGAGAATTAATAAAGATTAGAGAAGAAATCAATGAAATAGAAACCAAAAGAACAGTAGAACAGATCAACGAAACTAGGAGCTGATTCTTTGAAAGAATTAATAAGATTGATAAACCTCTGGCCAGACTTATCAAAAAGAAGAGAGAAAGGAGAATGAGACGAAGATGGAACTGAAGCCAGGCACAGGCAGTGGACACAGTCCTGCCAAGAGCCGAAGATGTCAGTGAACACATCATACTCAACATCAGGTCACCAGTGATAACCTGAGTCTACGTGACATGGTGGCCTGGATCTGTGAGTCTCTGCAGCTGAATCTGACGAAGATCGAACAGTTGTGCTAGGGACTGCCCATTGTCAGTTTATGGACATGCTGTTCCCTGGATCCATTGCCTTGAAGAAAGTGAAATTCCAGGCTGAGCTAGCACATGAATACATCCAGAACTTCAAAATACCACAAGCAGGTTTTAAGAGAATGGGTGTTGACAAAATAATTCCTCTGGACAAATTAGTAAAAGGAAAGTTTCAGGACAATTTTGAATTTGTTCAGTGGTTCAAGAAGTTTTCTGATGCAAACTATGATGAAAAAGACTATGACCTGTAGCTGCTAGACAAGGTCAAGAAACTGCAGTGGCTCCCTCCCTTGTTGGTCCAGCTCTGAACAAACTAAAGAAATCTCTCAGCTCTAGCAGTGCAGAGAATTACTGCAACCCCTAAGGCTGGGCTGGGTGCGGTGGAAAAGAATCCTGGTGTGGGCAATGGGGATGATGAAGCAGCTGAAATGATGCAGCAGGTCAATTCACCATCGAAGACTTGGAGAAAGAAAGAGATTTCTACTTTGGAAAGCTAAGGAACATTGAATGGATTTGCCAGGAAAACAAGGGGGGGAAACAACACTGTATTGCAGAAGTTGTGGACATTGTCTATGCCACAGACGAAGGCTTTGTGATACCTGATGAAAGGGGCCCAGAGGAGGAACAAGAAGAGTATTAACAGCCTGGACCAGCAGGGCAACATCTGAATTCTTCACTCCAAATCATGTGCTTAACTGTAAAATACCCCCTTTTATTATTCTTAGAGGACTTACTGGTTTCTTTTCATGAGCAAACAGTACCTCTTTTTAAAGTGCACTTTGCAGGAGTTTCACCCCTTTTCCAATGAGTTTGAGTGAGGAACTTTTACCCTTTAGCAGAGCAGTATTAACATCTAGTTGGGTCACCTAGGGAACAAAAAAGCTGACCATGGGGCTCACCGTATGGACGCTGGTAACTCTGATTGCTGGAGAAGGTGTTTTTATGGAATACACTGAGGTGGAGACCTTAGTAGAGAAATGTACAGACTGATTTGAATTTTAAGCTAATGTGAAATCTTGGCAGAGAACGTTTTAATAAATAAATGCCTTAAGAGTATTTAAAATAAAAAAGAAAAAGAAAAGAAAAGAGAAAGGAGCTGAATAATTAAAATCAGGAATTAAAGAGGAGAAATCACAACCAACACCAAAGATACAAACAATTATAAGAACATATTATGAGCAACTATATGCCAACAAATTAGGCAATCTGGAAGAAATGGATGCATTACTAGAAACTTAAAAACTACCAAAACTGAAACAGGAAGAAATAGAAAACCTGAAAAGACTCATAACCAGCAAGGAAATTGAAGCAGTCATCAAAAATCTCCCAACAGAGTCCAGGGCCGGATGGCTTCCCAGGGGAATTCTACCAGACACTTAAAGAAGAATTAATACCTATTCTTCTGAAGCTGTTTCAAAAAATTGAATGAAAGGAAAACTTCCGAGGCCAGCATTACCTTGATCCCAAAACCAAAGACCTCACCAAAAAGAATTACAGACCAATATCCCTGATGAACATGGATGCCAAAATTCTCACCAATAACCACCCTATAGGATCCAACAGCACATTAAAAGAATTATTCACCACGACCAACTGGGATTTATTCCTGGGCTGCAAGGGTGGTTCAACATCTGCAAATCAATCAATGTGATACAGTACATTAATAAAAGAAAGGACAAGAAACATATCCTCTCAATTGATGCAGGAACAGCATTGGACAAAGTGCACCATCCTTTCTTGATTCACAATGTAGGGATAGAGGGAACATAGCTCAATATCATAAAAGCCATATATGAAAAGCCCACAGTGAATATGATTCTCAATGGGGGAAAAACTGAGAGCTTTTCCCTTAAGGTTAGGAACATGGCAGGGATATCAACTATCACCAGTGTTGTTCAACATAGTATAGAAGTCCTAGCCTCAGCAACCAGACAACAAAAGAAATAAAAGAAGTCAAACTCTCACTCTTTGCAGATGACATGACACTTTATGTTGGAACACCCAGAAGACTCCACCCCAAAATTGTTAGAACTTATACAGGAATTCAGCAAAGTGGCAGGATATAAAATCAATGCACAGAAATCAATTGCATTTCTAAACACTAACAATGAGACAGAAGAAAGAGAAACTAAGAAGTCGATCCCATTTACAATCGCACCAAAAATCATAAGATATCTAGGAATAAACCTAACAAAAGAGGCAAAGGATCTGTACTCAGAACACTATAGAACACTCATGAAAGAAATTGAGGAAGACACAAAGAAATGGAAAAACATTCCATGTTCATGGATTGGAAGAGTAAATATTGTTAAAATGTCTATGCTACCCAAAGCAATCTACACATTCAATTCAATCCCTATCAAAATACCATCAACTTTTTTCACAGAGCTGGAACAAATAATCCTAAAATTTGTATGGAACCAGAAAAGATCTTGAATTACCAAAGGAATATTGAAAAAGAAAACCAAAAGTGGTGGCATCACAATTCCGGACTTCAAGCTCTATTACAAAGGTGTACTCACCAAGACAATATGATACTGTACAAAAACAGGCACACACATCAGTGGAACAGAATAGAGAACCCAGAAAATGACCCTCAACCCTATGGTCAACTAATCTTTGAGAAAGAAGGAAAAAATACCCAGTGGAAAAAAAAGACAGTCTCTTTAACAAATGGTATTAGGAAAATTGGACAGCCACATGTAGAAGAATGAAAGTGGACCATTTTCTTACACCATACACAAAAATAGACTCAAAATGAATGAAAGACCTAAATGTGTAACAGAAATCCATCAAAATCCTAGAGGAGAGCACAGGCAGCAAACTCTTTGACCTCAGCCGCAACAACTTCTTGCAACTTCTTGCTAGACACTCTCCAAAAGCAAGGGAAACAAACGTGAAAATGAACTATTGGGACTTCATCAAGATAAAAAGCTTTTGTATAGCAAAGGAAACAGTCAACAAAACCAAAAGACAACCGACAGAATGGAAGAAGATATTTGCAAATGTCTTATCAGATAAAGGGCTAGTATCCAAAATCTATAAAGAACTTAACAAACTCAACACCCAAAGAACAAATAATCTAATCAAGAAATGGGCAGAAGACATGAACAGACATTTCTCCAAAGAAGACACCCAAATGGCCAACAGACACGTGAAAAAATGCTCAACATTAATTCAGCATCAGGGAAATCCAAATCAAAACCACAATGAGGTACCACCTCACACCAGTCAGAATGGCTAAAATGAACAAGTCAGGAAACGACAGATATTGGCGGGGATGTGGAGAAAGGGGAACCCTCCTACACTGTTGGTGGGAATGCAAGCTGGTGCAGCCACTCTGGAAAACAGTGTGGAGGTTCCTCAAAAAGATGAAAATAGAGCTACCCTACGACCCAGCAATTGCACTACTAGGTATTTACCCCAAAGATACAAATGTAGTGAT
This sequence comes from Callorhinus ursinus, assembly GCF_003265705.2. Lineage (NCBI taxonomy): Eukaryota > Metazoa > Chordata > Mammalia > Carnivora > Otariidae > Callorhinus > Callorhinus ursinus. The sequence continues at coordinate 21,534,610 of NW_027397063.1, forward strand.
CCGAAGGGGTACCTGCACCCCAATTTTATAGCACCATTGTCCATAATAGCCAAACTTTGGAAAGAGCCCAAATGTCCATGGACAGCTGAATGGATAAAGATGTGGTGTGTATATATATATATATATATATACACACACACATACATACAATGGAATGCTACTCAGTCACCAAAAAAATGAAATCTTGCCACTTGCAACAACGTGGATGGAACTAAAGGGTAATATGCTAAGTGAAATATGTTAGTCAGAGAAGGACAATTATCATATGATCTCACTTATATGTGGAATTTAAGAAACAAAACAGAGGATCATGGAGAAGAGAGGAAAAAATAATCCAAGATGCAATCAGAGAGGGAGACAAACCATAAGAAACTCTTAATCATAGGAAACATACTGAGGGTTGCTGGAGGGGAAGGGGGTGGGCTAACTGGGCGATGGACATTAAGGAGGGAACGTGATGTAATGAGCAGTGGGTATTCTTTAAGGCTGATGAATCACTGACCTCTACCTCTGAAACCAATAATACATTATATGTTAATTAATTGAATTTAAATAAAAATTAATTAATTAAAAAATAAACATTTCATTAAAAGTGAAAAATTTAACCAATCATAAAAATGTTAAATTAAAAAAATAGCAATCACACATCTTGTCAACATACAGTACTGAGAATCCAAACAGGCTAATGCCTAAATGGTTTTATGCCATCTACATGCATTTTGTTCTCCTGCCATGACAAATACCCTGAATATTTGTCTGAAATGAGAAATAGTTTTATGTAGATAAATAAGAAAGTACCATGTTCACATTACTTCTCATTTTAGATTAAAATACTCTTTAATATTATATTTTATAAAGTTACTGTCCTTTTGGAAAGTCCTGATGTTTATCTTCTTTATCATTCCAAGGAGAGTTCTCTCTCTCTCTTGTTCTTTATCATCATGGAGGATTCTCTTTTGTTTCTATATTTGGCAAAGATACATTGGCATAAGATTTAGAATACATTGAAATTACTTAATGTTAAATGTAATATATAGCACTATATTAGTTAGACATTATCAGGTAGGCTTCTGTAATAGAGACCAGAAATAAAATTGGTGGTACATAAAAAAAATTTGGGAGGAAGGCAGTCCACAAGAGTCACAGAGTGCCAACATGACATCAAAGACCCAGGTACTCTCTGTATTCTGCTCCAAAATGTCCGCTTGAGGTTGACTCAGAATTTCTGTGTTCCAGAAAGCAGGTAAGAGCGTCAAAGGGGTGCTCCTCAGAGCCAGGTCGGGTCTCTTTAAGAGGCCTTGCTGGAAGTTCCACACAGCATTTTTCATTCTTATATTAGTCACATGATAGCAACCAGTTAGCAAGGCAGATTAGGATAGTCTTTTATCTGAGATGATATGATGGTTTGACATCTTAAAATTTCCTATTTGTTAAAAAAAGCTAATATACTTCAAGGCTATATATACCTATTCTAAAGTATCAGCTCGCATCTTATCTAAATGTTACTACAGACTTAAACTCCCTGATGCATATTGCTGAACAAGCACTTACTAAATACTTAATTACAGGGCGCCTGGGTGGCTCAGTTGGTTAAGTGACTGCCTTCGGCTCAGGTCATGATCCTGGAGTCCAAGGATCGAGTCCCACATCAGGCTCCCTGCTCGGCAGGGAGTCTGCTCCTCCCTCTGACCCTCTGCCCTCTCATGCTCTCTCTCTCTCTCATTCTCTCTCTCAAATAAATAAATAAATAAATAAATAAAATCTTAAAAAAAATAAATACTTAATTACAAGCTAAAATTAGTCCTTGGCCATAGGGACTGATCAAAGATGAGTAACAGTTTATCCATCTCTCAAAACCTAGATTTGATGAAGAAGAAAGACATATAAACTCATATCACATAATGTGAAATATATTTAAGATGTGGTAGTTATACAAAGAAGGAAAACTGACTTGTGAGTTGGGGGTGGACTGGAAAAGGAACTGGAAAAGCTTCCCAGAGGAGATGAAATGTGATCAGGAATGAGAAAGTTGAGTCAGATTTAACTGCAAATCAAGGAAACAATAACTCAGACAGAATAGGTTTCCAAAACCTTATTGCGTATCCATTTATGTTTAATATGTAACGATAGTTTAATGCTTGAAGATATGACATAATTGCATGGCCAGAAATCCAAGGATCTAGATCAGGATCATCAAACAACTCACTGCTAAATCTTATTCGTGGCATGGTTTTGATAAATAAAGTTATTGGAACACAGCCATATCCACTGTGTCACAAGCATATTGTTTATAACTGCTTTCACGCAACAGCTGACTTCTGCAGTGGCAGCAGAGACAAATGGTCTATAAAAGATAAAAATATTTATTATTTGTCCCTTTATAGAAAAAGTTTGCTGAATCCTGATGTCGACCTCAGATGTTTGCACAGGTATAAAACAATGATCTGATCATTTCAAAAATAAATTAACATGTAGGATGCCAAACCTTCCCAAAGTTCCTGGCTGCAACTACAAAGCAAAACAAGTTGGAAGGTTAAGGGTGAATAAACACACTACCATCAAGGGATAAGTTTAATAAACTAGTTTAACATCTTGAAAGAAACAACCATCATTGTATCCTATAAAAAAATATCAAATGTCCCAGATGTTACCTTCCTCACTTTTACGTACCAGGCAATTGGCATGTTAGACGTTAGAGACTGCCAAAATGGTAAACGTGGACCTTTTCCCCTTGTTAGAAGACCTATAAAACAGAAACAGAAATAGAGAAAAGGAAGTGATCTGTAAAATATGTGTTTCCATTTAGTACTCCTTTTTTTCCCCTTAAAGTATCTGGTTTAGGGTTTAGTACCTTTGACCTGGATCAGTCCTTACCTTTTCCCAATATTCCGACGCATTGATGCACTTGACAAGATCAATACAACTTGAACAGAGGAGGGAGAATCAAGGAACTTATGTACCCAAAATAAGTTGATCAGCCCAAAAACATAAGAACAAATTCAGAGCACCCAGACATCAGTCAAATAGGAAAATTCTGTTCCTTTGTAATAACAATATAAATACATCTTTACTCCCTGTCCCTGTCAGGTGACAAGATACAAACCAGAAATGTTTGGTTCTCTGTCTCTAGTGCAGGTTGGTTCTGATCAACTCTTAATAAACTGGATCATTGATCACCTGATCAACTGTTAATGGGCTGGTGATCATTAGTGATCACCAGCCAATCAGAAGGATTTGTTATTATAATGATAAATAGGTTAGAGTTGTGGAGAGAATATTGGATTGAGAAGCAAGGATGTTAACATTTACTGAGTTTTATCTTAAGAGTCATCTAGGTTAACCTTTAATTTTTTTTTTTTTTTTTTTTTTTTTTGTGGAGGAAAACCAGGTCCGGATGATCCAGATACTAGTCTAGGCCCAATCTACTGAGGGACCTTAGACATGAATTCTCAACTTTTCATGTAAAACTGCTTTTTTCATGTAAAACTCACATGAATCAAATAATCATGAGAAAAACCTCTGCATTGCAGGATGCTAACAGCCCACATCTTAAACAAACAAACCCCACTAGTTTTAAGAAGGGTCTTTCTGATTTTTAGATTAAGGGTTCAGGATATAACCTTTCAGATCTGGACTACTTTGTAATGTACAAACGTTGCTTTGCATCTTTGCATTCTGTCTTTTTTTTTTTTTTTCCATTTTAATAGACAAGAGCAGGGGAAGCAAGTCTTTAAAACAGACATGTCTGAGTCCAAATTGGAAAGTTTCACAACTTACCAATTCTGTATCTTGGGTAAGATAAAATTTTCAAACTCTATGAGCCTCAAATTCTTCACTGGATAAGTAGCAATCTTAATGCCTACATTTGGGCATTGTTTTGAGGGTTATGATAAAGTATCTACAGACAAGCACCATATTCAGCACATAATAAATGCTGGAGAGATGGTAACTCACCATGTGTATTTTCTGTTTTTCCTTGCCTTCTTTGGCTGCATTTCTCCTTTGACATTGACTTTTAAAAACATCTCATCTTTCTTCTCTCTCCCTCTGCCCCTTCTGCTCATGCTCTCTTTCTCTCTCATAAATAAATAAATAAATAAGTAAGTAAACAAACAAATCAATCTTTTAAAAAAATCTCACATTTCTATGTTTGCACCACTTTATATAAAGTTACTACAAATTTGGTAAAACTCATTTTTAAAGTTTTGATTTATAGAGTAGGAATAATGGTCAATGTTTATAAGGAACTTGGCAATATAATTTGCTCTACTTTGACTATATTTGCATCTGCATGTGGCTTTGAAGTTAGCTGTTTTGACTGAAGTGATCAGTTTAGTGTTTAAAAAAGTTAACTTGATTTTCTTTCTTTCATTTTGAGGAATTTCCTTAATTCCTTATCTGTATTGAAGAAATTGACCAGTTTTGTCATAATGCAGACACAGCTCTAAGAATGGCATTTTACATTATTGATTGTATGCGAAAAATGTTCTCTCTGTATCCGGTATGTTTCTAGGTCCGTCCTTGCCTCCAGTAGTTGCTGTGTGCTTAGGTATGTAGAATCATTTCAGTATTGGCCCAAGTACATCATGGGGTAATTAGAGAAATAAATCTATTCTCCCTCACTCATTGTGTGTATTTAAGAGCCAAATGGAATTTTTTTTTTTTGTAATCACCTAATGGTTTGAGATTATTCACACCACTGCTTATTTCCTAATTCCAACTGTTGACCCATGTGTCTTACTCTCTGTTTCTAATATATCTGACCAGAAAGGAGAATCAAGGCAATATTTGTAAAAAATTAATTAATTTGAAAAATGAAATTTCAAGTTTAAAAAACAATCAGATAAACTCTTTTCTTGCTTATTAATATTTCTAAATGTATGGAGAGTTACTCAGTATTTTCAAGGCAGGAGTAAGAAGCAAAAATTCACTCTAATGCCAACAACCCAAAAGAAACTCTATGTTTAGACAAATAATTTACCTCCATAGTATATTGAACTAAGATTCTACCAAATGTCCCATCTCCATTTTGCCAGGGCAGCTCATCCACCTATGCTGTATGCACTATACTATTGCTTAGCATAAGCAGAACTAGTGAATGCAAACATCGATTATCAAGTGATGTCTTTTTCTTGCCATGAATCCCTCTCCTCTTTTTATCCTGATCTGAATTAAATTAGATGATTTCCAATGAAGACTAGAGGCTAGATCCCCATTACTTTCCTGTCAGAAGATAGAATTAAATCTGAGATGCCAAATTCTAGATTTTTTTTTGGCTCTATCTTGATTTCTCTTATGTAATTCTCTCTGTCTCTGTATCTCTCTTTTTATTCTGGATCTACCCTACAGTTAGTGTTACCAGTGGAATATTTTGGCCTTCTTTTGTTTTATAGAAGATCAACTCCAAGTGCACTAAATTTTTTCTAGCTTCTTCAGGATTCTGGGAGATAATAATATACTTATTATACCATAATGCCATCCTGATTGTGTGCGTGCATGCGTGCGCGCGCGTGTGTGTGTGTGTGTGTGTGTGTGTGTGTGATATGCCTTTCTAAAGAAGGAGAAGACTAAATGATCAATAATTTTATTTCTATAGATGACTTTTGATGACTGCCAATATCATCAGAATCAAAGTGGTTTACCAGGAAGGATCAGTCTGAAAAACATTGACTCCAAGCCTGGGAGTGAAAATGGGGAGGAAATTGTTAGTGACTTTGTTATGTGTATGTGTATGTTTTCACATGCCAGGCAAAAATCTCAGAAAAATCTCAGGGGAATGAAAAATTATGTCCAGGTTTAAAGTCTTGTTTTTAAAAGGTAAACAACACAAAGAAATTTCAGAAAATGGTCATAAGGTATGACAATGGAACCAGTGAATTTGTATATAAACTCTCTTTGTGTTTAGTATGATTTGGCAGCAAGAGAGGATGAAGATCTACATGTATAAGAAAAACAGAGCGTGCAAAATATCCTGTATTTGGAAACACACACTTACGAAGAGTGACACAATTATTTATCAAAGGGAACACAGATTAAATGTCATGGAAACTACCCTAATTTTGTAAAGTGGGTATTTGACACATGCCCTATGGGTCACTGGAAACTAGATATATTGACAAATTAGAAAGTCCGTTACAGATAATAAATGATTCAAGGTGAGGATGACAATTTTTAAGTACCTAGATACTTGCCATAACTATTTGTGCTAACCTCCAAATACCTGTAATTTAAAGATTATGAGACACTTTTCAATGAAATTAAATTATTTCAATCGGTTAGATCTGTTATTTATCCACAATGAGTAGATTTTTCTTATCTTGATGCTAGGTTACCTGGTTTATGATCCGTTCAAATAATGTGTGTATTGAAGATTGTAGGCTGTCACCCAATTGTTTTCATTATTTATGACATGTCATTTGCCTCAGTTTTAAAATGATAGCACTTTGAAATGTGCCAGGCTTTCCGGCAGAGGGTGTGTTTTTTTTGTTTATTTTTGTTTTTGTTTTTTTTTTGGAAACCTATGAACTTTTTATTTCTAACAAATTCATAAAATCAAATAAATCAACAATTTGATTTCTACTACTCCAATTCAGTTTAGTTAGGGACCCATGTAAATCAATTTATAATGAGTCAAGCAAGAGATTTTGAAGAAGAAAAAAAAGGAGTCTGGAAAACAAAGAAAACTGTATCCAATAACAGATACTAAGGTGTAAACATGAACTATTATTTTGTTTTTAAGAGTCTATCTTTCTCTGCTAGATTGTAAACCCCCTAAGGGCAGCAAGATCATTTACCCATTTTTTTTTTAATGCCAGTTTCTAACACATAGGAGGCATTGAGTAAATGAGTAAAAGGAAAAGGAGATTTAGAGATAGATATTTTGGCCATTGTTAAAAAAATTAATTTTTCCATATAAGACAAAGTGAAGGAGAGTCTTCATAAAACATTTTTTAAAAACTCCCGTGGTATTAATTTGTGTCTGACAATTTAATGAATGAGCTCTTTAAAAGCAGGTTTCCCTAAGCTTAGAGGCAAGAAAGTAAGCATCGTTTCAAGTAAAGATGTATTTTCTGTGTATGTAATTTATCTTTTCTTTCTTTTTTAAGCTGAAAAAAATCTTTTATTTCAGAATCTTACTTTTCTGAGTCATTTACAATGTTTTTTCAACCAATGTGGGCAAATAGTGCTGTTATATTAGGAATGCACTAAAAAAAGAGGGGGGTGTTTAATTTCTCTTATCTCTTCCAGACAGACTGTAATTAGAATTAGCCAGGGTTTTACTTAATTTTGCAGGAGTTCTTGTGTACAGGCTTCATATCCTTAGTATAATTAACATTGTATCACTCCCATTAGTGTTTTTAAGCACCTAAATTAGTGCTGTAATGGTCACAGCTAAAGTTGCCATTAAAGGGCAATTGCTATTTATTATGCTCATAAAGTAGACACATTACTACAGAAAATATACATATATACTAGGGTTCCATTTAGAAAGCAGGAATAGACAGTGCCATTAGTTATGGTACCCTTGGGCTAAAAGGGCTGTCTCAAACTGATCCTATTCTTATTCTATTCGGTAGGCAGTGGGGAAATCTAAAAGCAGATGACAAATCATTGCTTTTTTTTTTTTTAAGCAAACTTTGATTAGCTGAGTTTCCTTATAGACCCATAAAATGTTGGTGTTAGGACAAACCTACAAGATGATTGAGTCCAGCCCTCTCATTTTACACATGAGGAAATTAAGACAGGAATTCAGGTGTCAATCTCAAGGTTATAGAAGCATTTAGTGGACCTAGGATTAGAAGTCAGATCATAGGACTTGCAGTTCTCATGCCATTTCACCAGGCATTACTGAATTTACCATTAGATTTTCTGTTCTTTTGTTCCTGGCAAATGATTGACACCGCTTTGATTAGGTTTAGTTTCGTTGACTAGCAAGGTGCATTGAGTTTCATTTACATGATACCTTTAGTTGATTTCAGAGTCAACCATGTCATGTAGGTATTAAAGAGGGTTTAGTTTTACATGTTTGCAGATTACACGTGGTTTGTTGTTTTATTTCATTTTGTTTTTCAAGATTCCTTTTATTGGAACCTGTAGAATTATCCTTGATGCCATTGGTCTTTGTTATCAAAAAGAGAACTCTACAAAATTTTAGTTTTTATACTAGTCATTTATACATTCAGTTTGTTGTTTCTTTTCTGTAGGTTAATTTTCTCTCCCAAACTAGGGTGAGTGGGAGATATTTTATTCAGTTGAATTGTTGGGACTCAACACAAACCATTTATAGGAGTAAACAATTATCACTGAAATGAAAATAATTTAGTGGTCTTGCATGATTAATGCCCTACATAAATTCTTTATGAGATTGAATTGAAAGATGATGTTATGAATGTATAATAGGAAGTTAACAGAATGTGTCACCTTTTGATTAGTTTCTGAGGAGACAGGCCTTGCAATCAGTGATTTTGTAATGGTCAGGGGCCTATAAAACTACCATATTTGTTCCCTGTAAATTAAAATTTAGAAGCCTTGATGATATATGTCCTTAGACCACCTGGGGAAAAATGCCTGAAAGAGGAGATTACTTAATATATTTTTTTCCAGTAGATTTCAGCTGTAAATGTGAGTTGTATTTTTCTCTTTCATGTCATCATCACTTCAGGAAGCCTAACAGCAATTATAAATTTCTCTTTTATAATTATTTATATTTGGGAAGAAAAACTTTTAAAAAGTGCTATATTGCATGTAAATTCTGAAAAAAGTCAGACTAATATAGATATATACTTAAATAACTATAAATATTTTCTGAAAAGGGGCACAGAATGGAATATAGAATCTGTCATGAAAATAAAAAATATATATCATAGATGCAAAGGATCTCATAGAACATCTTACCCAACTTTTACTTGTAGAGGAGGCACTAAAATTCCAAAAAAAGGAAGTACAAGAAGTATTTTAAGATGATATAGTTCATTAGTTGCCACATTAGGAGTAATGTCTGAGTATATTTTTTCCATTTTATCTTGAGGAGTTCTAATTTATTTTTTTTCCATCCTCTTCTTCTTAGTGACACAAACCAGGCATTCTTCATATTCACTCGTTAAATAAATACATGCTTTTTGAGTACCTACTATATGCCAGATACCACTGTTCTAGGCATTGGAAGAAAAGGAATAAATAAATGAGATTAGAATACCCACAATGCTGACATTTACATTTGGGAGGTAGAGATGGGGATGATTTATTAAAAAGTAAAATATATGGCATATTATATAATGATAAATATTACTTAGAAAATACAGCAGAAAAGAGAGATGGATGGGTATTATAATTTTAAATAAGAGAGGGAAGAATTCACCAAGCCTTTAGTGAAGACAGATAGTGAGGGAACAACACAGCTATCTTCAGAAGAGCATTTCCAGCAGAAGGAATCCAGTCTTTATGCAAGAGTGTGCCTGCTCAGTTTGGGAAATACTCTGTCTATTGAAAAGGAGTGAGAAAGAGAGAGGTGAGAGATGAAATGGGGGTGTGGAGAGCAGAATTTTAAAGCCTCCTAAACAACACAAAGGACCTTAGCTTTTACTTCGAATGGGATAGGAATTATTAACATATTTATTCTTAACTCATCCAACAAATATTTGGTGATTTCCTACTAGGTCCCAGGTATTGTTCAGATCACTGGAAATATATTTGTAAACTCAAGACTTCAGCTTTGGTTCTCAGATAAATGGGGTACCATTGGAGAGTTCTGAGCAAAGGAATCACCTAATATATTTACCTTTGACAGAAGCCTCGTGGGTGATGCTGTGCACGTGGTTGATTATGGGACAGGTTAGCAGGGGATCACATTTTGAAGCAATTGCAATAACCTAGCATGGTAGAAGCTTGGACCAGATAGGGGAATTGAAGGGAATTGAAAGGGTTCAGACACTGAATATTTTGAATATAGAGATAATAGATTCTTCTGATGATTACCTGGCAGACATTCTATTATCTAGATTTCTCTCATGCCACATTTGGGCCACGGTTAACTAGAAACACCATTCTAGGGTACTCCTTCTGCCCAAAAATGCACCACCCACATCTCTATCTTACTTTGCTCATAATGACCACTTCCCTGTGTTATGTCCTGCCTTTTTCTCCACTTTTCCATTATAACTTACTCCATGCTCAACCTCCATAGAGTTTGAAAATCTGAAAACATTTTTTCCTCTCAAGTTACTTGGGTTTTACACATGAAAGTAATCTTTTGTTTGGGTACATGCAAAATCTTATTTTTAAAAATGAATCTCACTTTGACCTTTTTTCCTTAGGCTTTACCCACCTTGTCTTCAATAAAATGAATGCATAAGCATCAAAGGGTAGAGAGCTTGGGGAAATGGTAATTATTAAGACACAAAATATGCAATAGGTATTAATTCAAAAAAATATTGTCCTGCTGCAGGAATAAAGATAGCAGTAGGGCTGGCATATGGTATTACTGTAAAGTACCTTCAGTATCCCTCTTTACCTTCATTCCCTTTAAGGACACTACCCTTCCTATCAGAAGAGTCTCCATTAGCCTGGCTTATATTCCCCACGTCTATGCTCTACTCTTCCTTCATTATAGAAGTTTGTAAATTCAGTTATGCTAGGATACAAATCATGATTAAAGTGTAAAGTTTTATGTCCCAATAGAATTTGGCTCTTTGCAGCAAATAAGGTCATGAAATGGGAATTCTGTTAAATACAATATAGGTCGTTTGTTTGTTTCTTGCCTCACCTTGGGCAAAAATAATTAGGTATGTAACAAGGGGTTCTTGAACTTGAGGCATTATAAAAATGAAGAAAGAATCTATTGAGTATTCTCTAAAATGAAAACTGTATTATTTTTACCACTCAATAACTGGACCAAATGCATGTACAGCATACCACAAATATTTTAGAGTAAGCTTCTGATAACATTTTTTGATTCCTTGTCACTAAGGATCCGCAGATAAGGGACTTTGATCTGGTTTGAATTTCTCTTCTTTTAGATTCAGTGGATGCCTTTTGGTGTCCTCTGCTATTCATTCTTATCCCATTTGAAGCCAAATTCTTTAAAGGACATAAAAATGTTTTCCCAGTGTATTTTTCAATAGACTAATTTATAATATTTTAAAACATGACATAAAACTTACATCATGAAAAAAGTAAAACAGCTGCTTTATATCTTTTCTGATATTCTCCCTGTCTTTTGATTTTTGTTTTGTTTATGCTGTTTTGTTTTTGGTGTCCTAAGCACATGCTTATACTGTCACCTGGTAATCTTCAGTGGTTTAATGAAGTTCTTGCATCAGAGCTTTTAGTGCTATTTGTTGGGGGAAAAAAAAACCCCACAAACTTTTGTCTTTTTTTTGGTTCTTCGAATGCTTATGGTTTATTTTGATAATAAACATTAAAGCTACCACTCACTAAATGCATAGTAACACTGGAGTTTTACCCTCATTATTATCATTAATTCTCCCAACTCCCATGGCAAGTTTGTTATAAGGTCCATTTTACAGATGAGGAAACTGAGGCTCAAAGAAGTTAAATACTTTGCCTAAGGTCATGTATCTAGTAGGAGTCTGAGCAGGAGTTAGATGCATTCCTCTCCAACACTACAGTCTAAGCTCTTAGCAAACAAGGAGTGTGGTTCTTGCTAACACACTGCCTCTCTTGGCCTCACTTCCACCAGATACTGCTTTGTCTATATGTGGTGTCCTGTCCCACCACCCTCCTCCGCCCAACTCAGCCTTTTATTTTGTTCTCTTCTCAGCAACAAGTCTCTTTGCCTCAGAGCTGAATGCCAAATTTATCATCTCTTCTTTTTGTGAAAAAGTCATTACTTTTTTAATTAGTTGAAAATAAGTGATCAGAAAGCAGAACACTGCGACACAGGTTAGCCATGAGGTATCTATCTCCCCAAGAGCCTTGGGAACATTGAGTTCTTTACCTAACATGCTTACTTTTGTAGGCTGTTGTCTTCCTCAACCTTGGCTGCTATAACAAAATGCCATAAACGGAGTGGCTTATCAACAACAGAAATGTATTTGTTCATAGTTCTGGACTCTAGAAGTCTGAGATCATGGTGTTAGTTGGCATGGTCCGATTCTGGTGAGAACCCTCTTCTCGGTTGCAAGTCACTGACTTTCCCTGTATCCTCACCAGATGGAAAAGCTCTCTGGCCTCTTCTTACAAGGGCACTAATCCCATTCACGGGGGCTCATTCTGGTGACCTAATTACCTCCCAAAGGTAATACCAATTCCAAACATCATCACATTGGGGATTAGATTTCACCATATGATGTTTTGGGGGAACACAAGTGCTCAGTCCATAATAGTTGCCCAAGCAAGCTAACCACCATCGTATCCCCTAAGAGTGGGAAATCAGTAGTTTGTTTTAAATGTGTCTGTGATTGTCTATGCCTTCAACTGTCCCTAAGTATGATAAAAATTGCAAGAATTTGTCACTAAAGTTTTTTCAGTAATTTGTTAACTTTGTACCATTGATAGACAATTTGCCTTATAAGTAAAATGTACCGTCACAACCTTACCACTTTATATTCTCTGTCAGTAGTGACAGGTGATTTTCCTCTCCTCAAATTAGGCATATTCTAGCAACTTGAAGTAATTTTTGTAACATGATTGATATGTGGAAAAGTGATATATCTCTTTCACTAAAAAGATGCATATTATGAGTAAGGAGCCTCTGTGCACCTATAAAACCAAAGGGGGGAAAAAAAAACTTCTATACTGATAACTCTGAGGAAGAAAGCCAGTAAAAATTATTCCTATTCCATCCCTATCGATATCATTATAAGCTTTGAGAATAGTAGGGTCATTTTTTTTAAATATTAGTTTCTTGCGCTAAAGACATAGTTGAAGTAACTTTAAAATGCAACATATATTTGAGAAACTGAGAAGCTATTGAAAATTTTAGATATGAGTTGAAAGAAAATAATCCATTCTCTTCATCTGGAAGATATCCAGTCGCTTTCATCTTGTTTTATATTAAACACTGTTTTAAAAGAAATATTCAAGTTCTACTAAAAGAGGATTTCGTCAGAGGGAAGAGCATTTAGTAATGAATTTCCATGCTTTCAAATTTATTCATGCCTTCAAATAAAATATTTTTTAAGGTATAAATCTCTTTAGACCGTGCAGATGTCATAAAATTTAGACAAGAGTATAGGGAAATGCCAATTTGTTGGGATGTAATGATTAGGTACATGCATGACAGACAATGTGAATTCAAGGGGATGTTTTGTATTATTCTCTTTTATTTCTGTGAAGGTAACTTTCCAACTCAGGATTGATGTGGTATTTGGAGTAAAGTTAGGCTAAAATTAATTATTCTTTGTTCTTACAAAGTGCTCATCTTTTGAGGACCTGCAACAGGTATATAACTCCAGGAGTAAAACGTGTTCACAGCTCCTTCAAGAAAAATGCACATTATGTGAATACATTTTTTGCACTTAATAGGTTAAAAATACAGAAACATATTGGCATCCAGACATAAACAAAATTAATCCAAAGCGCTAAGAGGGGAAATCAAAGAGACACACACACACACACCCCTACACACACCACCCATATTTATACACATGTGGGTGAGTGTATGTATGCAGAAAAGGAAGAGATTCTGGCTCACCTGTGTACAAAATCTCAAAAGAACAGAAATTTTCAATACTTGGTGTTTCCTCTCCCTTCTCTTTTACACAGAGGCAATTTCTACAGTGTCCATTAAGATGATAACTTCTACAGAGAAGGTGTCTTTAAATTTTTCAATATATAGTTATTTTTTTTTCCTTTTCTAAATTCACATTGGCATGCCACTCATTTAGTACTTTAATTGGTACAACTTTAAAATAGGCATCTATTCTCACAAGCCACTGTTTACTATTTTCATTTCTCTTTTGAGATAGGGCGTGTATAAAGCGTGTGTCACCCACGGAACTACAAACTTACTGGTGTGAAAACTGGTCTCTTACCTTGTAATAGTCACATACATCCAGTAGGGTGCTGGGGTGTGGTTAATAAAAATACTGCATTGTTTTTCATTCATGGATAGGAGGCCACAAAATTCAAGACTAAATAAATCAAGCAACATTTTCACAGATTTCCCCCCCGACACACTAAAATTTTTGAGTTGTCTTATCCATCCTAAGTAGTAAAGTATAGAAGTTTAGATATTTAAACCTTTAGGATAACCTAGAATTATGATTCTGCTCCTTGTTCAAAGAACGTGAGGCAAAGGAATTCTACTAGAAATAGCCTATGAAAAAAATGTCTAAATATAAAGAGACTAGTAGGTCTGACAGTAACAGGATTTGCCTATTCTCATCTTTCTTTATTGAGGTTTTTCTACTTTCATATGTCAGAAAGCTTATAGCATTAAAATTTAACCAACAGGAATTTTCTGACAGAGTTTCGGTTATCAGGCCAATGATCCAGAAGAGGTAAGAGGATGCTGCATCTCAGTGAGAGAAGAGGAACATTTGGAGTTAAGGCATTCAAGCAAACGCCCAGCTGTAATGAAAGCATCATGAAAAATTGAATATACTGGAGGAGATCCGTACCCAGTTTTGGACCCTGCTGGGGAGCAGCTAGCCAAGATTTTTAATATAGATATTTCCCTTTTAAATGACTCTCTGAGAAAGCAGAATAAACTTTAATGGTACTTATTCATCTAAAACAGCATTCAGTAACAGAGTGAAGCATGCATTAGGAATCAAAACAAGATTTTTCAGAAAAGGAGTGACTCAAGTAGGACGTTGAGGGAGGAGAGAGTGTGTATTAAAGGGGGCCAAGAGAAATGGCTTCTGGATGTGGGGAGTGCGGGGAGAATGAAAGCTCACATGGTAACTGGATCAGAGTTGGGCCTGGGCAATGCATAAGAAATAGGATTGTACAGTGAGGGTGGGGCTGGACTCAAGTGGAGAAGTTTGAACTGAATGCAATAGGTAAAGGGAATCATTTTATTTTTAAGAACCCAGCATCGGGACCTTATTTTGTTCTAGTCCTGTGATCATTTACAAATATCAGACATCTTCCACTGAAGACATCTTCCACTAAAGAAATACTAGGGCATACAGAAAAACAAAATGAGAAAATTAAAAACCCCATAAACTTACCACCCAGACTGAACCACTTTTAATTCTTAAGATACATCCCTTTTATGTGAAACTTCCTGTCAAGAAAAGGTTAAACATTAAATTGGGAACTCGAAGCAAGTCCGTGTAGTGAACACCACCCTTTCCTTATCATTTTCCTTATTTGCTTTAAATTTTGAAATATAAAGGACTACGTAATCTGCCATAACTGTTGGAAAACAAGAAAGTCTCATTATTAGTAGTATTTCTATCCAACTTCCCATTTAATTTAAAAATTATATGTTAAATCTCAGTCCTGTTCCTAGAACTGGGATTGATTTAAGTTGTGGGACTCATTTCTTCAATAAATAATTACTAAATAACTAGCTACTATGTGTTAGGCTAGATAAATAAGACATCCTGCCTTCAAAAAGCTCAGAATCTCATCAAGTTACTTTCCATCTAAGATCCTTGTCAAATGTGTGTGGGAATTTATGACAGCTATGTTTTATCTTGCTCTTACTAAAATGATAAGCATTTTCAAATCTTCTGATTCCCAGGTCAATTTTATTCTCAGTATCAATGCTCCAACTTTTGTAAAGCACATAAATCCTTTAATTTTTTGAAGAGATGAGTGCTTTGTTTATTTCTGCAATTATTTCTCCCACTTGCACCACACACTATTCTTTCCGTGTCAAGCAGGCCCTGTGAGAGAGGCCAGAGGTCCAGACCAGGCAGAGTCTGGCTCAGGAGAGCTCCCAGGCTTCGGAAGGCAAAGGGGGAAGACTCAGGATTCTTGTTGGGTCCCACCCATGGTGTGCGTGCGGCCTGTAGGAAAGGCATAGCCAACCTCGTAGAGGTGATTTTAGACTTGAATGCAAGTAGTTGGGATGATGTTAAGGGACTAGCACAATTTGGATTGGAAACTAGTGGTTCTATTTCTTTATATCACCAAGGGGTGGGTTTTCATTTTGTCTGTCATTATTTTCCTACCTTACTAATTTCCACAACTTTGTCCTCAATAGTCTCCAGTCTCCTTGAGTTACTTAGTTTACTGCACACTAATGCCATGTCAGGAATGATTTTGCCACCTCTTTCTTGAGAAATTAAAGTGAAACTTCTCAACTGGCCTTCTCTCCTCTAGCTCAGTGTTTAGCTTCGCCAGCTGATCTTTCTGGTCTTCCCTTTTCTCTCTGGTGAACTGCCAGCTGAAGTGCCATGTCTCATCAGCCCCATCCATCTTCTCAAAGATCTCAATGGAGATTACTATTTCTCTCTTCTATATCCCAGCCTCTTTCTCTCTACCCTCATTTTCTTTTTTAACCTATGAACACGTTCAGGTCACTTACTTATACTTCTATTTTAAAAAGTAAAATAAGGTCAATCTTGCTTGCATGCTAGGTCAATGCCAGGCTCACTGCTTGGGAATGTCTTGTCGAGCCCCGTGATTTGGGAGTACATAATAGTGACAAGCACTTTTTCCATATAGAAATAGAATGGACGTTTCTGTGCTGGTTTTCCCTCTGCATCCCTGTGCCATGCCACAACACCCCTGTCTGCCTTAACCTGTAAAGACAGTGAGTGAGTCTAAGCCCTGGGTTTCTCTTCCCAGGCTATTTGCACTCTACGGCAGGTATGAAATTACAATAAAAACACGCATCTACTCACTGGATCTTTTGACGTTATATGCATACGTCTTTGCATTGCTGTTTACTGGTTGAATAGAAAGCCTAAGAAAAAGTAAACTAAGACTAACTTTTAGCCTTTGTTCTCTCTCAGAGTGAGCCTGGATCGGCTCACCTTCTCACTACATCTCCCTCAAGCAGCTTCCCCTCTTCTTTCCTTTCACTCCATGGGTCTTGGAAGGGCTGTCCACACTTACTGGGCCCTCCATTCTATTTAATACTATCTTTCTTTCCCCCTTGTCTACTGACACTGTACTTGCCCAGATCACTAAAGTCTTCCAAACTGCCAAGTTAAACAGCATTTTCAGTTCTCTTTATACTTCTTTCTAGCATTTGGAGCTGTTGACAACGCCACAAATCATTAAATGTACACCTTCTGTGCCATCAGTTTATCCTATTTTTCCTACTATATCTTTTCTCCTTTACTGTCTTCATTTTCTTTCCTTCCTCCTAAAACTCAGGATTTCATGTTTGGTCTGATGAATTTCTCTCTTCCCATTCTTCTTGGATGGTACCATCCATAATTTCAAGTGCTGATAATTTATAAACCTAAATATCTAATTTTTTCTAATAACTCTGTACAAGATATATTAATCTAATTTTCCACAGTGACTATCACGGACTGAAATGTGTTTTTCTCAAATTCATATTTTGAAGCTTTAACCCCTACTGTGATTTGGAGATATTGCTCCTTAAAGACATTTAAGGTTAAATAAGGTCATACAGGTTGGGCTCTCATCCAATGAGACTGGGGTCCTTATAGGAAGAAAAAGAGACACCAGGGATATGCATGCACAGAGGAAAGACCAGGTGAGAACACAGCTAGAAGCTATTGGAACTCATCATTTATCTAATATAAAAAAAAAAAAAATCAGAAACCTAGAGCCATCTCTTTTCTTTGCTCCCAGATCTGACAAAGGAGAGAAGCTGCAGCATCGTGGTAAAGAATGCAGGCTCACAGAGAAACAGGCTATATTTATATTTTAACACTTCCATTTGCTAGCTCTATAATCATGGCAAATTATTTAACCTTCACGTCTCATCTGTGAAACTAATGTTGATAACAGAAATATCTATCTCATATGGTTGTTGGGGGAAATAGAATGTCTAGGAAAGAGTAATCATTATTCATGTTAACTATTACCAACATCATGGTCAGTCATCACCACAACCTCTCAGTTATAACTTACAATATCTTTGACTCTAGACCATCTTTTTTTCTGTCCCTGCTATCACTGTCAAGTGTTCATCATCACTCCCCTTGGCCATTCTTTCTATTTCCACAGAAAAATCTCTTCTTTCTATCGTTTTTTTCTGGCAAGAATTCCATACTCCTTACCCTGTCTTTGGAAAAGATGCTAGACTTTACCTTGAGGGAAAAATCTGGACACATTCTCTTCATTTTCTTCTAATACTCCTCCTGCTGTCTTTGATGGAAGAAAATCCAACATTCTTAGATTTGTATACAGGATTTTAAAAATCTCATTCCCCCACAGCCTCTCACCCACCTATAGACATCTATACAAAGCTGTTTTGCAGACCACAGTGAGCTCAAATTTTTGAGACTATGATCAGCTTCTTCATGCCCTAAAGTGTAGGTAGCTGTTTATGAGCACCCTTTCCACTTTTCCCCAATCTGGAAAATGACAACTCACCCTTTGGAAGTCAGCTCAAGTGTCAGTTCTCAGAGAAAGATGTTGGTCAGTTTCTAAAGACCACAATCTTTAAAGGTTTCTTTCATTTCATCTTGATCCATCTACATTTAATCTTTTAAAGATGGAAAATACATATCTATTTTGAAAGTCAAAGGTAATTAATTGGGCCATTTCTTTATATTAAATCTATTTTGACTGAAGTTTTATAGTATTATCTAAGTTAGATTAGTATGTTCTTAAAAATCTTCCTGTGGCCATTACTTTGTTTGGCTTTTTAAGTTCAAATGTATTTTCTATACAGCTCTCAATACTCTTGCATTAAAAAATGACCTTTTGTGGGTGCCTGGGTGGCTCAGTCGTTAAGCGTCTGCCTTCGGCTCAGGTCATGATCCCGGGGTCCTGGGATCGGGTCCCGCATCGGTCTCCCTGCTCCGCGGGAAGCCTGCTTCTCCCTCTCCCACTCCCCCTGCTTGTGTTCCTGCTCTTGCTATCTCTGTCTCTGTCAAATAAATAAATAAAATCTTTTTAAAAAAATGACCTTTTGTGGTTTAAAACCGTCATATTTGTAGAATGGTTTTCTCCACACAGTTAGTGGTTTTATTTATTTTTTTTAAAGATTTTATTTATTTATTTGAGAGAGATAGAAAGCACATGAGAGGGGGGAGGGTCTGAGGGAGAAGCAGACTCCCCGCTGAACAGGGAGCCCGATGCGGGACTCGATCCCGTGACTCCAGGATCATGACCTGAGCTGAAGGCAGTCACTTAACCGACTGAGCCACCCAGGTGCCCCAGTTAGTGGTTTTAATAGGCCCCGGTGCCCCCACCAGAGGCACATCATGAAGAAGGGCATGAACTTGGAGTCAAACCTTCTGGATTCAAATTCCAGTTTTACTACTTAATAGCAGGTCCCTGCAGACGAATAATTCAATCTGCTGTGCCTCTGTTTCCTCATAGTAATCTCACAGTGTCAAGGTCACCGTTAGCTCAGTCACAAGATATAAGTTCTTAGAAGAGAGATGGGTGCATAGTAAAAACGCAACAAACATTGGCTATTTAATTTAAAAATCCTCGCTGCCCCCTTTGTCAACTCAAGCAATTTATCCCATTTCTGGTTCAGATGTTCCCATATACAGTTGTACACGTCCAGTTGTCTGAAGTGCATGGAAAGGAAATACCTCATATCCTATACATTGAGTGGAGGTCAGTGCCAAGCCTACACTTACATAGGAAAGAGGTTCAAACAAACTGAAGTTTTTCTCTCCATGATGTGTCAAATGATGGCACTGATTGAACTTATCCTTCTGCTATTTCTGTTCAGTATTGCCATCACAGACATCACAGAGATCTATGGCACAGAGACAAAATTTCAGTGGATTTTTTTTTTTTTTTAGGCACCTGGCCTGGTAAAATGATTGAGCAACTTTTGTGTACAGTTTACAAGTTGAAATGCATGTGGCTCATTGAGAAGTAAAATGAAGTTTAGGGTCTATTTTTATCTATAAAGGACAAATAAAGGCCTGAGTTGATTATAAAAAATCTTACACTGCATACCTGTTGTCAGTTAAGTCATCACCTGAAAGTTTTAGACAAAAGAGTTTTTCATGTTTCTGTCAAAATGATATACATTTTCCTTTGAAAATGTGAAAGTTTTCTTAAGATAAGGCTTGTAACTAATTACTAGTGAAACTAAAATGATTCTCCTTGAGCCTTAAGAATTATGTGTGCTGTCTTCAATAGCCTTTTTGTTAATGATTCTAACATTGTTAATTTTTTATGTTCTAATCGTGTTCAGTTATAGCCTTAACTTTGACTCTAGTGAAATATATCCCTACAAAATATCTTTCTACTTTCATAAATTGAAATTCATAGTATAAAATGATTTCAATTATCCAAGGTTATGATGGTTTTTTGTCTTGAATGTGTTTTGTATTTTCTAACGTGTCCTATTATACTTCTCCAAGAAGGGTAGTTTTATCCTAAATTTGTTCTTCTTTCAAGTTAATGCCTACTTCTACCTATTAATATATTAGTGTCATCTGTGTGTATACTTAATTACTTACTATTCAACTTAAAACATTTTGATTAAGGCAAGATTCAACTTGTTATAAAAGTAGTATCTTTCCATATTCTGAAAAGTAATTAAGGTGACTTAAAAATACATATAATAGAGGAGGTTATTTTGTTATTTTTGTTTCTGACTTTTCACAAAATGAAGTGATAGTGGCTAAGTTTATATCTGTAGTTTTATTGTAAAGATAGTATCCTGGTCCACTTGGCTGTATCCAGTGGTTCCATGGTAAAACAGTTCCAAATTCTCAACTAGGCATATTTGTTTGAGTGGTCCACCTACAAAGTTATAGAGTTGACCATTGAACAACACAGGTTTGAACTGCACAAATCCACCTACACATAGATTTATCTTGATAAAATACACTGTAAATGTATTTTCTCTTCCTTATGATTTTCTTAATAACATTTTATTTTCTCTAGCTTACTTTATGATAAGAAGACAGCATCTAATACACATATCATATAAAATATGTGTTAATTGACTATTTATGTTACTGGTAAAGCTTCTAGTCAACTGTAAGCTATTAGTAGTTAAGTTTGGGGAAGTCAAAATTATATATGGATTTTTGACTGTATGGGGGCTGGTGTCCCAACCCCCATTGTTTAAAGGTGAACTATATATAAATAGCATAACTAGGAATATATTTATTTCTTCCATCAGAAATCTAAATAGTTATTGGACATTTAATTGTGTTACACCAATTTAATTCAATATAATTCGACAATTGGAATTTAGTTTAATGGAAGATAATTATTATTTCTCATCACAGAGCAAAAAAATGACTTAAGGAATTCTTTACTACTTGATTATCTTTTGACAATTACATCGGTAGTAGGCAATATAATGGCTGACCAAAGATGTCTATGTCTGAATCCTCAACACCTATGCATAAGTTAGTTTATGGGGCAAAGGGAAATTAAGGTTGTGAATGGATTAAGCTTGGTAATCAGCTGATCATAAATTACGGATATTAGCTTATATTATGTAGGTGGGCCCAATATAATCAGAGGGGTCCTTAAAAGGGGAAGGAGAGAGAAGAGAGTAAGAAATACGGTAGCACAAAAAGAACTACTTTTAGTCTTGCTGTCTTTGAAGATGGAGTCATGAGCCAAGGAATGTAGATGGCCTCTAGAATCTGGAAAAGACACATAAAAGGATTCTCCTCTAGAGCCTCCAGAAGGAACACAATCCAGCTGACACCTTGATTTTAGCTCAGTGAGACCCTTTTTGGACTTTTTACCTCCAGAACTATAAGATGCTGTAATTTTGTTGTTTTGAGCCCCTTCATTTTTGGTAGGTTTTTATAGTGGCAATAGGAAATAAATATACTTCCCAACCCTACCTCACTACCATCTCTAGTGTCTGTCAGTAAATTATTTTTATTTTCACCACAAGGTATTCTGACAACTTGATTTACTCTATACAAAACTTCATCTGTCTATCTTGATGTCTTTGATATATTGATTTGGGCCAAATCCAAACTACCCAAAAGGTGATATTTCCATCTCACTTGCTAGTCCCTTGGGCCAAGTAGCGTTTGGATTCATAGTTTTGAAAATTAGCTACCCCATATTTAAGTGATCCAGTTCAGAAGCAAAACCTAATTACTTAATTACTCTGGGGAATCTTCAAAATTCAATGCACAGAAGCAGTTACATTTATTTTCGGAAAATATCTTCCCTTCTAATTTAGTTGCTGCCATTCAACTACACAAAATTTTATATCTGATTTTATATTTTATTAAAATAGATTTTAAAATAAAGGTAACACTTATAAGAAATTCCATAATTTACTTATACTAGAATGAAATGGTCTCCCACTTAGGCATTTTGCAAAATCTGATAGCACAACTTATTTTTCTCTTATGTATAAACGTCCAAATCAATTGTTAATTATTACATTTAAAGGACCATTTGTAAATCATTGGACCAATGATGAAAATGTGTGCCTTTGGCCTAATGCCTAAGTACTTCATTTGTATAATAATGCATGTTTTACAAAAGAGGCCTTTGTTTTTGTTTTTAACTCCATGGATTTATGCCTAGGTGGGTAAAATTTGTTCTTAAGCTCTGGTGACTACAGAAAATATTCCTATAAAATAAGAGAGCACTAAGTTCATACCAAAATTTATAGTTACAAATGTAAAATTATCATTATCTTGTGTTTTTAAAGTGCAAATTACTCTAAACACATTCCTCTACTTGAACTATGCTGGGTTATAGAAGGGCAATAATCAATAAGGTAGCTCATTATCTGTGATACCTCTAATTACCCTGTGCTAGTACTGCTGTAATGGTTTAACCAATGCATATTAAAAATTTTGCTAACAGGATCTTGTTATCATCCTAATTTTGCTTTGGAATTTTATTAGAAAATCAGGTTACTCATCTGAACTGCCACAACAACAGCAATATCCCTAGGGTATTTTTTTTTTTCATATCAAGGTTAATTTAAAGTGATTAGCATAAGTACTACAGATGTTGCTATGGGGATAAAAACTGCACATCTTCTATGATGGACATTATATGATTGCTGTTACAGGCCTGGTAAAATTGGATTATTTGTTTTAATGTCATGCAAAGCAAGTCACATGATAGAGATCAGTATCTTTTTAATAGCATTCCATATTCCTATATCAATCACCTTTTCTCTTCTTTAGAATGGTATGTATACAAAAATCACTACTTTATTATTGGCCTAAGTAAATTTATCATGTTGTGTTGGGATGTTCAGAATATTTCTCTTAACTGGTATTGATTCGTCCATCTCCCAGGAGGAGCGAAACAGTAGTTAAAAGGAAAGTGTTTATTCACATTCAATTCATTCAACATTCATTGAGAACTTACTATGGTTCTGGCATTTTCTACACTCTGACAACGAAATGAAATTTTGTAGTCAATATTTATTCCGGGTTGTTTTTGTTTTTGTTTTTTCTAATTGAATCGGGACACAGATTAGCTTCCAGCCCTGTAAATAAATACTGAGAGGCAGAGATTAGGATTGGAATACAGAGTAGATTGTACCCTGCCTTTGAAAGTTGGTAAGAAAAGGACACCAGTGAACAATGGAGAAGACAAATGAGAGCTCCAGACATCTATCAGTTGCAGTGGTAAACAGTGGGCACTTCAGAAGAAGAGAAGAAGGAATAAATATTGAAATAATTGAAAAATAAATATGGAAGGAAAGTATTTCATCATCTATCATTTTTATTGCTGGTATTTGGAGAGAGGTTTTGGTAAAATTGAGTGGAAAATCAAGGAGAAAGCAATAAAGTTAAAGAGAAGGTGGGGCTCATAACAGTCATTTCTCACCATAGGCAGGATTTGGGTGTTTCTTAACATTGAGGAATTGAGGGTGTGGGATGAGGAGGACACCATTGATAAAGAAAAAATGAAGAAAGTGTTTAAATAAGAGCATTCAGTTGCCATAAAATATGATCATGGAAGCAGGGCCCACTCTGTTTCCCCACAGAGTATAGATTGTGGGGATAAATTGATAGTTTGTGCAGTTCTGAACTTTTGAATGTGTAAGAAGAGTAGTAACGATATAAGATGGAATATAATTATCAAGGTAACAATAGAACAACATAATAGGGAATTTTTTAAAAATTCTCTGAAAAAGTTTTACAGATATTTATGACGCTATTGATCACTAAAATATCAAGGTATTTCTTAGAAAATTTTGTGGTTTTCAATCTCACAGTATTGTTGGGGGTTGTGGTGCAAGAGGGAGATTTAAAAAATAGGAACTTAATATTAAAATAGGATATTTAATAGTGACAAATTATCTATAGGATGCAATTTTTCATTGGAAATTTTTAAAAATTTTCATGAATTGCAAATTTGCTCCAACTCTTAAATTTCATAGAAGCAAATGTATTGAGTTCCTGAATCCTTTTCCCCCAAAATCTTTAATCAGGATCCCCATCATTTTCTATAATTTTGGTCCCAAAGAGCAGATCACAGTAGCTGTGGTATAAAAATTTACTTCCTCTAGATTTCATTATTAAAAATGCATTGCAATCCCATAACCTCTGTAGAGATTTTTCCTGAGACCCTGCCCAATGTAACAGCAGGGAGGAAGCCATCAACTCTCCTCTGCAAATGCTCTGTTTGTTCCTAGAATTTTAAAATTAAATTACTTAGTGATTGTAATCGAATTGATATTTCAATGTAACAAGTACAGCAGGAAATATCCTTGCCACTCAGAATACCCCATCAGTATACACTTTCCTCTAGCTTATCCTATTTCCCCTGTATCAACCTTGATAAGTGGCCATCAATAATCTACTGAAGCATCGTCAGTGATAGCGGATCACTTCCTCCAGTGGCAGCCTCTTTCATTTTCAAATAGATTCGTTTAATAGAAAATTCTTCCTTAGGTTTAACTGACACTTGGCTTCTTAAAACTTTCCTCCATTAGTCCCAGAGGTGGCCTATCTGTCTATCTGACAGTTATCAAATATTTGAAAACACTTACCAAGTCCCACCATCATTTCCAGCTCCATATTGGTAAAAGTAAATTTGTTTCTTCTTACTCTAAAGATTATTCTCCCTTCCTTCATACTTTATGTCATTTTAGGATGTTTCCTGTCATCAAGCACTGATACTCTTACTGATTTTTTTCAATGTTAAATACAATTAAGATAATCAACCTATGGCTGTATTTATAAAGTTCTTGATGTAGCCTCCCTGTATGGTTTTGTTGTTGTTTCTCATTGTATTTTAGTTTTAGTTTCATTGTATCTCACAATGCATCTTCACTATAATAGTTAATAAACATTTATCATCTGTCTCCTTCACAAAATGACCACTGCAGTGTCTCATCAAATGCTAGCTCCCTCTCGTATGTCACATGTCATGTGTCACATACAGTCTTTCAAGAATTCATTCACAGCATATAGGGAGGGTGCAAACTTAAATTATAAGCAATAATATATTTTGTGATAATATCTTCTAAATATTTCTAGGTAGAATTAATGAATAAAGTAATTGATAAAGAACAATCCATATTTGAAGTGTATTAGCTAGAATTCACTTGGTAATTACATTTATTCTTACCCTTAAAGTAGTCCAGCTACACATATGGAATGATTTATATGGGTGGTAACCAGCTCAGAGGAAGTAGCCAAAGACTGTCAGGGGTGCTGAGTTTCAGCTTCAACTCTCTTTTTCATATAGTTAATCATGTAATGAAATCACTACAGATTAATTGAACAGCTCTTTTGCATTTCATGGTATGGTAGAGAGTCAAAAAAACAAGCTTCTTACAGACTTAGTCTTACTGAGGGGGTAAAAACTAACAAATGAAGAAATAAACAAAACAAAAAACCCACTTGAGCAAGCAATTATAATGCACAGTGGCAAGTATCATATTAACAAACAGTACTGTGAACCCATGTGGGTTACATAACCCACATAATCCATTTGAGTGGATCCCAGGAAAGGCGGTGTCCCAGTTTAATCTAAAGATGAGACAATGCATGGATATTTAAGGTACTGAAAGTAGTTCCTTTTGGTTCTGTCTGGTTAGTTCTATTACTAACAGTTTTAGTAATGGGGATAAGAGAGATTAGTCTGGAAACATCATGACTAGTGTTGTGAAACATATTAAGTAACTTTGGACTTTAAGAGCAATAGGAAGACATTGAAGGCTATTAGTAAGAAAATAATTGATTTGAAAAAGATTACGGATGCCCTGAATAGCAGGTTTGGTGGATGGTCAGATAAGCAAGTGGTAGAGTAGAGGGCTGATGAGTTCAGTAGGGAAGATTGTATGTGACAATGTATAGGACATAATTACAACTTTAAGGTCTTGAGAGAGAACTTGGATAAAGACATAAATTTGAGTCATCAACATATAAATATAAATGAAGGACTAAATGTTTCAAAACAATCTTTCAGGAATTGTAATTAGAGTGGGTAAAGGGCCAGAAACAGAGCATTGAGGAGCGGCAAAATTTTATCGATGGGCAGAAGAAGAGGTACCTATGGGGGATCCCCAGTAAAGCGGCCAAAATCACAGGAGGAAACCAAACAATGTGGAACATGGAAGCCAAGGGCAGGCGCCTTTCAGTGAGAGTGAACCATAGTGCCACCTGCTACCAAGATTTTAATAAGAAGGTAAAAGGGCCTAATGGATTTAATGATGAGAAGGTCACTGTGAACTTGGAGTTTCAGTGGAGTGTTGGGGTCAGAAGGAAGATATCTCTGAGTAGAAAAGAGAGACATTGGATATTAAAGTCTACTGACAAGCTGCTTGACCTTGGCCAGGATTCCAAAAATCTTGTCTCATTACCCTTGTGTGAAATTATGTTAAAATCATTCATCACTATGGGTCCTCTCATACATTTAAAATTATCAGAATAAATCTGTGACCTTCAGCCAATTAGTCTATAGGTTTCTATCCTTAAGACCTTTCTGATACAGTGTAAATGTGAGGGTATTTATGTTTACAATGATAGATTAGAAGGAGGTTATTGTATTAAATCTTGCTGAACTTTTTGAATATCTTAAAAGTTTTTCCCACAAATCTAAGCAATGAAATTCTGTATCAGACTGGCAGATATTAAAATGATAATACTCATTATCATCATGGGTATGAGAAACAGCACTGGAGTACAGTAAGGCAGGCAGTTAGGCCTTAGTGTAAGAACTTGGACACATTTAGTGAAGTTTGAAATATGCATATCAAAAGATGCAGAAATTTTACTACAAGGAAATTAATGTATAGCAAAACATGCACATACACACATTTTATTTTAGCATAGCTTGTAATCACACACAAAAAATGAAATTAGCTTATATATCTATTTAGAGGGTCTAGCTAAACAATTATTGGTATAGACATACAATGAAATATTTTATAACTTGTTTAAAAGAATGAGCTAAATCTGAAGACGCAATATAGAGAAATGTTTGAGAAAAAGCTTCTCTTCTTTTTTGAAACAAAAGGGTGAAGAGTATTTTTCTCTCTTTTAAGAAAAATAATTACACACACATATATATCAGCAAATGTCAGGAAGAAAATCGTTAACAGTAATTACCACCAGGAGTAGATAGGATGTGAGTTACAGTGGGCATTTAATTTTCTTTGGGGGCTTTTTTTCTGCTGTTTACACTTTTTTTTTTAAACAGGGCTATGTATTATTTTTGCAATAACAAAAATAAAAATAGAAACAAAGGTATGTGTCTTGTAACATACGCTTTTGTTTAAAACCCTAATCATCTCTCACTGCTCCTGCTTGCTGTCCCATTTTGCTGCCCTATTGTAACTGTGTGTCTAACTGCAAACAGCGCTGTGTAAACTGCTTCTATGTTGCCTTCTTATCTTCCTCTACTTACAGTATGCCCCACTTTCTTAAGCTCCCTCATCTAGTATTCACCTGAAATGAGATTGACAACTGTGTAGGGAAACTTCTTTTATATAATGATAGGCTTTGAGTATTTAATTGATTTAATTTTATTTAAGAGCGAGCAAGGCCTTCATCTTACACACGTCTTTATATCAAAGGCACATTTCTAAGTGTCTGCTCTGAATGGTTTAGCTGGCTCCTTGAGTTACAATTCTATAGTAGGGAAATGGGGTGAAATCACATTACTGAAAAAGGCATGTGTCTGGCAAGTTCCCAAGGCATGAGTATTTTTGGCATGATGAACTGTGAATTTGATGTTGATGCTTGCGCACAACAAGCAGGTGGTTCAAATCTAATTTTGTCACCAGCAAAAATGAACTATATTTAAAAGTATAAACTGTTTGTTGTATAGGAAAATCTTTACCCAAAATGAACAATAAATAAATCAAGGTCAGTACTATTAAATTTTCTATGTAATAAAGTAAACTTAATTGAAATGATCTGAAATACCTTGTCTATTCCAGAAGCTAACAATTTGAGGTATAGGAAATTGGGAAGCATTACAAATGCCTGCAACTTTTCCAGAGCGCTTTTTTTTTTAAAGATTTTATTTATTTATTTGAGAGAGAGAGAGCACAGAGGGAGAGGGAGAAGCAGACTCCCCGCTGAGCAGAGAGCCCGATGTGGGGCTCAAGTCTGGGACCCTGAGATCATGAGCTGAGCTGAAGGCAGACCCTTACCTGACTGAGCCACCCAGGTGCCCCAGAGCACTTTCTAATAATGATATATCTAGGGATCATATGAGTTTGCTAAAGTAAAGATATGGAAAAGACTTATGGAGAGGTATCCAAGTCATTGCAAACACACACACACACACACACACACACACACAAACACACACACCTCTCTCATCTTTGGTTGTAAATGGCCAGAAATAAGAACATAGTATACAAAGTATGTTCACTGCCAGTTGGAATAAAACATCAAGTGATTTGGAGAGGGTTAACCTATAAAAAGACTAAAATTCATTAAGATGACTCAGTAAATTTCTCATTACTTAAATTCAAAAATGAAGTTTATATTAACCTTTTGTGTGTGTGTGTGTGTGTGTGTGTGTGTATTTTGTAGGCACCTAGGATACTACTAATTTTCTAAAAGTAATTACCATATCAGTATGGGCAAGGCAGCCAGTAATATATTAAAGGTTTCTCAAAGAGAAGAGGAGTTTAATACCCCGGGAGGACCTCACTGGTTGGAGCCCTCAGGAGACGTTAGCATCTCCTATTAAGAATTCTCACTACCATAATTTGTGATAATTTTTCATTTTAATTATTATTAATTAATTAATTAACTTAATTTTATTAAATAAATCATGAACAGGTAAATAAATTGTACAACAGCCTGACCTAAAACCCCCAACATCCATCCCAATAGAAACCATGTTTTCACCTTTTCTGTTTGTTCTCATAGTCATCTCTTCTAACAATAATCTATGCTATTATTATTCAATTTATCTTTAGATATTTTATTTCTTGTGTTAAAAGATAAGCATTTAGCTTATTTACACTGTCACTTTCCATTTGCTATGAGTTTTTACATAGGTATGTCAATATCTTTCCACTGATTATTATATAGGTTTAAGTAACATGACAAAGACCCTACATTTTTTTTTTAAAGATTTTATTTTTTATTTGCTGGAGAGAGAGAGAGAGAGCATAAGCACGGGAGCATCCGGCAGAGCAGGCAGAGGGAGAAGCAGGCTCCCCACTGAGCAAGGAGCCTGATGCGGGACTTGATCCCAGGACCCTGGGATCATGACCTGAGCCGAAGGCAGACGCTTAACCGACTGAGCCACCCAGGCGCCCTGACCCTACATTTTTATGTCTTCCATTTTTTTAACTGTGTCTGACTCCACACACTATGTTGGATAACACTGTTAGCATCCTATCATGTCATCTGTCTCACAAGCTCTTCTCTCTTTCCCACTTCTGTAGTGTACTCTTATTTTTATATTGTCAGGGTTGATGACAGCTTATAGTCTAAAGTAGCCATAATTAAACTTGCAGTGATTGATTTAAAGCTTGAATCTCAAAATTGGAATCTGTAAAAAAGCCTCTAGAGAGTTATAACCATTTAAATATTGTCTCTGCAAAGCAAATCAGTGTGCTAGGATTTTGCTTCATTCTCTATGGGCTTAATATTATGATTCGTGTACCACTCAAGGGATCCTAACATAAAGTCAAATGGATTATTTTTCTTACATACTATCAGTTTCTTAAATCACACTTTAATCAGTTTAGTTCCTGCCTGGAGTGGAACTCCCAGGGGAGACTTTTAATTTTTAAGTTTTTAATTGGTACCATTTTTCTTACTTTAAAAAGAAATAGATCTCCCCTTTTGCTTATAAGCTGATCATCACATCGAAATTAATACATGGAATTTGTATGATTCTGTTCTTGGATTTTGACCTCTTACTCGAATTTGAGTTGGTAGTATTCTAGACTTACAGCTCAGTGCTACTCTGTCATTTGAAGTTTCTTTTTCAAGAATTCCTGGTTTTGGGCACCTGGGTGGCTCAGTTGGTTAAGTGTCTGCCTTTGGGTCAGGGTCCTGGGATCGAGCCCCACGTTAGGCTCTCTGCTCAGCGAGGAGCCTGCTTCTTCCTCTCCCTCTGCCTGCCACTCCCCCTGCTTGTGCTCTCTTTCTGTCTCTCTCTGTCAAACAAATAAATAAAATCTAAAGTAAATAAATAAATAAATAAATAAATAAATAAATAAATAAATAAAGACTTCCTGATTTATTTCTACTATATACCATATCCTGTGCCTTTCTTATTATTGATTTTCAACTTCATTTTGCTGGATTTTTTTAATCTACTAGTCTGCTTTGTTTAAGCATAGCGATTGAGTATCAAAGCCTCAAAAGTACACTGATAATGGAGAGGTAGACACAATCTGAACTAATTCCTATTAAAGTTGGTAACAATTGCCATTAAAACACCAAAAAATGTGAAGGAACATGTCCTCTTTTGCTGTTTAAGATAATATATTCAACATAAACCCAGCTAAGATCAACTCTCTGGGTTTTGATAGTTGCACTTTATGTAATTCACATTCCCATATGAATTGGAAATGATGAATTGTTAATAGCTTCCCTAGGGTTTCACTTCTCTTCTGACACTTCTCAAGAATTGCATCATATTTTAGGAATGAAAGAACGTAATTTATTCCAAGAAGCCTGAAAATCTTCAAGTACTATTCAGGGAGTTGCAAAATCACTTGTTAAAAGAAAAAAAAAAACATTTTGCTTGTGTTGTGAGGAAGAAAATGTCATAATGAAGTTACAAGCTGCTTCAAACTATGACAATACTGATTTTGAAATATTTTATGTTACAATACCACACTGAGCCATTAGGATAATGACACCTCTTCCTTAAAAACGATTTCTTACAAGTAACATGAATCTTTCCCCCTCTTCTAAGTAACTTACATTTCATACAAAAGAAGTTATATTTATAATTTTGCATTTACACCTTGTCTTCCAGAAAAATGCTTTTTAAAAATATGATAAAAAATGAATTCCATCTCCTCCAGCCATATTAGGGGAGATGCAACCAAGTTCCTTCACTTTGGACAAGCAATACCTACAAGGTAATGGTAAGGCATGTTAAGACACTTTTTGAAAGATTTTGAAATATTGAACAACGTGACTATGATACAGACATAGCGATATTGACTAACAGAACAAATCAAAGTTTGTTTGGAAAAAACAAACAATTTATGGGAACATTCCTGCCAAGGTGTCAAGATGCTGCTTAAACACCTATAGAGATCAAACATTTATTATGGTATTGAGCATCTTTGCTTTCTCAGACTCAGGACTATTGCTAAAAGATGTAATGTGCACTAAAGCAAGGTCCTTGTTCTTAAAGACCATGGATTCAGGGTAGCAGCTCCAAATCTTATTTTTAAACGAAATACACAAAGCAGATGATGATTACATCTAGGGCACTCCCATAGACATATGCAGTTTTGATCTCTGTCCCCTCTTTTCACCCCACCAGCTCAAGGCACATGGTGATTACATCTGTGAATCTTTTTTTTTTTTTACAAATAATTCACATTTTTTAATTGAAGTATAGTTGACACACGATGTTACATTAGTTTCAGGTGTAACAACGTAGTCATTTAGAGACTTTTAAAAATCAACAACCATTTGTCTGTTTAGAGTATTTATTTCATGTTCTGCTCCTTTCTCCAACTCTTGGCCAAAAGCTGCTGGATGCAGGTAAGGGCAGGATGAGGAATACAAACAGAGGCTGTAATAATTCCTGCTATTTTAGGCCCACTGATGTAGAGCACTAGTACACCTGTGGTTCCTGAGATTTCCTTCTGTGAATGTAAACCAGTAGAATGGGTGATATAATATGGAGAATCAATTCTGAATTTATTATCTACGTTGAACTGACTTTTTTTTTTGATACAGTACTTTGTGTATGTATATAATTCTTCATCTTCAGTGTGTCTTCATTTTACTGCCGTGGCACAAATTCTTCCGCAATTTCTCTCGAGATTCACCCCCCATCACACGTGAGCTTGCCTTCAATTACCATTTATTTCATTTTTTTTCTCACTGTAAGGCAATTACTAAGGGGGTGG
Organism: Callorhinus ursinus; assembly: GCF_003265705.2. Lineage (NCBI taxonomy): Eukaryota > Metazoa > Chordata > Mammalia > Carnivora > Otariidae > Callorhinus > Callorhinus ursinus. Next base: position 21,567,128 of record NW_027397063.1, read on the forward strand.
TATCCTTGTAAGAGCACCTGGGAATGGATTGTGTATAGTTATCCAAGAACTTAATTCTACATTTTAAATTTCTTAGAAAGAATACAGTGCAATCATTAGGTTGGATTGCTTTCTCTTCTTTTGCCTTTTCTCCTCTCTACAAGAACTTCATAATCTCTCCTTAATTTCCCAATTTGTTTTCTCTTATTTTTTTCTCTAAGCTAAACTGGGTGTTCTTCCTCCTCTAATAGAATACACTCTTTTCTGGATTTACCATATTTGATCAATATTATCTACCCAAAACACATATACCAATTGATCATGATGCAGAACTGACTTGCAACACATAATGTGAACTATTTCTGGACACAAAAAATTATTTTCAGTCAGCAGTTGTCAGAATAGTCCTTATATTGACCCCAAATCTATGTGCCCTTAATCCTTTGCATTGGACCTAGTTCTGATATCTCAGGTGAAACCTGTTTACATGATTAGCTTTCAACAATAATTTAGGAAAAAAACTATCATAGATTCTAAATGCCACAAAGCCTGGTTTTGAAGCATTTCCATCATTCTGCCACTTTTTTTTAGAACACACACCAATTCAACAATGTCCATACAGTTTAGTATTAAAGGAAATCCTTTTTTTATCTCAAGTCAATTAACCAACATATTGTACATCACTAGTTTTTGATGTAATGTTCTTTGATTCATTAGTTGTGTATAACACCCCGTGCTCATCACATCATAAAGGAAATCCTATAGTTGCAACTATTAGCAAAAAGCATAAAGGAGCTGCAGACTCCTTGGTTGTGAATACTGTAAGCTTATAGGTTTTTGAGTCAGTTGAACCTGGGCACAAATCCCAGTTCTGATGTTAACTAGCTGCGTGATCTTGATCGGCTGTTCAAGTCACCTCCCTGAGCCTCAATTTACCCTTCCGGGGTAACTCCTGTCTGCCTCGTATCTCACTGTAAGGTTTAAATGAGATGTGATCAGCTCAGCACAGTGCCTGATACAAAGCAAGGATCCAGTAATGGTGGCTATTGTTCTTGTGGTCATTATTGTCTATTATTATTATCATTACTCCTACTACTCCTCTGGGAATGTTTACTTTTAGACAAAAAAAATGTCACATCACTGAGTCCCTGTAAACTTAGAGTCAAAGGGAACCCCCATCATGTCTCTCACATATGCTGCTGCTTTATTCTAGGGCATCTCTTTAAATGACTGCAAAAGTACCTGTCCTTATACTTGTATATTAGCATATTATTTAAAAAATCTAACAAACTATTTTCTGGCATTTGTGCCAAATGACTTGACCAATGCTATTTCTAATTGGTTATTAATATTACTTTATCTCTCCTTTATTTTCTCACCCCTTCCTTGACATGTCTAGATAAAAAGTGGGAAGGAAAAGAAATACAGATATTTCTCACTAAAACAAAGAATTGGTTCAGTCCTAAATTAAATTAATTCAATCCATGGGAGTTGAAGAGAGGATGAAGGGAGAAAGCAATCAAACTTTTTGCTCACCTTAGAAACATAGAATTAGAAAAATGTTAACAATGTAGATAATATTTTCCTTTAAACTGTCATTACCTCAAGCTGATAACTTTTAAGAAATAGGGCACATCAACAAACATTAAGCAAACACTCTTCCTTTCTGCCTTAATAGGATCAACCTTAGCTGAGAAAAACTGCTTTATCATCATCACCATAAACACCTGACCATTGTTAAGTGCCTGTTACAGGCAAAATTACGAATATTAAAAAATATGAGATATAAACTCTGGTGGGGGTCAAAAGACGTCTAAAGATAGAAAAAGGAAGCATTGGTGTGCCAAGCAACAGTAGACCCAGGATGTACTTCAGCTCAGAGGATAAAAACTTTCTCATGTGGCTGAGATAAGGCAAGCAGTCCAGAAGTCAGGGAGAATGAGATTTGCATTTAAAATTTCCTGTCTACGCACAGCAAAGGAAACAGTCAACAAAACAAAGAGGCAACCCACAGAATGGGAGAAGATACTTGCTAATGTTACTACAGATAAAGGGCTGGTATCCAAGATCTATAAAGAACTTCTCAAACTCAACACCCAAAAAACAAATAACCAAGTCAAAAAATGGGCAGAAGACATGACAGACACTTCTCAAAAGAAGACATACAAATGGCTGACGGACACATGAAAAAATGTTCATCATCATTAGCCATCAGGGAAATTCAAATCAAAACCACATTGAGATACCACCTTACACCAGTTAGAATGGCAAAAATGGACAAGGCAAGAAACAACAAATGTTGGAGAGGTTGTAGAGAAAGGGGAACCCTCTTACATTGTTGGTGGGAATGCAAGTTGGTACAGCCACTTTGGAAAACAGTGTGGAGGTGCCTCAAAAAATTAAAAATAGAGCTACCCTATGACTGAGCAATTGCACTCCTGGGTATTTACCCCAAAGACCCAGATGTAGTGAAAAGAAGGGCCATATGAACCCTAATTTTCATAGCAGCAATGTCCGCAATAGCCAAAGTGTGGGAAGAGCTGAGATGCCCTTCAACAGATGAATGGATAAAGAAGATGTGGTCCATATAGACAATGGAATATTACTCAGCCACCAGAATGGATACCCAGCTTTTACATCAATGTGGATGGGACTGGAGGAGATGATGCTAAGTGAAATAAGTCAAGCAGAGAAAGTCAATTATCATATGGTTTTACTTATTTGTGGAACATAAGGAAGAGCATGGAGGACATTAGGAGAAGGAAGGGAAAAATGAAGGGGGTGGAAATCGGAGGGAGAGATGAACCATGAGAGACTATGGACTCTGAGAAACAAATTGAGGGTTTTAGAGGGGAGGAGTGGGGGAATGGGTTAGCCCGGTGATGGGTATTAAGGAGGACATGTACTGCATGGAGCACTGGGTGTTATACACAAACAATGAATCATGGAACACTACATCAAAAACTAATGATGATTAACATAACAATAATAATAAAAAAACTAATGGTGTATTGTATGGTGACTAACATAACATAATAAAATAAAATAAAATAAAATAAAATAAAATAAAATAAAATAAAATAAAATTTCCTGTCTGGGATGCCTCTGCCTTCAGCTCAGGTCATGATCCCGGGGTCCTGGGATTGAATCCCCAGTCAGGCTCCTTATGCAGCAGAGAGTCTGCTTCTCACACTGCCTGCAGCTCCCCCTGCTTGTGCTCTCTCTCTGTGTCAAATAAATAAATAAAATCTTTTAAAAAGTAATAAAACAAATTTTCCTGTCTAACTCTTTATTCTTTTTATGATTACCCTTGGATACAGTGTGCTCTTACCCAAATAAGGCAAATGTTTGTAAACCCCCAGACAATGACTTGTCAAGTTTTTCCTCCATGCTGTTCATCAACCCAAAAATCTCTATCTTTCAGTCTTCACTTCCGTCCACTCTGCCAGACCTTCTCCATAACTTAGGACAATACACTTCCTTTTTCAGGAAACTTTTCTTATAGAGTTCTTCTGGAATCTTCCTGTCATATGTCTTTGTGAGTTGGCAACATCTGTGTTTGTCATTTATATCTATTAGCGTGTCACTCTCTCGAGAGTTAATGACATACCTGATTTCTCTCTTGAGCCCAGCATCGAAGGGACTATGTAGGACACATAGTCACAGAACACAGGCTGACAGTTATATCATAGTGGAGGCACCCAGACCACATTTCCAGTCCTAGATTCATCCCTTTTTGGCTTTTACTTGGATGTGATATTTGACTTCTCGAAGGCTTAGTTTCTCCATCTGTAAAACCAGCATAATCCTGTCTTCATTGTAAGATTCCTAGTCAATTGAAAATAATAGGTGTAAAACACATCCTACTATGCCAGGCATGTAGCAGAGACTCAATAATTGATAGCCATTGATATTATGATTAGAATGAATGAATGTATTCACCAGTGTTCGTCAAAAATGTTTCAGGGTTACTTAGTGTCTTCAGACTTCCTACTGATGTATCTTTTAAGGCACGAGTATCTCTTTTTGGTTTTTAATCATTTGGATTCTCCTTATTATGTCGGTTACTGAGATCAGCATGGTGTGAACTATGTCTCTGGGTAGATCCCCTTTTTAGTCTCAACTGAGCCTTTCCATGCAATTGTTCTTATTTGACTCTTCCGAACAACAATTGGAGGATAAAAATGACCATTTTCAACATCCATGATTCTGATTAAGCAGACTTATTTTGTCCTGTGGACTCTAGCTTCTACTCTCCACGTTGCCCCCTATATCACACTTGAAAAAACATCATGTTTTCCTTTATGCTCTTTTCTAAGAATAAGGTTTTTGAGGAACATGTCATCTTCTGATTCCAGCTATATTCTACCTCTCTGATGAAATACATCTTTTCAATGAAAATCCTCAACTCAGTGAGTATATGATATGATGATAGCGTGATCAGCACTGATTCTGCTAGACTTTCCTTATTCCTCTCTTCCCTCAATTCTTTGCTTACCTTTCTGTTCAGACTTGAATTAGTGGTTCCTTGAGTAGATGATAAGAGAAATCATGGAAACACTGCACGATCTCTAGAAGTTTGCCTACTTTTCCACTGTCTGAAGAATCTTTTATTAAGCTGTGCTGAACACTTGGGAAATTTGGAGAAGATGCAGTTAGTTAATAAATTGTCTTATTCCTCTACTAGAGAGAAAAACGGGGTATTTAAGCCATATCATCAGACACTCTGCGCATCACCGGTTTTATGAATGAGATTTTCCTCACTAACTTTCACTAATAGTGCTGCTGAATATATCAGTAGATTTTAACCTACCATACCTTTTCTATGTTAAGTAACTCAAAACTTCCGTTTGCTGCTTGTTCAGAACCTTTCAAATGCTTCTCGTAATTTTTTCATGAGGACAAAGTTGTGCTTTTAAAAAAAATAATTATTATTCTTGCCCATTACTGAGAAATGCCTGTTGAATGCTAAATTGTATCACTGGTGGGATAATTCCAATCTGGGAATTCAAACTAATTATTTCCCCATATCTTTTTAATTTGCCTTTTAGTTGTCAATTGTTTATCAGATATTGATGGTATAAAAATGTTTTAATGTGCTTGGCATCAATTGCCCAGCACTCAAATATGTTCACTGTAGATCAGCTTGAGCTTTTGAACACAGCTAGTATCTCCCTGAGAGACAGTATTATCATTTTTTCCCACATGACATAATATATGTTATCACAAGACAGTAAATGCTCAGGGTCTACACTACTGATTATTGTGTCTTAAGCAATGTATGTATGTATGTATTTATTGTTATATTCAATTAGCCAACATATAGTACATCATTGGTTTTTGGATGTAGTGTTCAACGATTCATTAGCAATGTCTTTTTAACTTAAGTTTACCCCTATGATATGGACATTTTGAAATCCAGGTTATAAACAAATAGTCCTATTTTTAAAAGTTTTTTAACATGTAGATATGATCAAAGAGTGTACTATCATCTGAATATTATAATATCCTTATATTTCCAAATTCTCATATTTTTTACACAGAAAAACCTGTTTTAACTTTGTATTTATAAAACACCTTAAATGCTTCTAAGAACCAAAGAAAAAACATATGTGCTAATAAATGAAGAGCATCTTATTTGCCATGGACAGTTGCACTCCTCTTATGCATATTTGATGATAGTAATTTACTACCCCTCTCTTAGCCTCCAATGACCCTGTGGTAATATGGAATAATTTTAACAAGGAAGACAATCACAGGTCCATCAAAAGAATTTTGCCCTCATATTTTTATTCAGATCGTATATGTGACCTACATGTCAGTCCGTTAGAGAGCAAGAAGTTAATGGCTCAGATTTTGAATGAATGTTAATCTTTTCAGGCTCTGTGACACCATGACCTTTTTGAGTGTACCAAAATGGAACCTTCCCCTTCTGGAACTAGTAACCCATCCCCCAAGCATACAGAGGTGGGAACGTACCAGATTTAGGTTTCATAGTTCACATTTCTCTAGCACGAGTTGTTGTTTTTAGTTTGAGCGCTAAGTATGCCAAATTGACAGTAAATTACTGAACAGTGAACAAAGCGGAAAATTGATAACCTCTATGTATCTTTACAACACAAATATACCTATTTAATAGATCTTTTTTGTCACTTGTTATTTTTAAAAAATGCACTGTTGGCAGTATGGTATTTTGTTTTTTGCTCAGAGACAATACTTGCCTTACAACTTCTTTTACATTTACTCAGTAAAAAGAGTCATATATAGTGTGACCATATAATTTATTGTCTGAATTGAGGGATATTGAGAAAGAAAGAGGAGCAGGTCTGCTAGAGTCAGGGTCATGGTGTAAGTCATGATCATCTAGGCAGGCTGAGATACCTCCTGATCCTTTCCTTGTAAAACTCAGCCATCTGAAGCCAAAATGGACTTGAAATTACCCAAATGGGTAAAGGTGGCTCCATTCTGTACTATTACTTACTTGTCCTCTTTGTTCTAATGAGATTTTGATTCCTCTTTGTTCAATGAGCTATCTAAGAGTGGTGCATGAAAAAATTTCATATGATTTCTGATGTATTATTAAATGTTCAATTCATGTAATTTGACATACTTAAGAAATAAATTGCTTTTCCATTTTTGTAGAATCGTAATTTAATCCCAGTAGAAATCGGATATTAATATGCGAAAAGATTCAAAACTAACTCCAAAATAAAATGTGTGTGTGTAGTCATTGGCATACAATAGCCATAGAATCATGGAAGTTGTCATAAACATGACATGGTAGCTCAAAAATTCTAGGACTCTTGGATTCCAGTTTCATGGCATCAGATTTAATAAAGGTATCCATCGCAATTATCTGCAATATAATTAGAGCACAAAATGTTCCCATATCCCCTGCTTCTGGAGATTACAAAGCAAGGGAAACTTGGATTTGCATTTAAATTTTTCATGTATTGAAAGTTAAAAGGCCCCGCCTCTTAATATCATTACATTGGTGTTAGGATCTCAACATATGAATATTGGGGGGATGCAAACATTCAGTCCATAATCCTCACTCTTTTCTTTTCAATTGTAGTATAAGTGACATAAAACACTTTATTACTTTCAGGTATAATATGTAATAATTTGACACTTTGACACTTTGGGTGTACTGCAAAATAATCACCACAATGAGTCTAGTCACCATCTGTCACCATAAAAAGTTATAAAAACATTTTTTTCCTTGCAATAACTTTCAAGATCCACTATTCCTACAACTTTCAAACATGCACTACAATCCAGTGACTTTAGTTACCACACTGTACACCACATCCTTGGGACCAATTCATTTTACAGTGGAATTCTGTACCACCCAAAACCCCACTTTGTTCTTCATTTTCATGAGTTTTGTTTGTTCATTTGTTTTATTTTTAAATTCCACATATAAGTGAGATCATATGGTATTTATCTTTCTCTGACTTATTTTGCTTAGCATAATTCCCTTAAGGTCCATTCATGTGTCACAAATGGCAACATTTCCTTTTTATGGCTAAGTAGTATTCCTTTGTATGTGTATAACACACTTTCTTTATCCATTTATCCATCAATGGAATTTAGGTCATTTCCCTTTTTGGCTGTTGTAAATAATGCTGCAATGAACAGTGGTTTGTTTCCTTTAGGCCTTGGAATCTCCTAGATGTAAGCCCCATTGGTTTTGAGAGAAAGAACACAAGCAGGGGGAGTGGGAGAGGGAGAAGCAGGCTTCCCATGGAGCAGGGAGCCTGATGCGGGGCTCGATCCCAGGACCCTGAGGTCATGACCTGAGCCGAAGGCAGATGCTTAATGACTGAGCCACCCAGGCGCCCCAGCCCCATTGGTTTTCAAAGCTAGACACTTTAGGGGATCATCTCTCCAGAGCTGGTCCCAAGGGTTGGGGTGCCTGCTATAAGGCACAAAACATTTGCTCCTTAGGGAGGAGCTCCTATTTTGAAATCCCTTCTGACTATGGTCCGCCGTGCCAAAAGTGGGATTCTGGGTGAGAAAATGTCTATCTCTGCTACCTGTCTTCATGTAGCCCTTTTATTCATTGCTGTGAGGAGCTATTCAGTTACTTTTCAGATATCTTTCAGAGGGGATTTCTCCACATATAGCTGTATATTCAATGTGTTCATAGGAGGAGGTGAGCTCAGGCTCTTCCTATGCCACCGTCTTGGACCAGCCCCAACATCCACTTTTAATGAAAAAAAAAAAAAACAGTTGTTTTTGTTATTGTTTGTTCCTGGTCAATAAATAATGAGAAATGTCTTTTCATTGGCCATATACTGGTGACTTATGTTGTGGTGGCCCTTATGGTCTCACCAACTTGGTCATCAAATGTAATCATGCAAGAGAGTTTGCTACAATCTCAGAATATCCAGTAGAATGAATGGCTGTGTCAACTTCTGTAGTATAGTAGACACCTCACTATAGGCTTGTATCTACCACCTGTGCCTATGCCATTACCAACTGAGTGAGAAAATTTCACTGCCATCTACACTCATCACTGAGTTCTCTGTCATTGTGAGCACACACTTAGGGAGAAATCGGAGTTTCTTCACAATTGTATATAGGTTCTATTGTCCATGAAATTTCTACTGAAATACAGAAATGGCAGTAAATTGCTTGCATTAGGGGGTCCGAGGATTGTACCTTGTCTTGTAGGGTGGATTCTATGTTAAGGTCAGCACAAGAGAACTAGTAGACACAGCAGGGTATTGGATACTAAGGGACTTTCCAAAGGAATGAGGTAAAAAGCTTTGACATACAGTTTTCTCAGGAATCTTCCTAATCATGTATGCAGGGAATGCCTATTATTTGCACAGAAGTGTAATAAACAGGGGGTTTCTAAAATTAGAAATTTAGAAATAAATTTCTAAAATTAGACTCACTTGGGCTCTAATGAGAACACAGGCAGAGAAGCAGCATGAAACACTGTGCAGTGTCCTTATACCCCTGGTAGCTCACCCAGTTCCAAGTACCTGCCGCCTGGGCCAGGGGACTACTCTGGCCTGTTGCTCCTTAGGCTGGAATCATGCCTAGAATCTCTGCTTTCTGTTTTTCCATTGCTCAAAACACCATCTTGAGAAATCCCCATGTCAGCCTGATCAGACGTAGAAATTTACTAAAGAATGTAGATCAGTTTTAAAAATCCATATCCTCTTCACTGAGGGTAATTCTATATTTAAAAAAAATGTAAGACAGGAAACAAACTAACACAAGTGGTTCTGTTTGTAACATGCTCTTCTAGTCATTAAGGTTGACGAAATACATCTTCGCAGTGTTCCAAATATCACTGCAACCGAGGGAAGGAAGGAAAGGAAGGAGAGAAAGAAAAGAAGGAAGGAAGACAGAAAAGGAGAGAGGGAGGGAGCATGAAGGCGAAAAAGGTAGAGAAGGGGAAGGAGAAGGCACAAAGAAGCACAGTGGAGAAACTGCGTGACTTCAGTACACTGACCACATAAAACAACAGCCCGCCTGTTCAGACAGCTTTCAAAGTATGTTATCGTGCCACACAGATTCCTCAGCAGGAAGGAAGTCACAGAGGCTCGAAAACTCAGCTACCTTAAAATAAATTTATTAAACCATTTTTATCTTTATCCATGGGAAAGGAAAAATCCAAATCAGTTACCTTTGGGAAAATATATTAAACTAATTTTTTTTTAACACCAACACAGCAGGGAAAGCCAAAATAAAACTGTGGCCAGAATATAAACGAACCCCACAGTGGGGAAAGAAGGGAGACAAGAAAAAGACAAAAACACTCCTATCATTAGAAAGAAGAAGAAGAAACAAAGTAGAGGTAACCTGGAAAATAACTGCAATTTTTCTAGTTCATGAAAATTGCATGATTATGCTTTTAGGAGAAAATATTTATTCAGCATGTTGGTTTACATACACACATGCTATTCTGTGATGGTGATTGTGAGCTCGTATTCATAAATTCCCTTTAATAAGCCATTCTTTTCATACCATTTCATGCCTTGCCAGTGCGACACTTATTTTATTTTGGAAATGTATGCATCTTGGTGTAATATCTCAGTTATCATTATAAAAGTATCTCAACATAGTGTTTTCTTCACATAGCAATTGAAACTGTAGATTCAGGGTTGTACTTAGTGCTGACATTGAAAACTTCTGGGGGTGGTGGCGGGGGAGAAAGGGTCTGTTGTAGACCAAGAAGGAAATAATATATGTGAGCATTTTAGGCTGTATTAATGATGTATCAAAGATTATTGGCATACATATATAATAAAGACATTTGGCTGTAGGAGTACCTGCATAATACTAAACTACTAGACCTTTTTTTTTTTCATAAAGTCTAAACTGGTCCTGTTAATTGACAACTGTGTTTTTATTTTCTCCAATTTTCTTATGTTTCGTTTTCAGGAATAGAAAATAATCCATATTGCTGTTCTTGAATTCAGTGTTTATATATTTTTTTAAAGATTTTATTTATTTATTAGAGAGAGAGCTAGAGAGAAACAGCATGAGAGGGGAGAGGGTCAGAGGGAGAAGCAGACTCCCTGCTGAGCCGGGAGCCCGTTGTGGGACTCGATCCCAGGACTCCAGGATCATGTCCTGAGCCGAAGGCAGTCGCTTAACCAACTGAGCCACCCAGGTGCCCCAGTGTTTATATTTCTTTAGGAGAAATTCTGGTGGTATTTTTGTTATTCCACCTATTGGATCACTGGTAAAGAACCAGGATCATTAAAAAAAATCTATTCGATATATTATAAATTATTTTATCATCAGCCTTCACTCTGCAATGATTCTGAATCATTTTCTCTTTGATTTGTCACCTGTTATCTAATTGACTTAACACTGTTTCATGATATATGAACCCGTAGCATTTGATATTCTACTGAATGATGTAAATATATGCCAGAATTGATGGGATAAATCTGCAACTAAATAAGTTGTCATCATCTCATAAAGAACTAGTCTCTATGGTTAGCAAGAATTCACAGTGGTTCTACATAATGCTGTTATAATGTTTAGATAATTTCGATGTTAATACTTCAGTGGCTTGATGTAGACATAAATTCTTGCATATGGGATGGTCTGTGTCTTAGTTGTGCAGGCTGTTAAAACAAAGAACCATTGACTGGATTGCTCATAAACAACAGAAACTTATTTCACACAGTTTTGGAGGCCGGATGTTTGAGATCAGGATGCCAGCATGGTCAAGTTCTAGTGAGGGCTGTCTTCCAAGATACAGACTGCTGACTCTCTTGTATCCTCACATGGCAAAAGCAAAGAGAGGAAGCAAGCCCTCTCCTGGCTCTTATAAGGGCACTAATCCCATTCATGAGGGCTCCACCCTCATGACCTCATCTTGTCCTAATTACCTCCCAATAGTCCCACCTCCTAAAATCATCACATTGGGGGTTAGGATTTCAACAAATTTTGGGGGAACCCAAACAATCCAGAACAGCCTACTTAATATGGATTATTGTTTAGATTTTTCCTGCATGATAGGTACCCATCTATAATTTCTAGCCTCATAAATTAAACATGATCATTATCATATACTCAAAACAGTTTCAAGATGGGTATAGCCTATACAGCCACAATTTTTCATCCAAAACCCTTGCAGACAAGTGTTTTCAAGTTCAGAAGTTTCCAGAATCTGGGGCTATAATGGTATACATATACTAGATGTGATAAAACATGCATATGGGGTTCTATATGAGCACCTGATAATCAAAGATGGTAATATCCAGCAAAACAATGGATGTTTACAGTCAAGGAAATATGGTATTTTGAACTTGATTTTAAATCATTTTCTGATTAGAACTGATAGACAATATATTCTTAAAATAAGACATAGTGATCTTTAAAGGTTTATTTTATGTAGTCACCATCAGTTGTAAGAACATTATTTTATATACCATTGAAAAAGAAAAGGTCCTTCAACTCATCTGTTACCTAATGCTTGTTTTTTAAAGAAGCCTTTTATTTTTGGAGTTTTAGCTTTACAGAGCCCCCCGTTTCTTAGACATTAAAATTATTTTTGTACATTTAGTGACAGAGCTCTTGGACACTGTAGATATGGCTTCTAAATTATGTATTTTGTTCATGCTTATGTAAAAGCAAAATAAATGGTTTGAGGCATTTCCCCCCAAAAGATGGATGTTTATAAAGTATAAAATATAATGACTTTATGTAACTTCTTTTCAGTTGAGGTCACACCTTAATGCTGAATTAGTTTGGGTCAGTCTAGTATTTGTTATAAAGTGAATTACATGGAAAATTATATCAGTTTTCAGAGATGTTTGGATTTGGGAAATATGGATTATGAATTGTGGGTATTGAACGTTCTGGTAGATATGCATGGAAAAGGGGGTTGCTTATTGTATACTTGTGATTTAGCAACAGGTTAAGAAAATTTACCTTCACTATATCATATAATCATCAAATCAAATCCTCAAAGACATGTATGAATAATTATATCTGAATAAGTTATTTCAAAAGTGAAGCCTCTACCCCAACCCCTGGAAACCAAGTTCTAGCCCTAAATCCTTTCTGTCTGCCATTACAGCTACTCCATGCTTCTGAGAACATTCTCACTTGGTTGTATTCCTTTTATATTTATTAGGGTACCCAGAACCACATTAAGATTCCAATAAATACTCAGTAAATATCAACTGTTTGGTAACTAGCTATAGCCATTGGGTAGTTCTGGGCTTTTATGGAATTATGTTTATTCCAGTCCAGTTTTATTTAGACCCACAGGGTCAGTAAGCCAAACTTTAAACAACAAAGTTCTTGGTGACTTAATTTAAGTATCACTTTTTACAAACTGTTAATGCAGTTGTAACATGTATAAAATGGAGAGAATAAGCATATAAAAGAACCTATAAAAGTCCAGATATGTTTAAGTAAATTTATACATAAACTTAATGGGATATATGGACAGTAATGAATGACATATATATCTAGAGCTCTTTAAAATGAAATAATTATTAAAGACATGAAAAATAAAGAAAGCACACTAACCCTCTAAAGGATTTCAAAAGGCACATGACTTTGAAAGTAAAATCAGCTTATTGGTTTATGACTCAAGTATTTTTATTAATTTTTACTTAGAATTTTATATTAATTTCCACTTTTCACCTATTTACTAAGCTTTTTCAGAGCTCCCTCTACTGTTCAAATGTGAACATACCTATTGAAATTTACTGAAGAAGGCAATCTGGCTTAGAAACATGCATCCTGCTGAAGATATATTTATAATTTGAGCAGGAATAATATCTTCAGTCAAAAATGTGAATTTCACTCTATGCCCATTGAAAGCCATCTATCTAATTTTATAGCCCTGTTCCTCAAAAAATAAAAATCTATTTGTTGTAAAATACATGGATTTATAAATATGCTCATTTCAGAATTCTACCCCTGTCCCCAGTTTATCAGTAAATAACTTCTTTTCTTGATCAATTTGTATGACAAAACTCCTTGTAAAGAATATAATGAGAAACATCCTAAAGTTTACATAGTGGAAATTAAAGACTTAAAATATTTGCTTCATAACTCCAGAAGGTGAGCAATATACCATGTTTGCATAAATGATGTGAAATTATGTAAGGTCTTTTCATCTTTAGAATATTTGAAGACTCACAGTTCCTGAGTGAGTTAAACAAATGTTAAATATCCAGGTTTATGAAAAAGAAACCCAGAAATACTAATACAGCATTAAATCCACAAAAGAAATGTTATCAAAGGCAAATTTTCATGTTCTTAATCAAATTAGATGTTATGAGACAGAGTTTTCCTTATCAGAATTAATATAGTGAGTGGGAATGTTTCCTATTATTGGGGTAATGTATAAATTTCAGATTGCTCCTTACTTAAAACTATAGAATTTTCCAAAATATGATTAAATCATAAACACTAAAATATGAAGTCATAAAATATATTTTCAATAAAATACCAATAGTAGCTATGGGACTTGGAGATTTTTTGTACCAAGAAACAAAATGGTAATTTTGTAATGGTAATTAATTCCTTGAGATACAATTATTGAGGTGCAAGGCCCCAATTAAGATAACGGTAGAGTTTATTAATTCAATAATTCAAAAGACAAAGTACAATATGGTAAAACTTAACAGTTAAGAATATACGTTAAGTACATATTTTTCTAATGAACTCATATTTAACATTACATAATTAATTAATTAGGAAGTACCAGGAAATTTTAAGTGAAATTATATCAGTTTATAGACAGAATAAGTAATTTATAGCTGCTATCTCTATTTTAGGGACAGGAAAAATAATAATTTTTTTCACATTTCAGAAGACTAATATTCTTTAAATCAGCAGTGAATGTCATTTATATATTCTTAAGATTTTTGAAAGCCCAGAGATATAGTTCTATCCTGCAAAATACAGTCATAGAAATGTTATAGACCTTAAGAAGTGATATTGTAGACTCTGGGTATTTAATCGACATGTTTTAAGCGAAATAAAATGGTAGAAGTTGGGGTGTGTGAACACCTATTTATCTAGCAAATGCTCATGTGCCAAATACTGCCTTAAACAATTTATATACATACAAATAGAAACTTACTGAAACCTCATAACAGGTAAGTACTATCATTAGCCTCCTTTTATAGGTAAGAATACTAAAACATAGGGAATTAAAAAAAAAAACCCTCATAACTAGAAGTTAGAGAAGCTGATATATAAACCTGGGCATGTAGCTTCAGAATTTATGCCTTCAAGCACATTATTATGCTCACATCTTTTTAGTTCTACCAGGGAAAAGGTAGATTTTTTTTGTTAAATCAAGAGGCTGGAATTGGATCAGTGTGAACTCTGGGGTTTGGTCCTGGTGCTAACGAGAGGAAGATAAGAAATGCACTATTTTTCATCCCCCCCAACCCCGTTTTAGTTAAAATCCCATTTACTTGAACAATGTGCTTAAACAATACATAGGAAGTTTAGTCTGGTGTCTAAAATGTGCATGGGTGTTCTCACCGACCACCTATTGGTATCCTTATGTAAATTCTTAGTGTCCTCAAAAAGTGCAAAATTTTGTGGGGTACAGAGGAAGACAAAATTTTATGTATTAATAGGTACACACATTTCAGCACAAAGACTCCATAACTTTCTCTGAATCACAGATTGATATATGATCCAAAATGGTTAAGAATCACAAAAAGCAAATTCTTGCTCTTTAAGGGGAGATTGCAAAGAGCATCTTCATCCACTTACTTGATTCTATAACTTTGTCTGCCTATCCTTAGGGCACACCAAAGTGTGTTGTTCTTTGAACACAATATATATACCACTTTAGAATTCAAAATCCGAGCTGCTTTCCCAGGTCCTTCCCCACCGACTACCTTACCCTCCCTTTGTCCTTTCGCTCTTGGATCCCAGTCTCTTTATTTGTGCAGGAGGATTCCAAAAGCCTCATGGTTTGGTGGTCCCAGTGGGGGGTGAGGGGCTGAGTGTTTGTGTTAAATATTAAAGTAATTTATTTAGTTTAGCACCTCATGTTGCCTGGGGTGGGGGGAGGGTGGAAAGAAGTATTAACTGTTCCTTTTGTGTAGTTCAAAGGCTATGGCTTGGAAATCAAACAAATCTGGATGAAGATCTCCCTTCTTTTGTGTATCAACTATGTGATTTGGGTAATTTGCCTAATATCTTTAAGACTCAGTTCTTCTACCATCTGGGTATGATAATAGCTACTTACGTGGGTGATGTTGACAAATAATTATCTAGATGTGCCCTTTTGAAGTTCTACCAAGCATCATCAAACACTTCACTTGAGAGTCAGCTGATGTCCTAGGGAATTGTAACTTTGATTTAATGTTGATTAGAGCCAGACTGTAAAGTTAGATGTTAACTTTTAGAAGATAGGTAAGTAACACATGATTTCTGTCCACCAGAAACGATAACCCCAAAGGTTACATTTTTATCGCCTTATAGGCGGTTAACCAACTTTGTATCTAATATTGCAACATTATTCCTGGGATTTTTTTTTTTTTTCCCTACTGACTTTATGTTCCTCTGAAAGGGCTTTGTCATCTTGCTACTTCCCTGATTAATTCATTTATATATAGATATATACTACAGGAGCTCATCATATATATTTTTTCAAGAGTCATGTTTTAAACTGTATATACTTGAATGTAAGGAGCTACGTAAGTAAAATTATTTGGTTACTTCATTCCCTGGGCACTTTTTGAAATAATTCCCTGGACACATGGAAATACTCTTGCTCTCTTCACACATAAAATGCCCTTTATAAGCTTTTCCTCATCCTCCTTGGCTTAGTTTTAAATGTTTTCTCCTTCAAGAAGTCTTAACTAATTCCACAAATCAGAAGTGACTGGTCTCTGTGTTCCCACAGCATTTTCTTTGTCATTGAAATTAATCATGGTTATTTGTGTATATGTCTTCACTCCCCTGATGAACTATAGTATATTTGAGAGCAGAGATTGTATCTTATTCATCATTTACCACACACCATTCCCTACACTGTGCTTTGTCGTAGCAAGTATAGAACAATAACTATTTGTTTATTAGAGTTACGCATGAAAAGCAATGGAACGAATCAATTAAACTTATTAAAATAACAAAATTATTCATATTGGGGGATGGCATGATAAAGTAAGATAATTTATCACCAGTAAAATAGAGTAAAAAAGCACAAAGGTACATAGATTTATACAGCTCTAATTACTGGTAGATAATAAGAAAAAGAACATAGAAAGTAAACTCATTCTGGAGATTATTCTCTTTATATACCATACGACTTCCTATTCCATAAAAACTCCATGATGTTAGCAAGAGTCTGTTTTTATTACCTAAAAGAGCATTCTCTTTATAGTTTCAAGTTATAGAATAAGAGGAAGAAATCATTTTAATATTGATTACTCATTGACAAACTTATCATTACTGACAGTGTAATAAGTGGTAAATCACATCCTTTATGCATACTATTTTTTGCTATCTATAAACTTAAAACATACCCACATTCCTAGCATGGAAAAACATTGTGAATATGGGCTGTATTAAATCTCCTTGAGCTTTGAGGAGGAATGAATTATATGTACCTGTGTAATAGAATTTGCCTTCTCAAACTTTAATGTGTGTACAGATCGCCAGGAGATCTTGTTACCAGGCAGATTCGAATTTAGTATGTCTAGAGTGGCACTGGGAGAGTCTGCATTTCTCATAAGATTCCACATGCTGCCAGTGCTCCTAGTTCAAGGTCCATACTTTGAGGGGCAGAGGATTTGAGAACCCACTTAAAAACCAAACTTCCTCCAGGATGTTAGTTTTCTTCTAATTCATCTTTCAAAATTAGTCCTTATTGTATAAACTTGATAGGGGTAGAAAAATATCATTTTATCTCTTGCTCGTGAAAATGGGAGGAAAAAGAAAACTAATCTTACAGAAAATAGGATTAGAAACCTTGAAAAATTCAATATTTTGATGTTGATCCAACTTTAATAATTTCCATTTTTTTTCTTTCTGTACATCTTTAATATGCAGTGCAATACAGAAGGTCATTTAAAAATGGAAAATTCTTAGAGTTAAACCCCATATTTGCTTTCCTTCTAATTCTTTAAAATAGTTCTTTATATTATTGTTATTTCCAGTTAGTAAACATTGCTTTATTTTTAACACTCAACATAATGTTATGAGTTCCATAATAATACTAAAGCAACTATGTATTTTCATGATACCCTCTAATCACCATGGTAATTATGTTATTTTTTTTTAATTTTCAGATTGGACAGCAGGGAATTATAATATATTTTACTTGTCATAGTCAGATATCTTTGCCTTTCTGGAGGAAAAAGAAGGATAGGAGATAAGAAGTTTGAGAGCAATCTTTCCTCCCCCTTTGGAACAACAAATATAAGTTGTTCTCTATAGGCAGACAATTCACTTTTATCTTTGTTTTAAAAGGTTAAAAAATATTTGTGGTCATGTCTATAACTCCCTTGTCCCATCCAAATGTTGCTATACTAGAGGCAGTTCTTTTAAAGTCCATATTTTAACATGGAAAATATCAATCATGTAATAATTTCTATAATTAAGCCACTCAGTAAACAAAACAAAACAAAAACCAAAAAAAAAAAGAAACCAACAACTAAGAAAATTAATTTAGTTGAGTTTTTAAAGTTGGAGTGTATGTGTATGTGTATCTATGTGTGTGTGTATGTGTGTGTGTGTTTATAGAAAGGTTTTAATAGGTGCTTCTCATTTTACCTAGAATATGCTAGTTTTTGTTTTTGTTTTGTTTTGTTTTTTGACTGAGATGTTTTCAAATCCTTAGTGCAAGAAGTGGAAGAATTTAGAATGCATTAAATTAAATTTATAAATGATTAGAATTTCAACATAGAATGTACATAAAACATTTTTAGGTATATCTGACCAGAATTTTACCACTCAAGAATATGCCCTATGTGTGCTAACCATGCATTCTTAATTCATGTATGGATTATGTTTGACTGGAAGAATTATTATATTTGAAAAGTACTTGTCATGACAAGCACCATGCTATACATTCACTCCCTTTTGAATTACTAAGTAAATAATAATATAGCATGCAAATAATATGCAATAGCATGCATTAGCATCATGTACTGATATGAACTCTTCTCAAAAGATAAGAGCTGCAACAGCATCGGCCTGGTTCACAATATGTACTCCTTTACATGGAAGATGGATTTATGGATAATATAATACTCTCACTACTGGCAGTTCTCAAATGCAAGTCTTGAGACTATGACCCCATATAATCTTTAAATCCAATCAGTTTGTTCTGCTTTAATCTAATTTTCTAGCTCTGCAAAGCATTCCATTTTGTCAGTGGACCACATATCACTGGTGTACTATTGGTATAATCACAAATCAGGAAGACTATATTTTACCGAGGTCTTAAAAACTTTCAAAAGCACGTTGAGGATATGAGCTTATTTTTAAATCTCATTTTAGGAAAGAGTATTTGTAACCCTTTATCTCTTATGTATTTTCTCTTATTTTTATGGTTTATCTAAATCACTTTCAAATGTATTCATTCATTAGTTTCATGTTTATTAATTAGTGGCTATATACCATGAACTCTGCTAAATAGTATTTACATAACAAGGAGTAAGATGGGCACCAGACCATAGTGCAAGTTGGCTCACAATCTAGGAGGGCTTATAGACAAGGAAGTAAGCAAATACACGAGGGTGCCCTATAAAGCAGGAGCTTATAACTGCAGGAAGCTACCGGACCACCTAGGATACTTGGAGGGAGGTGGATTTGTAAGAGGCTTTCCAGAGAGAGAGGTTTCTAAGCAGTAAGTTGAAAAGAATATTAGGGGTTAGCTATGGGAGGAAATGGCAAGTGGGGCAGAGGTTATTTCAAGCAGAGGAGGCAGCACGTGCAGAGCCAGGTAGAGTGTGGGGAGAGGGAGAGGATGCTGGTGAGATGGTAGGCAGGAAGCAGATTTATCCTAGGAGCAATTGGGAACCATTAAAAGAGGCTTTAAATGGGGAATATACATGGTCAGGTTTGAGTGTTGGATAGAATGCTCTGGCTGCGGAATGGAGGATGATGCGCATGGAAGCTTATAATGGCAGTGGAGTGGGTCCAGGGACGAGACCAAAGGAATAATCCAGAGGGTCAAAAAGACCAACCCCAAGATAAAGTTAAAATTTCCTAAACTGTTTTCCAGATTATTTTCTCTTTTCTCTAGATGCATTTTTTTTTCCTCTCAGCAAGACCCTCTCCCTTCATTTTGCGTGGTTTTCTGATATCGTTCCCCTTTAAAGGAACTCCAAAATTTCCTCCTTCATATGCTTGTGTGTGCACATATGTACACACACACACACAATATTAGGGCTTGAAAAATCACACTTACCAATATGACTTTGTCATGTTAAACTACTGACTCAAATTCTGCCTTTGGGTTTTAATATCCATGTGTCAAATTATGGAATGAAACCCTTTTCAAATAGTTGTAGCATCAGCAGAATACTCACCTCAGGTCTAAGGATTAGCCTGGGAGTGAGACATACTTTTTTTTTTTCCCACTGATTTTATCTTGGTCCACAGTGGTATCTAGAATAATCAATTATATGACATTATTTCTATTTGATTTGGTCAGAAGTAATAACTTAGAGAAAACATCCAGATCGGTCTATAAGTTAGAATATTTAAAATATTTGAGAGATTAGAGATCAAAGCCCCAAATTAGATTTCAAAATGGTTCATATGATCTCCAACAAGGCACTCTACCTTTTATCTGTAAAAGGAGTTAAAAAGAAGAGTCAGTTTTATAGAGTAAAAACAGGAAACACTGACTGAGTCTCTGTCAACTGTCCCATAAGGCAGAAATTTTGCAAGCAGGGGGAGACTACCTAATTGATCTTCACGTGAATTCGGTAGTCATTGGTTAGCTGCAAAGGGACAAGCAAGCAATCCGGGGACATTTCAAAAGAGAAAGAATTGGTCAATATTCAATTTCCTGGAACAAGTGGGGATCACCAGGGTGCTGGTTTGTCTGGTCAGATGGCCCTTAATGAGGGAGGGGGCTGTCTTGACAAAAAGATTCTCACAGAAACGTGATCAAGCAATTTGGTATGTTTGTTAGGGTATCTTTTATTTGTTAGGCCTGATCCAACTCATGAGTGTCCCTGGTGTGTTGCTCATCATGTTGAATCGATCAAATATCCCTTCTTTAATTTTCTTATGATTGAATATTAGTATCATTTTTATGAATGGATACTTTTAAATTTTCATTGATTAATGATTGCAACTTTTTTCTATTGTCCATTTCTTTCCACCATTATCATTGAAATGGTATTATCAAAGTGTGAGGATGGGAGGAAATTAAGATATGAACAATTCCTGCATTCTTTCCTTTGGGATTTAGTCAACAGTAGATTATGCTGCTCATATTCCCATCTATTTTAATGCCCAAAAAGAAGTTACAGAATCTACTTCTGAATATAAATTCCCAGTTAGAAATTCTTTAGATCATATTATACAGAAAACTGGAGTAATCTTTCTTTTCTCTTTGAAATAATTATTCTGTAACAATAATTAACAGTAGAGGGGCCTGGTTTTCTCAGTTGGAAGAGCATGAGATTCTTGATCTCAGGGTCATGAGTTCAAGCCCCATGCTGGGTGTAGAGATTACTAAAAATAAATAAATAAGCAAACAAAAAAAACTTAAAAAAGAATAAACAATAAATCAGAAATTGGAATTTTTCATATGTGTGGGGCAATTACAAACCTTGTAAATCTGCAGTAATTGTCCTTGGAAGGAAGGAGAGTAGGAGGGAGGAAAGGAGGAAGATGTGTGGGGGAGAAGGAAATTAAACATGGCTTCTTTGTATCCATCCCAGGAAGATGGAAAGCAATCTGTTGCTATTCTTTCTTTCTCTTTCTTTTTCTTTCTTTCTTTCTTTCTTTATCTCTTTCTTTCTTTCTTTCTTTCTTTCTTTCTTTCTTTCTTTCTTTCTTTCTTTCTCTTTCTTTCTTTCTTTCTTTCTTTCTTTTTCTTTCTTTCTTTCTTTTTTAGCACTATTTGATATATTTTTTCTTTTTCCAAATTTTTATTTAAATTCCAATTAGTTAAGATAAAGTGTAATACTAGTTTCATATGTACAATTTGGTGATTCAACACGTAAATACAACAGTCAGTGCTCGTCACAAGTGCCTTCCTTAATACCCATCACCTATTTAACCCATCCCCCCCACCCACCTCCTTTCCAGTAATCCTGTTTGTTCTCTGTTGTTAAGAATCTGTTTCTTGGTTTGCCTCTCTCTCTTTTTTCCCCTATGTTCATCTGTTTTGTTTCTTAAGTTCCACATATGAGTGAAATCATATGGTATTTGTCTTCCTCTGACTGACTTATTTCGCTTAGCATAATAGTCTCTAGCTCCAACCACATCATTGCAATGGTGAGATTTCATCTTTTTTATGGTTAAGTATTATTCCACTATATATAGTGGAATAATATATATAATATTCATATATATATGAATTTGGTGGTGTATATATATATATATATATATATATATATATACCACATCTTCTTTATCCATTCATCATCGGATGAAAGACCTAAATGTGAGACAGGAAACCATCAAAATTCTGGAGGAGAACACAGGCAATAACCTGTTTGACATCAACTGTAACAACTTCTTACTAGATGTGTCTTCTGAGGCAAGGTAAACAAAAGCAAAAATAACTATTGGAACCTCATCAAAATAAAAAGCTTCTGCACAGTGAAGGAAACAGTCAATAAAACTGAAAGGCAACCTACTGAATGGGAGAAAATACTTGCAAATGGCATATCTGATAAAGGGTTAGTATTCAAAATATATAGAGAATTTATAAAACTCAACACTCAAAACACAAGTAACCCAATTAAGAAATGGACAGAAGACATGAATAGACATTTTTCCAAAGAAGACAACCAGATGGCTAACAGATGCATGAAAAGATGCTCAATATCATTGATCATCAAGGAAATGCAAATCAAAACTACAACGAGATATCATCTCACACCTGTCAGAGGGCTAAAATTAACAACACAGGAAACAACAGGTATTGATTAGGATACAAAGAAAGGGGAACCATCTTATACTGTTGGTGGGAATGCAAACTGGTACAGCCACTCTGGAAAACATGGAGGTTCCTAAAAAGTTAAAATTAGAAATATCCTATGACCCAGCAATTGCAGTACTAGATATTTACCCAAAGGATACCAAAAAAAAAAAAAAAATGATTCAAAGGGATGCATGCATCCTGATGTTTATAGCAGCATTATCAACAATAGCCAAATTATCCCAAATGTTGCTATTCCTTCTAACAAAACATTGGTTTAATTCTTCTGAATGGATTATCTTTTAGAAGCTTCATCCATAATCAGAGTAGAATATAATTAATAAACAAATTTCATGTGTATTATATATCTATATATAGTACTACCACATGGTAACTTTTTTTTAACCTAAAAATATATTCCTCAAATTTTAAGAAATAAATTAATAATTTTAGAAAAGATTACCAGAAGAAAACCTTCTGTCAGTAAATAAGAGATTTCCTTTTTAATTCCCTCATCCTCCATACCCATCTTCACTAAATTGGGAGACATAAAAATTTTATGGAAATTCATAAGAATTTAATTTATGTGAGCCAGGAGATTGCATGGCTTCACACTGGAAACCAACAAATTCCGCTGATATAAGAAAAATTCTCAAAATTCAGCTTTTTTGCCTTTTTTCTTTCTTCCTTTTTTTTTTTCTTGTACTTTCAGTATTGTCTCCATCCAAGCAGGAACCCTCCAAATCAGAGCCAAGCATATTATTGCCTTTAATTAACACTGTTGAGTTGTTAGCATATCCAAAAGCACTTTATACATGCTTCAGCCACACCTGAAATGTAGCCAGCAACGGCACATAATAATCACTTTTGTACTTGATCAAATTAGAAGCAATTTATCACTTACAGGGGTACTGGAAAAGACATCTGGATTGAGGGTTTCAATTTCTGAAGTATGCTACTTAGATGTTGGAAGTAAAAAGAAAAAAACAAAACAAAAACTAGTCCTTGTTTAGAAAACCTCAAGCCTTGTCACAATCCATTTATTTTTTTTTCTCAAAAGAAAGGATTACTGTCACTTATTATTATCTGAAGATTCAGTGAGTCATAGTTGATCAGATATGATAAACAAGCCCTCTTCATTAAGATGCTTCCAAGTCCAACAAAGAATAGGTCTTTTGTCTAACATCGTCCAATCCCTCCACATTTATTTTAGATTCCTTTTTTCCCCTGCTTTCCATAGATTTCATCTGTTGTATCCTCTCTTGCCTACACTTTGAACCTTCCCTCTTGAAAAGCTAATATATTGTAGAATATTAAGAGCCAAAACTAGAGCGAGACTCTAAATCCTGACTCTTTCAATCACCAGTTTGGGACCTTAGACAAGTTCATCTTTCTGTGCCCCAGTTTCCTTGTCTTACATGCAAAACAGTAGTAACTATTTCATAGGATTGTCATGAGTATTAAATAAGTCCATATGGGTGAACATATGGAAGAATTCCCAGCATGCAGGGCACACTTGAACATTAGTTGTTGTTGTTACTTTTTATTATTACTGAATCTTTCCCGTTAGCATTCAAATCTATTCTGTATTATATATCATCCAATTAAGCTACAGCTTTTCGTTACTCTCCTGTGTGTCTATTCTTCTTCCCAACCAAGCCCCCATCAAAGTGGTCTACATAGTCTGACTTCCTTTCTCACCTCCCATTTTCTGTTCCTCTTCTGCTAGTCCCAATGCCATTCTGCTTGAATTGCTCTTGTTAAGGTCATGTGTAACCTGTCCTCCCTTCTAACACCATCCACTGACCTTAGCAATCTTATGGCTCCCATCACTTCTGAGATCCGCCATCTACGGCTGATTCCCTGTTTGCTCTTCTTCATAGCTTCAGACCACCACAGTCAACAGACTACCCGGCATCTGCAACTAGATGTTAAAGAAATTTTTCACACGTAATATTTAAGCCCAACCTACTGATCTTTCCTCCCAAACCTGCAATTTCTCCAGCCTTCTTTTAATAAATAGCACCTCTGTACACAAAGGGGCTGGAATCAATGTCATATTCCTGTGACACCTCCCCCTACGCCCATCATATAACACCCATCATTGTAGGCTGGCCTTTTCCCTACAAACCATCTCTTGAAACCCATCCAAGTCTCTCTATCATCATTCTTCTCACCTTGCTCTAATCCTGTTACTTTTTCCTAGACACGTAATTGCTTTCTTTCCTCTCGCTGATTCTCCTACCGATTCTCTTTGATCCTTCCTCCACAACTGCCAGAAAAATCTTTTAAAAATACAAGTGGAATCATATTACTTTCCTGGGCAAACCTCTTCCATTGGCTTCTTACGGCAACCATATTAGATGAAAGATGTTTTTACCATGGAACATTTTGTCCCCCGTCAAAATGTTTTTTCTATATTCTAACTATCTAAGCCCATCCTGCTCCTCTGTGTCAAATGACTTTTTCAAAGTTTGAAACCATGTTTATTTATGCTTTTATTTTTAAATTATTTTCTTCTTAAACTGTATTTGCCATGAAGGCAGAGAATATTTTATTTTTTACTATGCCTGGAGTATTAAGTTCAGTAAATTTCTTGAATAAATTATCGAAAGGAGCTTCCACAACTATTTCCACAGAAAATCCTAGCAAGCATGCTATACTGCAAATATTACCTGAGCAAGAATGGAATTTTATTTGAATTATTTGGAAGTTCTTTTTTTTTTAAAGATTATTTATTTATTTGAAACAGAGAGAGAGAGAGAGAGAGAGAGCACAAGCAGAGGGAGCGGCAGGCAGAGGGAGAGGGAGAGCAGGCTCTCCGCTGAGCAAGGAGCCCGATGCGGGGCTCGATCCCAGGACGCTGGGATCATGACCTGAGCTGAAGGCAGACGCTTAACGACTGAGCCACCCAGGCGCCCCTGGAACCTCTTTACTTAAACTTTTGGTTCATTTGTTTGAAGGGAAATTTTCTGTCTAGTTTGTCTACCTGTTAAGACCAGAAGGAGGTCAGCTGGATCCATATGTTTGAACTTTGGAGGCTGATTAAAAAGGGCATAAATTTTTATTGCTCCTTCCAAGAAAAGGTATGATTTTGGTTAAGTTACAAAAAATGGAGTCTCTTTTTTAAATACAGAAAATAAACATAATGCCACCTATCTTAATTGGTTAGTATGAAGATGAAATTACATGTAGAAGATGAAATCACATGTCAATAGGCACTCAAAAACAAACCGTATTTCCTTTTTCAGTTAGGGCCTGCTCTCAAGCATTAGATGCCTTGCTTTAGCCCTCATCCTTGGGGTCTCTGACTACAGCCATCAACACAGACCCCTAACACAAGTAGAAGAGTGACTGACCGGACTGGCTCGTATCTGCTTAGTTCTTTCTGTGCTTTGCTCCTGCATTAGGACATTAATAGGAGACCTCTCTTTGGGGCTAGTGTTATATCATTTTTATCATCTGCTTTTTAATTTCAATCTTCTCATCCAAATCATCACTCAGATTGTTATATTGTTAACTTTATCAATGGTTGTTTACAGTAGCCTAATTGCTGTTTCTTTATGTAAATGTGTATGTATGTATGTGTGTATGTATGTATGTAAGTATGTATGTATTTTGGTCTTATTTTAATTTCTTCATTTATTTTATTTTTTTCCTTCTTGTTCTTGTAGCTTACTCTCTGATCATACCATTTAATTGATCTGCTAGGCTTCATTACCTAAAGTAATATACCTTATTTTACTCTGCAAATATAAGTGATAAGGACATGACATGCAGGAGCTCAGCAATAAAGAAGCATTTAGGAGAACAATTTAATTACCTTTTCCCTCCTGTTGGCCTAATGGCCACCCTTCTAGCACTCAAGAATATACTCACCTTAAAAATGGAAGCCCTTTATTTGATAATACCACAATAATATATTTTTTAAAGTATATATTTTTATGTATGTATTTCCTTATTAAAAAAGAAAAAAACAAAACCAAGCGGTGGATGGAGAGGCAGAGGGAAAGAATTTCCAGCAGATCCATGCTGAGCATGGAGACAGACGCAGGGCTTGATCCCATGACCCTGAGATCGTGATCCAAGCTAAAATCAATAGTTGACCGCTCAACCAACTGAGCCACTCAGGCACCCCATGATCTTATGTTTTAAACTTAGGCCCACATTTGAAAAAAACATAACCTTCTTTAACCGCAACTACCTTTGTTCTCTGAGGCTGTAAGTTTGTTCTATTCCTCCTAGCTCTCATTAAGTATCATTAAGGCTAGACAGCATTAACCCTTAACTGAACATCTGCAGTGTTGCTGGTTGATGAGAGTATAACAAAAATAAGAAGTGACCCTTAACCACAGCCACGCCCCCAGATGCTTAAAAGTTCTAAAAGGTAAAACATGGGAGTCCTTGAGCTAGTTTTAATATTTCTGCAAGTTAAATAGATAAAGCATCAGTCTTTTCTCAAGTCTAGAATAGTATCAGCTACAGAACAGTAATTCTGCTTATCTACTGTAAAAAAAGTAGTCATTATAGTTGGTTACACAAAACTTTCAAAATACATAGTTCATAAGAAAAATAACAAATGTACTTGAAGTGGCAATGTTCAGGGTCATTGCCCTTGAGGTACTCACAAGTTCTAGTAATTGAGAACATAGTATAAATTCATAAAAGATCAAGAAAACCTTCTGTAAGGAAATATAGATTTGATTGCTAATTTGCATAGTATAGATTTGTATTTAAGCAAAAAGAAAATGTGATAAGCTGGGCTTAGCTAAGAGGACCTCACTTGGGATACATTTTTTTTAAGTGTAAGAATTGGTTTGGTGGAAATTAAAAAGGGGGAATGAATATACATTGTGAATGTGCAAAATGAATACCCAAAAGGTAAAAGGGAAAGCTTCTGGGAAGTACAAGAATTATGAAGTGGAGAATTAGCTAGGGGGCATAATGGAGAGGAAATAATATTAATTGGGCAAGATAAAATCAGCTAACCCATTGCTTTAAATGTTAGATGAAGAGGTTTATCCCTAGTTCATACACAATTCAATCATTATACACTTCAGCCAATCAACTGGAAGAGGATGAAGAAAAGATCAGTGAAGAAAATATACTAAATTTACAAAGTTTTATGATATCTGCTATGACTGTCAAGATGTATCCTGAAATGTTCCTCTAATATTAATTCTTGTTAAAAATGATTGTAGTAATGGAAGTGTATGATGGGTATGGCTTGGACTAGCCTGATAGAACAGAAATGAGTCATTGTGAAAAGACATACAACTTGGTGATTGACAGGACATGGGAGAGGTCAAAGGTGACTCCCAGGTTTTTGGCCAAAGTGACCAGGAAAATGGTAGTGCCATTGACCCTTCCTGAAGACACAATTAGCTTGGCTTTTATCCTTAACCTTTAATTAAATTAGGGTTCTTTAAAGAGAGAAATCATTGGTACCATAAATCTCAAATTGCTCATCTCCTTTAAAAATAATTATTCTCCAGTTACTCTATAATACTGAACCTTCAAATCAGCATCAGATTTTATGGTTTATTTATAGTAATGACATTTAAATGCCAGCTTTTTGGCCTGTTAGCAATATTTATGAAAGGTTGTATATTCAGGAAGAAAGAACTCTACTGCTAGGTTTCACAGGCAAATCCAAGTTTTAAAAAATCACTTTGTGAAACAGAAAACTGTCATGCAATGCAATTTTTAATTGAAACAGACAGCCATAATTGTATACACAGTTTATGATATTACTTATAAATTTTTCAAAATCCTGCCTCCTTAAACAATAAAAGCAAAAAATGAAGAAAAAATAGAAAGCAAATTAAAAAAAAAAAAAAACTACTAACTGACCAGAACAATTTTCTGGGATTAATTTGATTTGCTTCAGTATATATATAAATAAATTCAAGAAAATGCTTTCCAATTTATGATGTGAGATGTCTGATGTTTTCTACTTAGAATCATAGTAATGGTGAAGGTAGTCATGGTTGGAATCCTATTTAAGAGAGCAGTAATCGTAGTATCTGGATGAACTAAGTAAAAGAATGTTCAAAAATCTCAGTAATCCACTTTGGATAACACAAACATTGGCTAGCAACTTTCTCTCACACTTCAACCTATTTTGAGATTTGGTAGCCTGTAGACTGCCATTTTATGACATCTCTATTTTTATCCACTTCTTCACTGCAGAGGGAGAACAAGAACTTCCTAAAATGTCAAGAAGAATCACAACAATCTATTATAAAATTTTAGCTTAGGATATATTTTTAAAAAATAAATAAATAACACCTGACTTGTTTGTTAGAGCATAGAACTCAGCTGCAGGCAAAAAAGAAAAAAAAAAAAAGCAAAAGCAAGTTTTGTTCTCTAGAATGGCAGGAGGCAACAAATGAGCACCTTATGCACCCCTCCGTTAATGTAAATACCACATGAATTTGTAAACTCTCTGAGGATAGAGGCCATAATACTTTAACTGTGTATTTCCAGAGTTTATCTCAGTGTCTGGCTCATGATAGATGATTATTAAATATTTGGTCAAGCAAATGAATTAGCAAATAAAATTGACAGCTCTATGTTGCAGTAGAATAGGGACTAAAGAATATGAAGATGATCTCTTCCCCAGAGTGTTATGTAGCTCTAATATGTGACATAAATACACACACACACACACACATACACACACACACACACACACACTTTCTGGAACATTCTACACTGCTGTCCTTAGAAGTCAAATTACCAAACAAAGTGGCCCCTTCTCAGGCTTTAAAGGACTGACTTTTCACAGCGCTTCAACATTTAACAGTCTGGACTTTCTTGTGAGATTTCCACAATTCATTTCTCCTGACCCCCTTCCTCCTCCTTAATAATTTCTCTGACTTTTACAGTCTCCTGTGTGGCTTCTAATTCTTAGACATTAATTTCTTCAGTGTTTCCCACTCAACCTATATTTCCCCATTCTAAGCTCTAAGCTCTGCTGAGTCCTTGTATTTATTCCCATGGTTTCTATACCTGCTCTGTGCTAACTGGTTGTTCCTAGCCCCAAATTTCCTCCAATCCATTGGCCTTTATATCTAATTGCACACTGGATCGAAATTTTATTCCATACTTTTTTTTCTATATTCTTTATCATGCTTGTTCTCTCTTATCATCACCATCCAATAATGAGCTCAGATAAAATCCTAGAGGTCATTTTAAATCACTCCCTGTTGTTTCTTCCTTTACTTAAAAAACCACCTGAACACATTTCTTCATCTCAGGTAGCTATTGAATTCCCCCTGACTCTGTGATACTCAAACCTCCTCCTTGCTTCTATTTAAGCAGCCTTTTCATGTGACTGGAGACTCAAGCCTTTGGCTCTCACACTTTTCTCCCGTTCCAACCCTTATTGCCTGTGGCTTGCAGAAAGCACATTATATCACTCCCCTTCTTAAAATCTTCTAATGATGCATTACACCACTATGGGTTGACTACTGGCCCCACTCTCAGAATTCATGAAGTCCTATGGGCACCTGGGTGGCATAATCGGTTAAACAGCTGACTCTTCATTTTGGCTCAGGTCATGATCTCCAGGTTGTGAGATCAAGCCCCCGTCGGGCTCCCCACTCAGCGTGGAGTCTGCTTCAGTTTCTCTCTCCCCCTCCTGCTCGTGCTCTCTTTCTGTCTCTCTCTCTCTCTCATAAATAAATAAATCAAAAAAAAAAAAAAGAAGAAGAATTCATGAAATTCTGATGCCCAGTGCCTCGGGGTGGAACTATTTGGAGATAGGGTCTTTAGAGAAGTAATAAAGTTAAAATGAGGTCATTAGGGTGGGCTCTAATCCAACCTGATGGGTGTACTTATAAAAAGGGGAACTTCTGATGTAGAGACAAGCATCAAGGAAAGATGATGTGAAAAGAAGGGAGGAAGATGGCCATCTATAAAGCCAAGGCAAGAGGCCTGGCACAGGTTCTTCCCTCATAGCCCTTGAAATGAACCAACCCTGCTGACCATCTTGATTTGGATTTCTAGCCTCCACAATAAATGTGTGTTATTTAAGCCACCAGTCTGTGGTACTCTGATATGGCAGTCCTAGGAAACCAAGACAACTTCCCTTTTCACCACTGCCACACTCCCATATACCTATCATTAACCACATTGCCTTGCTAATAATATGCCGTCTGTGTAGGAATTTCACTTTTTTTTCCTACCATTCAAATGGCACCTCAAGGGAAATTTCCAAGCTGTCCTTTTGTAGAATTTTAATCTTCAGTATTCTCAAAGCCTAGTGCTTAAACCATTGGTAAACATATTTCACATTGTATCTTAGAAATAAAAGTACTTCATCATGAGACCTTTCTTCTCATTCAACAGCAGTTTATTTATCACCTTGTAAATACCCTTTAGGAATTTGTCATCTAGCAAAGGAAACACTAACAACAAAACCAACACTGAAAATTAGAATAGCAGCTAACAACGGCATCATGATTATATGCCAGGTGCTGTTCTAAGCACAGATAGAATCACTGGCCTTGCTATCTTCTATTCATGTATTCACAATTTCTCTTCTGAGCAAGGATAGAAAATCATAAAAGTAGAAATAGTGGGAGATTTTATTTTTCTGTGATGTGTTTATTCCCTTAGGGAAAAATTTTAATACTCTTTAGGTATTTTGTGAATTTTGATTTTGGACTTCAATATCACATTAACCTGATAAATGCTGATTTCATTTTAGCTCACTAGAAATTTTTTCAATTTATCACACTGTGAAGTTTTCCTCTAATCCAGTGATTCTCACACTTTGGCAAGAAGCAAAATCCTGTAGGGTTTGTTAAAACAGATTTTTGAATCCCACTCCAAATTTCTGATTCAGGTTGTCTTGGGAGGAGGGAAGGCTGAATTTGCATGTTTCCAAAGTTCCCAGATGATGGTGATACTGCTCATTCAGGGACCATATTTTGAGAATCATTGATTGAATCCATGATCATTAACTAAGAACCTTTGTACCTAACAAAATTCTCCAAAAGGGTGTTATTATTGCCAAGGGGAGGAAAGACAACACAGTATATGCCTGATTATAAATATTCAATCAGTTTGTACATTTAGAAAAACCACACGATCAGTTTGTTAGTTGTGCTATGCACATGTGGTGTTTGTATTTCAGATCTGTTTGGAAAAATTTATCATTAATTGGGAAAATGTGCATGTGGTCTGTGTGTACATTATTATACGTGTGTGTGTGTGTGTGTGAAAGCAAAATAATTTTCAACAGCAATCTCATGCATACACTTGAGGCTCTAGTGGAGAATTCTTATTTTTTTGGTAAATTCTTTGAGTATCTGGGGAAAATAAACACCATAATTATGTTAATTTGGTCTTATGTTAACAGAGATAAATGATTTTCTCAAAACTGTGTAATTCTCTGAGACTCCCCCTAGTGTCCTTAACTGGATATAAAAAGTAATGCAGCTATATTTGGATTTGATGCTTTAAACAGTGAATTGGACGTATCTCAAAGGGATTGAAATGTTGCTTGAAGATATTTCTTACCCAGTGTGAGTATTTTTTAGTGTTCAGGATAATTGCAAAATGAGAGTGGTGCTTAGAATAAAAATAATCATTTAAAGCAAAAGTATGCAGCTCAAGCATCTTAACTATGTTTATGGCAATAGGTACGTTCAAATGGTCATTGAGGAATTTTTGTGCAGATTGTAATTTGTGCATGACATTTTGTAGCCATAATCATACATGTAATTTACAATAGTGTCAGTAGAAGAGTGTCAAGTTTTTTCATTTTCAAGTGGTTAAGCGCCTCTCTCTTTGAAATTATCTGTCTGGGTTTAGATCCACTCATGGCCTAGATTTTTAGAGATTAAGCTTAGTTCTCAGTCCTTGAGTTCCTTCCCTCTATGTAGTGCTATCCAATAAATTATAATATGAGACACATATATGACTTTAAATATATTTTGTAGCCATGGTTTAAAAAGAGTAGAAACAGATCAATTAAAATTTTATTTAACCCAATGTTTTCAGTCTTAAAGTAAGTATTTTACATTTGCAGCACTTCCCAATACAGACTAGCCACAAGTCAAGTGCTCAGTAGCCACGTGTGGCTAGTAACTACCGTATTGGATCACAGTATTAGATCATATCCTGTCCTCACGTATTGGCTTGAAAGAATATTTCTAAGCATCTGTCATGGATGTGAGTCAGTGTTTTGGACTATGTAATGGCCTATAAGTAGCTATTTAAGCACTATGTACACACACACACACACACACAGGTCCCAGGTTGTAGAGGCTTTGACACACAGTGTCCTCACAGAGAAGCCGGGAAAGTGAACTCAAAGCCTAGTGCTCGGATGGTACAGAGACATAGATGTTGGCAAGCCTCAGCCTGTGACTTCAACAGTCCTTGTTTGAGTCAACTTTATGGTTTTGTAGAACTGGAAGTCCACTTTTTAAAAAAATTTTTTTATTGTTATTTTAATCACCATACATTACATCATTAGTTTTTGATGTAGTGTTCCATGATTCATTATTTGTGCATAACACCCAGTGCTCCACGCAGAATGTGCCCTCTTTAATACCCATCACCAAGCTAACCCATCCCCCCACCCCCCTCCCCTCTAGAACCCTCAGTTTGTTTTTCAGAGTCCATCGTCTCTCATGGTTCGTCTCCCCCTCTGACATATTCCCCTTCATTCTTCCTCTCCTGTTATCTTCTTTTTTTTTCTTAACATATATTGCATTATTTGTTTCAGAAGTATAGATCTATGATTCAACATCTTGCACAATTCACAGCGCTCACCATAGCACATACCCTCCCCAATGTCTATCACCCAGAAACCCCATCCCTCCCATCCCCCACCACTCCAGCAACACTCAGTTTGTTTCCTGAGGTTGAAAATTCCTCATATCAGCGAGGTCATATGATACATGTCTTTCTCTGATTGACTTATTTCACTCAGCATAACACCCTCCAGTTCCATCCACGTCGTTGCAAATGGCAAGATCTCATTCCTTTTGATGGCTGCATAATATTCCATTGTGTATATATACCACATCTTCTTTATCCATTCATCTCTCAATGGACATCTCGGCTCTTTCCAGTTTGGCTATTGTGGACATTGCTGCTATAAACATTGGGGTGCATGTACCCCTTGGGATCCCTACATTTGTATCTTTGGGGTAAATACCCAGTGGTGTAATTGCTGGATCATAGGGTAGCTCTATTTTCAACTTTTTGAGGAACCTCCATGCTGTTTTCCAGAGTGGTTGCACCAGCTTGCATTCCCACCAACAGTGCAGGAGGGTTCGCCTTTCTCCACATCCCCGCCAACATCTGTCGTTTCCTGACTTGTTCATTTTAGCCATTCTGACTGGTGTGAGGTGGTATCTCATTGAGGTTTTGATTTGGATTTCCCTGATGCCGAGCGATGTTGAGCACTTTTTCATGTGTCTGTTGGTCATTTGGATGTCTTCTTTGGAAAAATGTCTGTTCATGTCTTCTGCCCATTTCTTGATTGGATTATTTGTTCTTTGGGTGTTGAGTTTGGCAAGTTCTTTATAGATTTTGGATACTAGCCCTTTATCTGATACGTCATTTGCAAATATCTTCTCCCATTCTGTCGGTTGTCTTTTGGTTTTGTGGACTGTTTCTTTTGCCGTGCAAAAGCTTTTTATCTTGATGAAATCCCAATAGCTCATTTTTGCCCTTGCTTCCCTTGCCTTTGGCGATGTTTCTAGGAAGAAGTTGCTGCAGCTGAGGTCGAAGAGGTTGCTGCCTGTGTTCTCCTTTAGGATTTTGATGGACTCCCGTCTCACATTTAGGTCTTTCAACCATTTGGAGTCTATTTTTGTGTGTGGTGTAAGGAAATGGTCCAGTTTCATTCTTCTGCATGTGGCTGTCCAATTTTCCCAACACCATTTGTGGAAGAGACTGTCTTTATTCCATTGGACATTCTTTCCTGCTTTGTCAAAGATTAGTTGACCATAGAGTTGAGGGTCCATTTCTGGGCTCTCTATTCTGTTCCATTGATCTATGTGTCTGTTTTTGTGCCAGTACCATACTGTCTTGATGATGATAGCTTTGTAATAGAGATTGAAGTACGGAATTGTGATGCCACCAGCTTTGCTTTTCTTTTTCAATATTCCTCTGGTTATTCGGGGTCTCTTCTGGTTCCATACAAATTTTAGGATTATTTGTTCTATTTCTTTGAAAAAAATGGATGGTATTTTGATGGGTATTGCATTGAATGTGTAGATTGCTCTAGGTAGCATTGACATCTTCACAATGTTGGTTCTTCCAATCCATGAGCATGGAACATTTTTCCATTTCTTTGTGTCTTCTTCAATTTCTTTCATGAGTATTTTATAGTTTTCTGAGTACAGATCCTTTGCCTCTTTGGTTAGATTTATTCTTAGGTATCTTATGGTTTTGGGTGCAGTTGTAAATGGGATCGACTCCTTGATTTGTCTCTCTTCTGTCTTGTTGGTGTATAGGAATGCCACTGATTTTTGTGCATTGATTTTATATCCTGCTACTTTACTGAATTCCTGTATGAGTTCTAGCAGTTTTGGGGTGGAGTCTTTTGGGTTTTCCACATACAGTATCATATCATCTGCAAAGAGTGAGAGTTTGACTTCTTCTTTGCTGATTTGGATGCCTTTGATTTCTTTTTGTTGTCTGATTGCTGTGGCTAGGACTTCTAATACTATGTTGAATAGCAGTGGTGATAGTGGACATCCCTGCTGCATTCCTGACCTTAGAGGAAAAGCTCTCAGCTTTTCCCCATTGAGAATGATATTCGCTGTAGGTTTTTCATAGATGGTTTTTATGATATTGAGGTATGTACCCTCTATCCCTATACTCTGAAGAGTTTTGATCAAGAAAGGATGCTGTACTTTGTCAAATGCTTTTTCTGCATCTATTGAGAGGACCATATGCTTCTTGTTCTTTCTTTTGTTAATGTATTGTATCACATTGATTGATTTGTGGATGTTGAACCAACCTTGCAGCCCAGGGATAAATCCCACTTGGTTGTGGTGAATAATCCTTTTAACGTACTGTTGGATCCTATTGGCTAGTATTTTGGTAAGAATTTTTGCATCCATGTTCATCAAGGATATTGGTCTGTAATTCTCCTTTTTGATGGGGTTTTTGTCTGGTTTTGGGATCAAGGTAATGCTGGCCTCATAAAATGAGTTTGGAAGTTTTCCTTCCATTTCTATTTTTTGGAACAGTTTGAGGAGAATAAGTATTAATTCTTCTTTAAATGTTTGATAGAATTCCCCTGGGAAGCCATCTGGCCCTGGGCTTTTGTTTGTTGGGAGATTTTTGATGACTGCTTCAATTTCCTTAGTGGTTATAGGTCTGTTCAGGTTTTCTATTTCTTCCTGGTTCAATTTTGGTAGTTGATACATCTCTAGGAATGCACCCATTTCTTCCAGGTTATCTAATTTGCTGGCATAGAGTTGCTCATAATATGTTCTTATAATTGTTTGTATTTCTTTGGTGTTAGTTGTGATCGCTCCTCTTTCATTCATGATTTTGTTGATTTGGGTCATTTCTCTTTTCTTTTTGATAATTCTGGCCAGGGGTTTATCAATCTTGTTAATTCTTTCAAAGAACGAGCTCCTAGTTTCATTGATCTGTTCTACTGTTCTTTTGGTTTCTATTTCATTGATTTCTGCTCTGATCTTTATTATTTCTCTTCTCCTGCTGGGTTTAGGCTTTATTTGCTGTTTTTTCTCTAGCTCCTTTAGGTGTAGGGTTAGGTTGTGTATTTGAGACCCTTCTTGTTTCTTGAGAAAGGCTTGTATTGCTATATACTTTCCTCTCAGGAGTGCCTTTGCTGTATCCCAAAGATTTTGAACAATTGTGTTTTCATTTTCATTTGTTTCTATGAATTTTTTAAATTCTTCTTTAATTTCCTTGTTGACCCATTCATTCTTTAGTAGGATTCTCTTTAGCCTTCATGTATTTGAGTTCTTTACAACTTTCCTCTTGTGATTGAGTTCTAGTTTCAAAGCATTGTGGTCTGAAAATATGCAGGGAATGATTCCAATCTTTTGGTACCGGTTGAGACCTGATTTGTGACCTAGGATGTGATCAATTCTGGAGAATGTTCCATGGGCACTAGAGAAGAATGTGTATTCCGTTGCTTTGGGATGGAATGTTCTGAATATGTCTCTGAAGTCCATTTGGTCCAGTGTGTCATTTAAAGTCTTTATTTCCTTGTTGATCTTTTGCTTAGATGATCTGTCTGTTTCAGTCAGGAGGGTGTTAAATCACCCACTATTATTGTATTGTTGTCAATGTGTTTCTTTGCTTTTGTTATTAATTGCCTTATATAATTGGCTGCTCCCATGTTAGGGGCATAGATATTTACAATTGTTAGATCTTCTTGTTG